>NC_090376.1:70753713-71088088 GCF_036365525.1 Heterodontus francisci
CTGCACTAGCTCTCCGAAAGAGCAATTCACTTAGTGCCATTCCCCCACCTACTCCCCATAACCCTGCACATTCTTCCTTTTCATATAACTGTCTGATTTCTGTTTGAATGCTTCAATTGAACCTGTCTCTCAGGCAGTGCATTCCAGATCTTAACCAGTTGCTGCTTGAAAAAGTTTTTCCTCATGTCACTTTTGCTTCTTTTACCAATTACTTTAAATCTGTGCCCTCCCGTTCTCGATCCTTTCACAAGTGGGAACAGTTTCTCCCTATCTACTCTGTTCAGACTCTTCATAATTTTGAATACCTCTATCAAATCATGAGGGGTCAGGAATGATATTGTTTTAGTATTATTCTCATTGTAAAAAAGCTACTGCTTTGATAATAACCACCTAGCTGGACTTTGATTTCTAACATCTGGAAAATATTATACACTATGATTTAGAATACTATTTAATATTTAAGTAAGCCCTCATTTAATTGATACATGTTAGTGGCTTTTGATAAGCAATCACAAAAGAGAAGACAAGGAGAAATTTGCTGCATTTATGCTCGGTATGGTACATTTCTGAGGTGGTTTTAATTAGCAGCAAATTAGTTAACTAAGTAACATCTACTGAGGCAGTTAGTCTTCAGAATCAACTGTCTTTAGAACAGGCAACTTGTAATGTGTAAGTGTTACTCTGAAATTTATTTACGGTATTTAATTTGAATATCTACAGTAAGTATTTTCTATTAATAGATCTGTGGAATTTAATGACACTGTGATTTAATTGTGGCTCAGTTCTGTCTTCCAGCAGACAGCAATATTAAATCAGGAAGCCTTTGTGAATTAGTCAGCACTAATTATTTAATTGAGCCTGACTTTTTAATGCTCATCATTAATAAGTAAAATGCTACAGCTGTAGGAAACAAGATAATAAATTGTGCAAAACTGAAATAATTGATAGATATGAAACAGCTTGTTAGAGTTAATCTAATCAATTATATTTGTCTTACATGTGCCAGAGCAGCCAGCATGTCTATAAATAATGTATTAGAAGTCTTTGTTATGCACATACTTCCTGTCAAATCATATACTTACTTCCTCCTGTCACACTACTTCAACAACAATAACGCCTTGACTATAGAAAAATGTTCACAGGTGCTTCACAGAGGTGTAAGCAGATAAATATGGACAGCGAGCAGAGAAAGAGATATTACTGTTTTACAATTTAAATAAATACTTAACTGCATTATCAGTAGTACAGATATCCCCAAGTCACTTCTTGAGAAACCCTCTTAAGAAATCCGCCTCCTACCACATTATACTGAGCATTCACTAGCAGCTTTTTCCCAAAAAAACCCTTTGACCTTGCTTTTGTCAGCAGCATCCTGCAACTCATTACCTGATATGCCCAAGCCTAAAAACATCTTTCCACTATCTTACCCATGCTGCCATATTATAAGTCCACTTTTCCACCGCTGCAATGCCCACCATCCCAATCACGGGGCTGGATTTTATGATCCTGCTGCCGGGAGTGGCGGTGGGTGTGCAAAATGGCGGCCCTGTAAGGTCAGCGGTCGTGAAGCGGGTGGCCATTTTGCATAATGACGGTGGACATCCCCCTCAATCGTGTGGGGCAGGGACGGCAATTGAGACACCTTTCATTCTGTACCTGATGTTGGAGCAGGTGCTGGTGCCATCTTTAAAAGGCTGACGGTCCTGCACTTAGTCTCTCCATGCATTGAACAGCAGTTTATTGAAGCAACACTTCTGTGGTTTGCAATAACTTTCTTGCTGCGATCCTCCCCATTTACACACCCTTGCAGAGATCCCCCCCTCCACCCCCCGCCATTTACACACCAGCCCCTTGCAGAGATCCCCCCCTCCACCCCCCGCCATTTACACACAAGCCCCTTACACACTCAACATAGCAGCAATGGCTGCTGTAAACCCTGCTTCCCCTTAAAAACTCCGGTGAGGTTAGCTTCCCTTTTGCCTCGGTGGCAACGGCTTTTGAAAGTCGAGAAACTGAAGGCACCTGAGTGCCGCACATCAATCACAAAATTGAGAACCCTTTGTTGGATGGCTGTGAATGAATTTCAAATTTATTTAAAGCAATATTTAAAACATTTAAATGATGATGCTGTCACGTTGGAGCGTCAGTGCTGCCATGGTGATTCCCTGCCTTCGATTAAAAGTGGCAAACAGTGGTACGGTGCCAGGTTCTGTGGCGGGCTTCTCCACAGAGATTCTCCGTCTCCCCACGCCAACGACCCCGTCTCCAACAAGAGAACAAAATTCAGCCCACCTAACTCCCTGCATCCAGAGACTCCAGCTCTGGTTGTGGTTGTTGGAGCCCAAACATCTAAGCCCCAGGATATCGATGCAGGAATTCCTCACGGTAGTGTCCTAGGCCCAACCATCTTCAGCTGCTTCATCAATGACCTTCCCTCCATTAAAGTGATTTATGACTTTAACCTCTTATAAGGACTAAACCAAATCAGGAGTACAACCCTATAAATCTCCTTTAATTAAGTTCAAACCAGACACATTCTCAGACACTTATTTGGGTCCAAAGGATTGTACTAGCTTTCCCTCAAAGAAAGAAAACCAACAGATAATATTGCCATCTTTCAGATAGCCTAGTTTTGATATTTATAGCTAAGTCATAAACATCCCAGATATTATAAGGGTCTGGAAAACTCTCTTCCATACGTACCTCTCCACTTAAAGAGACACAGAGAGGGGATTCTTGTGGTTATATACAGAATACTACATGAGACGATTTATTAACTTGTTATAAACTTCTTAAGTGGTTAAGTATATCACAATATCAAATATTACTGAGAGATGTAACACACATTCTTATTTCTAATATAGAATCCAAAAGTTTAATCTTGCTAATGTTACAGCAAAATTATCCTAGAATATCCAGAATATCCATCAAAATGTAAAGTAAACTTTTACCTTAAATCCTCTGAATAAGGCATGGGGTAAGAAGTGTTGTTAGAGGATACAACAGCCCTAAACTTTACTTTCAAAATCTCTCAGTTTTATACAATTTCTAAGGTGTCATCTGACCTCCAGCATTTATGTGACTTTCCTGTATTCCTTTTAAAATCCATATTTTTAACTACCATTTCCACTTAATGTTTTACTGGAATTTGAAGTTGTGAGCTTTTACCTGGTCAAAATGTTTATAATTGTGTTTACTTGACCTCTTGTTCCTGTGAGTCCATTTTTTATAATTGCCTTTTTTATGTTACCTTAAAGTAACCTCTGGAGCCAATTTGTCTGCATCAACAACCCCATAAACTAATTAAGTTTATTGCTACCTCTTACTGAGGTCATGCAGGATATTTCAATGTGTGTGTTTATCTTCAAATTCCCTGGCAACAGAAATTCTATTCTAACAAGCACCTTGAAATATTTAGCTCTACTTTCTTAAAGGGGAATTTCAGTGAGTTCTAAAAACTGATCATCCATTCAATCCTAAAAGGCATAATACATTAACTATTTCAAAATTCTGCTTAATTAAGCCTATTATACCTCTATTCCATCACACCATCATAAGGTCAGAAGTGTGGATGTCTGCTGATGATTTCACAGCTTTCAGGACCATTTGTGACTCCTCAGATACTGAAGCAGTCCATGTCCACATACAGCAAGACTAGGACAACATCTGGGCTTGGGCTGATAAGTGGCAAGTAACATTCACACCACACAAGTGCCAGGCAATGACCATCTCCAACAGGAGAGAATCTAACCATCTTCCCTTGACATTCAACAGCATTACCATCACTGAATCCCCCACTATTAACATCCTGGTGGTTACCATTGAACAGAAACTGAACTGGAGTAGCCATATAAATACCATGGCTACAAAAGAAGATCAGAGGCTAGGAATTCTGCAGCAGTAACTCACCTCCTGACTCCACAAAGCCCGTCCACCATTTACAAGGCACAAGTCAAGAGTGTGATGGAATACTCTCCACTTGACTGGATGGGTGCAGTTTCAACAACACTTAAGAAGCTTGACAGATGCTGAGAGGATGTTTCCCCTCATGGGGGAGTCTAGAACTGGGGGGCACAGTTTCAAAATAAGTGGTCTTCCTTGTAAGATGGAGATGAGGAGAAATATCTTCTCTCAGAGGATCATTAATCTTTGGCATTCTCTTCCCCAGAAAGCAGTGGAGGCTGGGTCATTGAATATATTCAAGGCTGAGTTAGACAGATTTTTGATCTACAAGGGAATCAAGGATTTTGGGGGGCAGCCAGGAAAGTGGTGTTAAGGCTACAATCAGACCAGCCATGATCTTTTTAAATGGGGGAGCAGGCTCGAGGCGCCTACTCCTGCTCCTATTTCTTACGTTCTTATGTTTACCATCCAGGACGAAACCCACTTGATTGGCATCACATCCACCACCTTCAACATTCATTCCTTCCATCATCGGTGCACCATGGCAGTAGTTGGCACAGACCCGGTGGGCTGAAGGGCCTGTTTCAGTGCTGTATCTCTAAATAATAAAAAAATCCTACTTTGACAGCACCTTCCAAACTGTAACATCTACCTCCTAGAATGACAAGGGCAGCAGATGCATGGGAACCTGCAAGTTCCCCTCCAAGTCACACATCATCCTGACTTGGAACTATATCACTATTCCTTCATTTTTCACTGGGTCAAAAAGCACTACTGGTGTACCAACACCAGATGAACTGCAACAATTCAAGATGGCAGCTCACCAACACCTTCTCAAGGACAATTAGGGATGGGCAATAAATGCTGGCCTTGCCAGCAGTGCTCACATCCCATGAAAGAATAAAAATAAATTCCCAGCTGTTTCAGATGAAGGATAATGTGCTATCCAGAACAGATCATCTCTTCAATAGCTTTATGCCTGTTACAAAAATAGGAAATTTCAAATTCTGTTAATGCTTTAAGACTATTGAGTGTTTGGATTCTACTACAGATAGGACATCTGATAACTCAGGCAGATTCTCATATTAGCTCCAGTTTTGGAATTGTATCAAGATTGTTTCCACACACATCCATAGCATGGCCTTTATGGTTGGGTGAGAGAGGTTGCAGGCTGAGCCAAATTTGCAATATGAGCCCTGACCCCTATATTAAATCGCTGGGTGCCAAAAATCTGCTGGGCATGCAACTTTCAAAGGACTGCAGCTCATAAAAAATGGGGAAATTGTGGTGTGGTAAATGAGTGAATTAATTGTTCAAACTGGCACAATGGAGACATGCAGGCCACACTGCTTCCCTTGACACTGAAGAATTAGAGGCTGTGCTGCTGGAGTGACATTAAAGGAGGGTGGCCCTATGTAGAGCTGAACGCAACTCTTTGGTAAAGCACAGGTTCATGGAATGGTCTTGGCAACTGAATCATTGTGATCACCCAGGTTCCTTGTGTTCGCTGAAAATGAGGAAGAAGTGTGTAGCTATTAAGAGCAAGGCGTAGGTGAGTGTTCTCCCTATTTCTGCACACACTGCTTGTAGGGCCAATCAAGCATGGAACACTTTTGTTAATGGTGAGTTTGGCAAACAACAGACAAATACTGAAGCACGCCTGTTGAAGATTCACTATTCTTGTGGGATTTCCATAAGAGAAGTTATGAGAATTCTAAAATAGTTATCAAATGAAATGGTCTGTGACTGACAATGACAAGCATTCTTTTGTCATTCAGGAAAGATTGTAACAGACTGCAGGAGGAGGGACAACAAGAGCAGGAGGCAAGGTAAATCCTGGAATTCATTCAGATAATGCTGTGGAGGACGGGGACATAAGAAGATTTGCATCCATAGATGGTTTGTGCTAAGTGCTAATGGTTAAAGTGTCATCTGTTTTTTGGGGCTCATACTCTGAGTAGACACTTACTTGAGCCTAACAGTAATGAAAAAATGTATAGCAGTAAGCTCATTACATTTTTCCTTCTTATCTCCATAGAAGCTGGAAGCAAGAAAGAGCAAAGGAAAAAAATTCCAGAATTTTCAAAATCTGGTATACAGAGCACTCTATCTTGTATCTTATTACTTGCACTCACAAGCTCAGATGGGTTAACTTGGGGTGATACAGGGAGTCTAAATGAAGGTTTAACATCGGGTGATTCACAACTCTCAAGGAAGCCAGAAGATGACGGGTATGATGTACCGATGCAGAGGCTTAGAAAATATCAGACCCTGTCTATTGTGCAATGATTTCAGGACTCTTGCCATGAAAGGAGAATGCTTGAAGTGCATTAGAACCATATCAGCATAAAAAGGCAATGTAAAGCCTCTTTAAAGATGTGCAGCATCTTTGCAGGTATGTTGGCAGAGTCAAATGCCATCCTTTGTGTCACTAAAAGAGAGGGGTCTTCTCTGCAGTGCAGAGTGTCTTGGAGTGAGTGGCAGTTCCAGGAACTGGCATGGCTTATATCCCACAGAATCCAGAGGACTTCTGATATGTACCTCCATGGACATATTGAGGAATGTTCTTTTGGTGCTTTACATTTTGCAACAGGGTATCTGTAGGAAGGTCTAGATCTTCTGCAGTTCTGCTTTGTGAGTCTAGATTGCCTGATCTTCCGAGCCCAACAAATAATCATAAAGAAGGGAACCCTCTTGAGGGTAGTATATTTTGCAGGTTCTTCATTTTAGGGAAATTCCTCAAATAGCAAACAGTTTCACTGGAGGCTTCTAAATTAAGCTGAGAGCCTCAAAAATAAAGTGTACTGAACAACTCCAAAGTGAAGTAATAATTCTCATGTACAATAGCACAATGATTCACAGCAACCTTTAAGATTCCAGCATCAGCCTTTCTCAGGAAGAATTTAAGGCCACAGCTGCAGAATTTGAAACTGCAGTGCCCTTAAAGCCGAACCAGTGAGCAGCAAACTGTGCACATGGATCCAAGACGGAGCCAGGAAAAAGAGTCTCAAACATCTGAGAGAGTGAAAAAAATATTCTTCTAATTGAAATTAAACACGACAAATAGAATGTTAGCACAGTGGAGAGTGGTCAACCTACCAATACAGCAGATAAGACCATGTGGAATGAAGCAGTAAAGGCAGTATGTGACAACACTAATCTCTAGGATTTTCTTCCAGTAAAGGAAGATGTTTAATTAACTCATAAGGTAAGCAAAGGTAAGTGTAATAGCAGGAAACTGCTAAAAGTGTAGTAACAAAGTTGAGGATATAAAAGAGAACTAAATGAACAGTATGGATGCCATCATCATAAAACAATTACATTAAATCACATAGGGGAGACAGTGGCATAGTGGTAATGTCACTTAACTAGTAATCCAGAGGCCCAAGCTAATCCTCTGGGGATTCGGGTTCAAATCTCACCATGGCAGCTGATGGAATTTAAATTCAATTAATCAAGAATTCAATTCATTAATAAAAAAAATCTGGAATTGAAAGCCAGTCTCAGCAATGGTGCCATGAAACTATCATCAATTGTCATAAAAACCCATCTGGTTCACTAATGTCCTTTAGGGTAAAGGTCTGTATCGGAAACCCGACCCGAGGCCGAATGCCGGACCTGGAAGTCCGACCTGACCTAACCCAAACCCGACCCCGACAGGTCCCGGCAACATGTGTCGGGTTGGGTCGGACTTCCGGGTCTGGCATTCGGGCTCGGCTCGGGTTTCCTATGCAGACCTCTACCTCCATGTAAGTACCCTGTGCAGAACTTTACTTTAGGGAAGGAAATCTGCCATCCTTACCTGGTCTGGCCTACATGTGACTCCAGACCCACAGCAATGTGGTTGACTCTTAACTGCCCTCTGAAATGACCCAGCAAGCCATTCAGTTGGCCTTGCAAGTGACGCACACATCCCATGAAAGACTTTTAAAAAATCACTGGCAAATCCTGCAACGCCTTCAAGGAATGATGTTCCATATGAGAACTCCATAATAGAAGTGATACAAAGGGGGTAAATTCCCTCACTGTTTTTGGCATATTAGCAGTGTATCAATGAGTCAAGAAAATTTTTGTGGCAGAAAAATCAGACAGAAACCCTTTCTACTTACTTTTTGATGCTATTATATTGCTTCTGCTGAGTTCTCTCATGCTTTTTATCCTTTCTACGATTACCCTGCTGAGTCCCGGATGCCCTAATTTATTGTTAATGAGCATCTAATGGTGCTGAAGTGCCCAGTTTCCTGTTTTTACACTCACAAACCATTCAGGGTAACTTAGACTAAGATTTCTCAGATGCAGCTGTTGCGAGGATCAGCTGATATAGATAGAAATAAGGAGTTTCAATAAAATAAAAACAAAATACTGCAAATGCTGGAAATCTGAAATAAAAACAGAAAGTGCTGGAAATACTCAGCAGGTCTGGCAGCATCTGTGGAGAGAGAAGCAGAGTTAACGTTTCAGGTCAGTGATCTTTCATCAGAACTGGCAAAGGTTAGAAATGTAATAGGTTTTAAGTAAATAAAGCAGAGGTGGGGGAAAAGAGAACAAAAGGGAAGTGGTTGATAGGACAGAGGGCCAGAGAGATTAACTGACAAGGAGGTCATGGGGTGAAGGCAAAGGCAAAGAGAGTGTGATAATGGTATGGTGAAAGAAAAAGCATTAGTGCAGAGCGGATGTTAAATGACAGAATAAT
Source organism: Heterodontus francisci (assembly GCF_036365525.1). Classification (NCBI taxonomy): domain Eukaryota; kingdom Metazoa; phylum Chordata; class Chondrichthyes; order Heterodontiformes; family Heterodontidae; genus Heterodontus; species Heterodontus francisci. The sequence goes on from NC_090376.1 coordinate 70,762,310, forward strand.
GAACAGCTCTAACCAAAAACACAAACATGAAAAAACAGGCATATGGTAAACAAAAAATGATGAAATAAATTAAATAAAAATAAAAATAAAAAAGGGCCAGTCATGCTCTGAAATTATTGAATTCAATGTTCAGTCCAGTAGGCTGTAGTGTGCCTAATCGGTAAATTAGGTGCTGTTTCTTGAGCTTGCATTGATGTTAACTGGAACACTGCAGCAAGCCCAGGACAGAGATGTGGGCATGAGAGCAGGAGTGTGTGTTGAAATGGGAAGCGACCGTAAGCTCGGGGTCATGGTTTGGAGGTGATACAGTGAAGTTTCACTAGATTTATTCCTGGAATAAGAGGATTATCCTATGATGAGAGGTGATCAGATTGAAACATACAAGATTCTGAAGGGGGCTTGACAGGGTAAACACTGAGAGATAGTTTCCCATAGCTGGAGAATCTAGAGCACAAGGGCACTGTCTCAGGATAAAGGATCTAGGACTGAGATGAGGAAAAATTTCTTCACTCAGAAGGTTGTGTATCTTTGGAATTGTCCAGTTCAGAGGGTTGTGGATGCTCCATCATTGAGTATGTTCAAGACTGAGATCCATAGATTTTTGATCTGATGGGGAATCAAGGGATACAGGGAGCGAGCAGGAAAGTGGAGTTGAAATAGAAAATCAGGCGTGATCGTATTGAATGGTGGAGCAGGCTCAAGGGGCTGAATGGTCTACTCCTACTCCTATTTCTTACATTCCTTATATTCCTTAACTAACTCAAAAGGAAAAGTTTCCACACACTCTGGGGAGAATTTTATGGGCCCTACAGGAGCAGCTTTGGTGGCGGCGGGGTTACTTAAATAGGTGTGAGTTCATATTTCGGTTTTCCGATGGAGGTTTTGATTTGCAATTAAGTCAGCGGCATGTTTGCGGCAGTCCGGAGTTCACCCTGTATGGTGGCGGTTTGCAGCTTTGCATACATTTCCAAAACATGAATACTCATTACCGTATAATTATTTCAAATTAAGTCTGACCTGCCATATTAAGTTACTGGCGAATGGGGATCTTGTGGCACCTGGTTCACATTTGTTTAAAGGTGGCATACACCGGCTTTGTGCAGCTGTATCTCAGGTCATTGGTTTCATGCCTTTAGCTCATTGGCACAAGGGAGGCCAACATTGGAATGGAAGTTTGGCTCCAGGCTCGGCACCAGCAAGGGCGATTCTTCTCAGGGGATGGCATGGGGGGATGGACATAGTGTGGTGTCTCAGGTGCATGGAGGAGCAGGGGAGGTTAGTTGGGCAGGACAGGGTGGGATCTTGGATGCATGGAGGAGCAGGGGAGGGATTGCTGTTGCATCCAGGGTCTGTACTAGGTGATGTTGATGATGCAGCTGTCTGGGAGCTTGTGTTTTGCAAAGTAGATTAGAGTTTTGGTGATGGCGGGCCTAAAGGAGGACTGAGTGCTGTCCATGTCAGGGTGCTGTGGTACAAACTCAGGGTACTGGCAAGTGGAGTGAACAATCAGTATTTGGTCAGGAGTAAGGGTTAACTATTCAATATCATCATAAAGAGGGGAAGGGGACTTGGTAATGATTTCCAGTTTGATTTTTGATGGATCAAGGGTTAAAGTAGGCATGTCGATGGTCACAGGTGTAGGAACAGGGTAGGGATGAAATGTATGCATTTATCATTATGTGATCCAAGGGGGAGGTTCAAGAGTCACAGAGGGAAGGTGTAAGGTAATGTTGGGTGGGTCAAGGGTGGTGGGTTCAGGCTGAAAGGAGGCAGGAGGAGGTTGGAAGATGGAGAAAACTCACCTGGAATGACACACACTCCATTTTGCCAAATGACACTGTAAACCACACGTAGATTCAAGGATTTCAAATCGATTGGGAAGCGACCATTGATGGTTGTGCGCAGTGTGACTCACCTACAAGCTATCTGCTCATTATTGCAATGGAACAGCTCCATGGCAAACTGTGGGTGAATTTTAACATTGGTCTGACTTCAAAAGTTGCAAAGCTGCAATGGGTTTCATACACCCAATGAATTACCTACCAAGCGAAGAAGAGCAGAGGATGCGACTGAGGAGGGCCCTTACAGCTGATGACACAACACCAGCAGCAGGCAGCACAGCAGGGGGAGACAGCTCAGAATGAGGATATCTAGGGAAGGCATTATACATGAGTGGCGCTGGCATATGAGCGCATCCTCAGGATAAGGACAAACTTCCTTCTAATGTGCAAGATTCCATTCCAGAGACAGCTGAGGATGTCGTGGAGTTGCTCAATTAAATTTATGCAAACAATCAGCATGATCTGCAACCATGTGCTTCTGGTGGGATTTCTATGCCAGTTGCTCTCAACATGACTGCAGCACTCAAATTTTTCACTAGCGTTGCTTTCCATAGCTCAGCGGTCAACATATGTAGCATCTCACAGGCTGCTACTCATAGGTGAGTCAAAGAGGTGACCAATGCCCTATTCTGTCATGCCAATGACTGTATCTAATTCCCAGTAGACAGGAGCCATCGCTCATTTCCCTGGAGTGCAAGGGATGATCAGAGAGAACATTATCTTTGAACGTTTCAGCAAAGAGTGATGCACTTACCTAATTAAAGCTCAAATGTTTCAAAATGCAACTTCGCAGGATATTCATAAACCCCCACAACCTGATTCATTTCTGTAATGTAGAAGGATGCCTCAAGGAATAACAACAATAGCACCAGCAGTGGAGATGAACTTAATGCCCTGTTTGATTTGAACTTTGTTGTAAACTACCTGCGTCTCCATGGTAATAGTGTCTGGCATCCAGGGATTTCCCCTGGAACATAAGATGCTGCACTTTGATTAGACCAGCACAGCAAGAACGATCATGGTTCCAATGGAGCTGCAGCAGCTACTACACAGGGCTTGTAAGAGAGACCCTACAGAACTTACATTGGAAGGCATGTCTCTACGGAATAATGTGAAACATCTTCATGAAGCAAGCAGCTGTCATTTCAGACTGAAGGCATAAACGTCAATTATAGCAACTCAATAGTCTCTCTATTGAATCCTTTGAAAGCATAAATGCATGCCAGCCATAAGGCGCAAATAATCTCTTTAGATCACTAACTTTAAATAAGCAATGAGAACGTATGACAGTAAAATGAATAAATATATTTTACAGTATTGTACATCCTCTTGACACTATCATAACCACCCATGCCACCTTCATGCTCATTATCGCTTATTTTTATGCTTCTGCCACTAGGTCTAGGTGCTACCCCTAACATTAGCAGCTAAGGTGGAGGCAGTCTGCGCATTGTGCTGCCTTTTTGCCCTGGATGACCATGGCAGTGATCCTCTGGAGAATGGTGCCTTGAGGGCTCTATCCTACTGGGGATCTCTGGCACTGGTGCTTGAGCATCCCTTGTGGGGCTCACCTGCCAGAGGTAAGGGGGTCAATGTTGGTGGGGGAAGAAGAGCTAGTATTTACACTGGGGCTGCCCTGAGAGAAAGACTGTGGGATAGCTGGCACGTGCTCCTCCTCCATCTGGGTGCACAATGGCACCTGCCTGTCTCCATGAGGGGAAGGAGCATCCAGAGGGAGGTCTAGGTTCCTTGTCTGCCTCTTGCTTTGCTACTGCTGCATTGAACCCATGGCGACAGCGATGGAGTGCAGGTCAGAGCACATATGGGTCACGTGCTCAACCAGACTCGCCATGGAGCTCGCCAAACTCTCCACTGAGGAATCCATTCGCTTTTGTGCCTGGGACGTGGCAACGTCGTGGCTTGCCTGGCACGCGCAAAGCCACGCATGACCTCAGGCATCACCAACATATTTTCCCCATGATTTCTCTGCACTTCCAGCAGTCTTCTTGTAGCCTCAAACTGAGGATCATCATCTGCATGAGGCCAAGCAGGGGCCTGGTCCCCAGCAGTCCTCTGATTGTCAAAGCACCCGGCTGTAATATACTCCCTTGGCTGCTGGAACGTGTCTGTGTTGTGCCCACAGTTTGTGACCCATATTCTAATCTTAAACCCCCATGGAGTGTGTGGATGTTTCTGTGCTGGCAGGGGTGCAAGAGGAGGCAGGTGATGGTGCACCCTCTGGGGCACTGACAGCCTCTTCCCCAGAGGAGGTTGCCTGCTTGTTGTGGCATGCAGTTAGTCAAGTGTGGGCACCTGCAGTGGAAAAACAAATAGAGACTCATTAAGCATCATTGCATCATGAGGTCAACACTTCAACACACATTCCTCTTGTAATCACACATGGCTACAACACTATATTTAACACTTCACCCTTACGCCTCGACAATCCTGCCTTGCCATCAGCAATAGCTCGACCTCTCTCCTCTCCAGCCAACTTTACTGCCTCGTCTTCTGCTGGTGTGAGCAACCTCAGGTCGGACACTCCTCCACCCATTTTGGTCCACTGACACACATTGTGCAACTGTTTATCCTGCAGGAAAAGGTGCTGATTTAATGAGATGTCAAATGATGCCTAAGAAGCATTTTCCACATGCATCGACATCACTCTTTCTGGACTGTCATTCGCACACTGCATCTAAGCGCAAACATGTGCCACACTTTTACATTCTGCATAATCATGTGGTATTTGGCACCAAGGTTGATCACACATTATAACACATGCCATGACTGCCCACTGTCATATATACACTCTCACAAAGCCACGGAGCAGAACACTTGTACAGCTTCAGCAACATCACTTACCCTTGCAGATCTGAGCAAGTCATTGACATGTTTCCAACACTGGACCCAGGTTCTACATGTGACCCCATGGTTCGATACATCCTCCGCCACCTCCATCCATGGATCCTTGGTCAGGTGGGAGGGTCTTCTAGAAGAAGACCTCTAGCCTTTCCCTGACGGCCTGGAGGAGAGACTGCAGGGAAGCATTACTGAACCGTGGGGCCAGATGCTGCCTGCTGAATGACATAATGGTGCTGGTGTGGGCGGTGATGGTGAGGGAAATCAAATAAAAAAGGGAGTTGGTGCTTGGGTTAGAGAGATTAGAAACGATGAAGGATTTTAAAAAATTACTTAATTTATGCAAGATGAAAAAAAAATATCCTCGGTGACAAGTAGACTGGGCAGGCTGCTGAACCTACAGGCTTACACTGCGAAATGATTTATAGTCATGCCATTAATGGTGCTTTGCAGATTGATGGCGGGTTCCACCAATGAAAATCTATCCCCGCCACATGATTGCAAGTGTCTCCCATGCCTGCCGCTGGCACTTAAATTTACATACATAATCGCGTGGGAAACAGCAAAATGGATGGAAGCAGAAGTGCCGCCCACTTATGGCTCCGCCATCAGAGATGCCGCGGGACTCATAAAATACCATCCTCCATACATAGATTGTGTGTGATAACCTGCAGGGGATTGTAAATGTCAATGCCCAATATGCTGGAAATTGTTACAATGCATTCATGCTTCAAAATCTGTCCCTCCCTAACCTCGTCAGAGAAGAAAATCATGTCAAGCAATGGCTTCTGAGTGAGAAAGCCTAACCCCACTCCCAAAGATTTTGAACCCACTAAGAGTAGCTCAAAAAGCTGCAGAGGAGCCCTACAGGAAGCTATATCTCTCTACTAGATTGTTCATCAAGCAGACCAGTGGGGTCTTAAAGGCATGGATTTGCTGGGAGGGCTGTTGCAGTATGCAGTATCACAAATAATTATCAACTGCTGTGCCCATCACAAATTCTCCAGTCAATGGGAAATTAAACCCATATTATTGAAATACCTTGTCTTGAGTACATGTCCAGTGGGCTTACTGGAAACTAGTAATGCTCACTGTAATACCTTGAGTTCATTCTATGGTTTTTGTATAATTTGCAGGTACTGTATATACAAAATAGAATATTATTGTGCTCCAAAATGAAAGTCTGCATTGTAATATTTTCACACAGTCATGTTAACTTCAGGTATGAATGCTGAGCACATTTTTAGTAAACTTGTGCTGCAAAATGAAGACACTGACTATGATAAGAAAAGTATTATTAAATCATCCTGTTGTTTTGCTGCAGAGTACTGTAAATGCAGGATGGTAATCAAATTCAAATGCTTCTTTGGGTGCTAACAGATAATAGGAGTGATGTGTTATGGTGAATAACCAAACGTATTGAAGGTAAGGGAGGGAACAGTCTGTTGAAGGTATAAAAGGAGTTAATATCAAAATGTGCTGCTTGTTGCTTGGTTTTATATTTTAAAACAGCTGATTAGAGATAGTAAGGGAGCAGATGTTTTGTGAGAATAAAGGGACATGGCAACATGAGATGAGAATCACTGCTCCAATGAAGGATAAACAGCAACATGAAAAGATTGGGCTGAATGGCCTGTTTCTATATTGCAATTTCTATGCAATTCTATGTGTAAACGTAGAACAACTGATTGATGTAATGCCATGAAGTTTCATTCCAGTGGTATCACAAATAACCACGGTGATCTGTATTTTTTTGGATTAGAATTAAACTAAAGCCATATGCAAGTAGATTTTAATTGAGAAACCAGGCAAAGGGCCAAAGCCCATAGTAGAATGTACCACCAAGATTGAAAAAAACATGAGACAATCCAAGACAAATAAAGAACTAATGTTTTAGGTAATGATGCACTTTAAAAGCTTGTAAATTGTAGTAAGAAAGGAAAACTGATGGAGGCTAGGACAGAACTTCCAATTTTTGTGTGAGCACAAGTTGGTCAGGGCATTATACACCCTGCCCGGTTTTCCTTTCCTTTGAAGTCAATGGGTGGCCGATCTGCTATCACCCGTTTTACACCCTGTGGACGTTGATGCTTTCATCCCACAGTTTTGAAAATCTAGTAAGGAGTGAGTTCGAGTAGGAGGCAGTGTGTGAATTCTTAATTTCAACATAGTGAACAGGAAGGGAGGAGGAAAATCATGTAGAATTGCATTCTTGGAGTTTAGGAGCAAGATGTGTAAAGTTCAGAAGGGCCAGTAAGTTCAATAACAGTCCATAACATTGAGAAAGGCAAGAAAGAGTTTAATAAAGAGAGGTTGACCTCACATTTCTCCACATTGTATTCCATCTGCCAAATTTTTTCCCACTTGCTTAGCCTCTCCAAATCCCCTCAAAGCGCCTTTGCATCCTCCTCACTGCATACAATACTCCAGGTGTGGTCTCACCAAGGCTCTATATAATTGCAGTAAGACATCTTTACTCCTCTACTCAAATCCTCTTGTAATGAAGGCCAATATATCATTTGCTTTCTTAATCGCTTGCTGTACCTCACACAAAAATTGGAAGTTCTGTCCTAGCCTCCATCAGTTTTCCTTTCTTACTACAATTTACAAGCTTTTAAAGTGCATCATTACCTAAAACATTAGTTCTTTATTTGTCTTGGATTGTCTCATATTTTTTTCAATCTTTCATATTAGCTGTCAGTGACTCTTGCACAAGGACACCCAGGTCCCTTTGAAATTCAACACTTCCAGCCTCTCACCATTTAATAAATACTCTGTATTCCTGTATTAAAGCCCCACTTTGTTTTCAATGATAACTAACTGTATTCGAGAACCATTCCCTTTATTTTTTTGACATAACTCATGGCTGACTGAAATTAAAATGTTTTGTATAGTCCACTTGTTGGCCACCCGAATGAAGATCGGTGCGGCAATTAAGGAGGCGATGGGACCCTCATTAAATTAGGTATGTAAATTAGTTTACATATTTAAATGGGGGTCCCGTCGCTGAGCAGTAGGGAGGCCACAACGAGGCCTCGCCATCGCCGCTGAGATCGGCACGGGGCCTGTCGCCATTGGGGTTGGTGGTGGGCCTCTGCCGCACCGATCTTCATTGCCCCTCCGCTAACATTCGCAAGAGGTTAGTAAACAAAATTAGAGCACATGGGATTGGATGAATATTCTGACATGGATTGAGAACTGGTTAACAGACAGAAAACAGAGTGTAGGAATAAATGGGTCATTTTCAGATTGACAGGCTGTGACTAGTGGGGTACTGCAAGCAACAGTGCTTGGGCCTCAGATATTCACAATCAAAATCAATGATTTGGATGTGGAGATTAAATATATTATTTCCAAGTTTGCAAATGACACAAAACTAGGGGGAAGTGTGAGTTGTAAGGAGGATGCAAAGGCGCTTTGAGGGGATCTGGAGAGGCTAAGCAAGTGGGAAAAAATTTGGCAGATGGAATACAATGTGGAGAAATGTGAGGTCATTCACTTTGGTAGGAAAAACAGGAATACAGAGTATTTATTAAATGGTGAGAGGCTGGGAAGTGTTGAATTTCAAAGGGACCTGGGTGTCCTTGTGCATGAGTCACTGAAAGCTAATATGCAGGTACAGCAAGCGATTAAGAAAGCAAATGATATATTGGCCTTCATTACAAGAGGATTTGAGTAGAGGAGTAAAGATGTCTTACTGCAATTATATAGAGCCTTGGTGAGACCACACCTGGAGTATTGTGTGCAGTTTTGGTCTCAGTACCTAAGGAAAGATATACTTTCCATAGAGGGAGTGCAACAAAGGTTCACCAAACTAATTCCTGGGTTGGAGGGGCTGTCCTATGAGGAAAGATTATATAGACTGAGCCTTTGGAATTCTCTGCCCCAGAGGGCTGCGGAGGTTCAGTCATTGAGTATGTTCAAGACTGAGATCAATAGATTTCTACATAATAAAAACATCAAGGGTTACGGGAAAGTGCAGGAAAATGGTGTTGAAGTAGAAGATCAGTCATGATATTGAATGGCAGAGTGGGCTTGAAAGACTGAATGGCCTACTCTTGCTCCTATTTCTTATGTTCTTATGTTCTTAAATGGTATGTTGGCCTTCGTCGCAAAGGGTTTTGAGTACAGGAGTAAAGAAGTCTTGCTGCGATTGTATAGAGCCTTGGTGAGACTGCATCTGGAGTATTATGTACAGTTTTTGTCTCCTCATCTAAGGAAGGATATACTTGCCATAGAGGGATTGCAACAGAGATTCACCAGACCAATCCCTAGGATGGCGGGATTGTCTTATGAGGAGAGATTGAGGAAACTGGGCCTGTATTCTCTAGAGTTTTGAAGAATGAGAGGTGATCTCATTGAAACTTAAGAAATTCTTACAGGGAATGACAAGGTGGATGTAGATAGGATGTTTCCCCTGGCTGGTGAGTCTAGGACCAGGGGACATAATCTCAGAATAAGGTGTTAGGGTCTGAAGTTTCTGTTAATGGATGATAAATACCTGGTTGTTCAAGATAATAGGGTGAACAGGTGTTGGGTGTCAATTAATTAATTGTATTCAAGTGTGTGTATATATATATATATATATATATATATATATATAGCTGTGGGTGTTGTTAAGAGTGCAGAAGTAAGCTCTGTGGCAAGCAATAAACAATTGTCACCAAAGCATCCTAGTCTCAGTGGCTTCTTCACAAACAGGCTTGGAAGTTTCTCTAACATTGGTGGCAGAGGATGGTTGCCTAAAAATGAATATTGGAGACTAAGATTTGTTTTCAGACAGGAGATGAGAATTGGAGTTTATTTTTTGAGAAGGCTGTATTTGGAGTTTTTTTTTGAAGCAAGGTGACTAAAACCAAGTGTAAGGTTTCGGGATGATTTTCCACTGCTGTTTTATGAAGCTGAACCTTATGATCAATGGAAGAATGAAGTTGATCTATGGACATGGTTACATCTTTATCAAAAAGGAAGCAAGGAATAGCCCTTGCACTTTCACTTCCTGCCAGAAGCAAGATCAGGTGAAAAGTATTGTTGTTATTTGGACAATGAGAAAGGTTTATACAATATCTTGACATTTATGGATAAGATTTATATGAAAGATGACTTATTGAGTGCCTATGAGATGGGGTCGGACTTTGATAAATTTAGAAAAATGGATGGTTCTTCCAGAAAAAATATATTATGGAGTTTAACTGACTATATGCAAGGTTACAGCGATTCCACTTGGAAATTCCTAGATCAGTACTTGTCTTCAAATTTTTGGATTGTGCTATGATATCGAACATGGCTAGGCTCTTGGTATTAACCAGAGTTAGATTCAAAGAAAAAATATGCTGTTTGACCAGATGTCTGACGCTATAAAAAAATTTGGGGGAAAACATTCCTTTCTGGCTGCTTTCATGGTGCAGATGGTGACAGCGGTGATACCGAAGGTGGAGGATATCACGCTAGCAGAATTTTGAGGCCGTTCAAGTATGGGGCCCAGATGTCAGTACGAAAGGAGAAACACATATAAAACAAATGAGGATAGAGACCCTTTTGACAGCTATAACAGATAGCAGGAATTATGTAATTATGGCAGGAATAACCAGGGGGCGGTCAACAGGTGTTTCCGATGTGACTCAAAGTATAATTATGCGTTGCATTGTCCAAAAAGGAATAACAGGATTTTTGAGATGACACATGACGTGGAAGGTTCAGAAGGCGAAGATGACACAACTGATCAATCAGAAGGAAAGGTACTGGTCACGAGAAGTTTCAGTCCGGTAATGAGTGTAGTAGTCGCAGATTCGTTCTATTGCTCAGTACAAAACAGTAGGTGTATGTCCACAGTATGTGGAGTGGACTGGTTAAGGTGTTACATGGATTCTTTAAAGAAGGAAGACTGAAATAAGGTCAAAGAATACGACACTTCTATCTGTTTCAGGTTTGGGGATGACAACACATTGAAATCACTAAAAAGAGTGGTAGTTCCATGTAAAATAGCAGGGATAAACCATTTTATTAGTATGGATATAGTATCCAGTGATGTACCTTTGCTGTTAGGTAAACCATCTGTGGAAAAAGGCTAGGATGAAATTGGAGATGGAACAGGATAAGGCAATTTCTTTGGGAAATAGTGGTTTACACAGTTGGGAATTATTATTTTCCTTTAGCGAGACCTAACATCTCTAAGTAGGATGCTAAAGAAGTATTCATGGCATCTGGGGGTAGGGATTTAAGGGAGAAAAGGCAAATTATTTCAAAAGTACATTGACAGTTTGTACATCCATCTTGCCATAGGTTGAAGATTCCATTAAAAGTTGCAGGGGTGACTACACTAAACTTATCGAAGGTATCAGAGAAAAATGTGATCTGTAAAAATTACAGGAAGACTCCATCGTGACCCGTAATGAGTCTCCCAGTAGCAAGAGACTTTAATGAAACTGTAGCGATGGACTTGAAGGTATGGGATAAAGACAAAAACATTTTTCTTCTATACTTAAATGTAGCAACTAAATTCAGTCTGTCAACGGTAATTTATAGTAAAGACAAAAGAGTAATAGTGGACAAAAGATAATGGAAAGGTGGATAGGAACGGGTCTGGGAGCACCGGCTAGGTTTCTAACTGACAATGGAGGAGTGTTTGCCAATGATGAATTCAGGAGTATGTGTGAAAATATGAATATGGCAGCAATGCACACAGCAGCAGAAAGTCCTTTTTAGCAATGGGATTTGTGAGAAATCATGCCGTGATTGACGAAATGCTTCGAAAAAGTTTAGCCTACCAGCCAAATTGTAAATGACTACTGCTCTGGCGTAAGTAGAACATGCAAAAAACACGCTTCAAATGTTTGGGGGCTACAGCGCATATCAATTAGTTTATGGCAGGAATCCGAAAATACCTTCGGTAATATGGGATCATCCCCCGGCTTTAGAGGGGACTATAATTAGTTAAATTTTTGCAGAACATTTGAATGCTGTGCATGCAGGGAGAAGAGCATTTATTAAAGCGGAGGTTTCCGAAAAAATCAGGAGAGCTTTGAGTTATCAGGCCATCAGAAAATAATTTTGATACTGGGGATAGGGTGTATTACAAAAGAGAAGGGCAGAAAGAATGGAGAGGCCCAGGAAAAGTTATAGGCACTGATGGCAAAATGGTGATTTTGCAACATGGCAATCAAACTGTTAGAGTACATTCCTCGTGGCTTATTGGCACTGATTATACATGGACAGAATCTGAACAAGTGATGGACACTGATGCACCATATATTTCGCATGCACGTATGTCGGACCTTTGCGAGCAACAGATTGTGACAGATAATGGGCTGACTGCAAGTGGACGAAGTGATAGTGAAGATCCAGATAAGGCAATTTATCCCAAAGGGCAACTACTGAAAGTTGGGACTAGAATGACATATATGCCAGAAGGGACTAGTGAATGGAGGGAAGCCACCATTATAGGAGGGGCAGGAAGGCCACAGGGAAATGCAATCATTGGCTGAATGTGCAAGACAAGGGACAGGATATCAGACCTATAGATTGGCAGAAGGAAGTGAAATTGTGGACAGTCAGAAAATGTAGTGTAAGTTCAAACAGTGGACTTGAAGATGATCGTAGTCCAACGAAAAGGTCACGAATTTGTGAAAGGATGTCTGGTTGTAGGAGGGATAGGTCAAGTAATAGTAATCCAGAAAGGGGTAGGAACTCTGGTAGGGGATGTGGTTTCACAAGAGCAAGGGCCAGAGAGCAAGTGAGGGGCACCACAAGTAGTAGGAGTCCTTAAAATAGAGAAGCTCTAGTGGCTACTAACCAGTTTGGATGGTAAATTGATCAAAGGATGGCAAACAAAAAGAACTTGACAGTTGGAGAGAATTTGGCGTATACACGGAAGTGCCAGATAGAGGACAACCAGCATTGTCCCATAAATGGATCGGTACAGAGAAATTACTCCCGATGGTACATATAAAGCGAAGGCCAGACTTGTAGCTTGGGGTAAAATAAGAAATGTTGGAAATACTCAGCAGGTCTGGCAGCAGCTGTGGAGAGAGAAGCAGAGTTAACATTTCAGGTCAGTGACCCTTCATCAGAACTGGCAAAGGTTAGAAATGTAATAGGTTTTAAGCAAATAAAGCAGGGTTGGGGCAAGAGATAACAAAAGTAAAGTTGTTGATAGGACAGGGTCACAGAGCATTACTGACCAGAAGGTCATAGAGCAAAGGCAAATGGTATGTTAATGGTGTGTTGAAAGACAAAGCGTTAGTGCAGAAAGGGTGTTAATGGACAGCCCTGGCCCAAAGCACAAACGTGAAAAAAAACAGTGGGCAGGCACATGGTAAGAAAAATGGATAATGAAACAAACTAAAATAAAATAAAAAAGAAGAAAAAGCTGAAAATAAAAAGGGGGCCGTCATGCTCTGAAATTATTGAACGTAATGTTCAGTCAGGCAGGCTGTAGTGTGCCTAATCGGTAAATGAGATGCTGTTCCTCGAGCTTGCATTGATAATCACTGCAGCAAGCCCAGGACAGAAATGTGGGCATGAGAGCAGGAGGATGTGTTGAAATGGCAAGCAACCGGAAGCTCGGGGTCATGCTTTCGGACTGAGCTGAGGTGTTGTGCAAAGCAGTCACCCAATCTGCGTTTGGTCTCCCCAGTGTAGAGGAGACCACATTGTGAGCAGCGAATACAGTATACTAAAATGAAATAAGTACAAGTAAATTGCTACTTCACCTGAAAGGAGTGTTTGGGGCCCTGGATAGTGCGGAGAGAGGAGGTAAAAGTGCAGATATTACACCTCCTGCGATTGCAGAGGAAGGTGCCGTGGGAAGGGGACGAGGTGTTGGGGGTAATGGAGGAGTGGACCAGGGTGTCACGGAGGGAACAATCCCTTCGGAATGCTGACAGGGAAGGGAAGATGCGTTTGGTAGTGGCATCACGCTGGCCGTGGTGGAAATGGCAGTGAATGACCCTTTGGATGTGGAGGTTGACCCTTTGGATGTGGGGTGGAAAGTGAGGACAAGGGGAACTATGTCATGTTTCTGGGAGGGAGAAGAAGGGGTGAGGGTAGAGGTGTGGGAAATGAGCCAGACACAGTTGAGGGCCCTGTCAACCACAGGGTGGGGTGGGGGGTGGTGGGGGGGAGAGAATCCTCGGTTGAGGATAAAGGAAGACATATCAGAAGTGCTGTCATGGAAGTTTGCATCATCAGAGCAGATGCGGCGGAGACAGAGAAACTGGGAGAATGGAATGGAGCCCTTACAGGAGGCAGGGTGTGAAGAAGTGTAATCGAGGTAGCTGTGAGAGTCAGTGGGCTTATAATATTAGTAGACAGCCTATCCCCAGAGATGGAGACAGAGAAGTCGAGGAAGAGAAGGGAAGTGTCGGAGATGGGCCATGTAAGGGTGAGAGAAGGGTGGAAATTGGATGCAAATGCAAGCTCGAGGAACAGTATCTCATTTACTGATTAGGCATGCTACAGCCTGCCGGACTGAACGTTGAGTTCAATCATTTCAAGGCGTGACGGGTCCCCCTTTTTATTTTCAGTTTTTTCTTTTTTCTTTTTATTTTATTTTAGTTTGTATCATCATTCATTTTTCTTACCATGTGCCTGCCCACTATTTTTTTCATGTTTGTGCTTTGGACCAGGGCTGTTCATTTTTTCTGTCCATTAACACCCTTTCTGCAGTAACGCTTTGTCTTTCAACACACCATTAACATACCGTTTGCCTTTGCTCCATGATCTTCTGGTCAGTTATTCTCTGTGATCCTGTCCTATCAACACCTTTTACTTTTGTTATCTCTTGTCTCACCCCTGCTTTATTTGCTTAAAACCTATTACATTTCTAACCTTTGCCAGTTCTGATGAAGGGTCACTGACCTGAAACATTAACTTTGCTTCACTCACCACAGATGCTGCCAGATCTCTTGAGTATTTCCAGCATTTCTTGTTCTTCTTTCAGATTTCCAACATCTGCAGTATTTTGCTATTAGTCTTGTAGCTTGGGGATTTGAGGAATGACAAAGTGACCAGGAAGTTAGAGTGGACTCACAAACAGCAGGAAAAGCAAGTTTGAGGATTTTCCTAGTCCTTTTAGCGACACACTCATGGGAATGCAAGTCCATTGACATCAAAGCAGCTTTTTTGCAAGGGGAAAAATTTCAAAGGGAAGGGCGACCCGGGTTCGGTTCTGGGTACTGCCTGTGTGGAGTTTGCAAGTTCCCCTGTGACTGCGTGGGTTTTCGCCGGGTGCTCCGGTTTCCTCCCACCGCCAAAGACTTGCAGGTTGATAGGTAAATTGGCCATTGGAAATTGCCCCTAGTGTAGGTAGATGGTAGGGAATATGGGATTAATGTAGGAGGGGATGTGGTAGGAATATGGATTAATGTAGGATTAGTATAAATGGTTGATGGTCGGCACAGACTCGGTGGGCCAAATGGCCTGTTTCAGTGCTGTATCTCTCTATGACTCTATATTTAAAGCCACCAAAAGAAGCTGGAAATATAGAAGGGAAATTATGGAAGCTAAACATGTGTGTTTATGGGCTAAATGATGCATCCAGGCTGTGGTATTTTTCAGTTAGGTCCGTCCTACTAAAAGCTGGTTGTATTCAACTAAAGGTGGATCTGGCAATGTTTTATTGGTACTAGAAAGAAAAACTAGCAGGCATTTTCTTGATGCGCGTGGACGATTTTCTGTTGGGAGGATCTGAGGCATTTAAGAAATTTGTGGTAGATAAAGTTCTGCAAGAATTTCAAACTGGAAGTCAGGCTTTCAGAGCTTTTAAATCTATAGGGTTGAATGTTAGGCAGACTAAGTTGGGGGTAACCCTAAATCAACAGTCTTACCTGGAGAATATTAATGGGATCCCAATAAATCAGGCCAGATCCTCACAAAAGGAAGACTCTGCAACCAAAGAAGAAGCAAACCAGTTAAGGAGATTAATAGGGTAATTAAACTGGTTGTGCACGCAAACTAGACCAGATGCTTGCTATAATGTATTAGAATTGAGCATCATGCTGAAACATGCTACTGTTGGGGGAAGTGCAGAAAGCAAATAAGACATTGAAGAAATTGAGTTTAGACAAATCTCCACTCTAGTTTCCAGCACTAGGTGACCCAGAAGAAATAAAATTAGTCATTTTCAGTGACACCTCACACGCTAATCTTCCCGATGGTTATTCGAGCACATTATATTTTTGGTGAGGAGAAATGATAAATGTTGTCCATTAGCCTGGGAATCGAAGAAAATAAAGAGGATAGTTAAAGCACCTTAGCTGCTAAGACACTTGCACTGATAGAAGTGATAGATATGGGTATGTATTTATCGAGTATTTTAAAGGAATTCTTATATAAGGAGCAATCAGAGAAAAGTTTTCCGATAGAATGCTACACAGATAACCATTCTCTCTGGGACAATGTCCATTTGACAAAATGTCACGGAGAAGAGATTGAGGATTGATCTCGCAAGTATAAAAGAAATGTTGGAAAGGAGAAATTTCCAAAATAAAATGGGTTGATGCAAGCCATCAGTTGTTGAATTGTTTTACGAAGAGAGGTGCTTGTTCGAAAAAATTGTTGGATGTCCTCGAAGAGGGCTGTCTTGGGTTATGATAAGTTAGGTAAACGTGGAATTTTTTTTATAAGATCACTTTTCCTTTAAAGTTTTTTAAAGGGGGGAATATACAGCATGTTAATGGCTGGTGCTGTTGGAAGTTAATACATTTTTCCGTAACTTAATTATTTATCATTATTTTGTTTTTATTTCTTTTTCATATATGCATTTCATTTCAATATAAAAGGGGGGAATCTGTTAGAGTCTGAAGTTCTGTTAATGGATGATAAATACCTGGTAGTTCAAGATAATAGGGTGAACAGATGTTGGGTGTCAATTAGTTAATTGTATTCAAGTGTGTATATAAAGAAGAGCCAGCCAACACTGGCTTTGGGTCTTTGGAGAGCAGAAGTAAGCTTTGTGGCAAGCAATAAACAATCTCCACCAAAGCATCCTAGTCTCAGTGTCTTCTTCACTAACAGACTTAGAAGTTTCTCGGACATAAGGGGTCAGCCATTTAAGACTGAGATGAGGAGGAATTTCTTCACTCGGAGGATTGTGAATTCTCTACACAAGTGGGCTGTGGAAGCTCAATCATTGAGCATGTTCAAGACAAAAATCGACAGATATCTTGATACAAATAATATCCAGGGATTTGGGAATAGCGTGGGACAGTGGCGTTGAGGTAGATGATCAACCATGATCTAATTGAATGACAGAACAGGCTCGATGGGGTGAATGGCCTACTCCTGCTCCTATGTTCCTAATGAGAATATTGTCGAAAAACTGATGCATGTTGAAGTCTTAAAGAATATCAAAAATCTTTGGTTAAGAAATGACTAATTGCCGAAGACAACAAAATACATTGCTGTTTTCGTGATAATAACACTGACATGTCAGATTTACTACCTGAATTCACTATTCGGGTGTAACATTGGCAGGAAGAACATGGAGAGACAATATAAAATAGAGTACAATTCTAAAGGGGGTGCAGGAGTAGAGGGACCTAGGTGTATATGTGCATAAGTCATTGAAGGTGGCAGGACAAGTTGTGAGAGCAGTTAATAAAGCATACAGTTTCCTGGGTTTTATTAATAGGGGCACAGTGTACAAGAGCTAGGATGTTATGTTGAACTTTAAGACACTAGTTCAGCCTCAGCTGGAGTATTGCATCCAGTTCTGGGCGCCACTCTTTAGGAAAGATATGAGGGCATTGGAGAGGGTACACAATGGTTCCAGGGATAAGGAACTTCAGTTGTGAAGATATATTGGAGAAGTTAGGACTGTTTTCCTTGGAGAAGAGTAGGCTGAGACGTGATTTGATAGAGGTATTCAGAATCATGAGAGGTCTGGACAGAATAGATAGAGAGAAACTGTTCCCACTCGTGAAAAGATCGAGAACGAGAGGGCACAGATTTAAAATATTTGGTAAGAGAAGCAAAAGTGACATGAGGAAAAACTTTTTTATGCAACGAGTGGTTAAGGTCTGGAATGCGCTGCCTGAGAACATGGTGGAGGCAGGTTCAATTAAAGCGTTCAAAAGGGAATTAGACAGTTATAAGAAAAGGAAGAATGTGCAGGGTTACGGGGAGAAGGCACGGGAATGGAACTGAGGGCGTTGCTCTTCCACAGAGTCAGTGCGGACACGATGGGCTGAATGGCCTCCTTCTGCACTGTAACGATTCTGTTATTATGTGCCATATTCTTTAATATTTTCAACACCTGTGACGAACAACCCAGGATTGATTGCTATGTTCTTCACACATGTTAAAGAAATTTATAGGAGAACATGCAAATAGGATTAGATGCAGATTCGTGAATAATCCAGATTAGTCAACTAAATCCACGTTGAGGCTGAAAATTTGTTTAGTATTGAAAATTCCCGCAGTATTATGACATGCTTAATGGATTCTGTGGTTAACCTTTTCAATTCAACATTCTGATGTATGGTCCAAGTGTGCCACTTGATATCATAATTGTAAGGTATCTTCAAACTAAAAATAATTAGAACAAAGAACCAGTTACAATTTTGAAGTGATTAAGATTGTCTACTTTCTACATGCAGCACAATTGCTCATGTAACAATGGGCTAACAACAAGAAGTTCTGACTATGATTCAAGATCCAAAACATAAAGGAAAATACTGAATGAAAAATAGGAATAAAGAAAAGTTTTAATATTTTTGCAGGACAAAAGCAAGTCAGGACTAATGTATTTATAAATATATTCACAAATCATTTGTGTGTGGTCACTGATACATATTCTAGTTGTAAGATTTTTGTTATGTTTCATTTGGTTAAAGCAATGGTTTTGTATTGATGTCCTCTGTGGCTTCATTACCCCTCCCCATTGCATCTGTGTTTATTATAAGAAATATGCTATTTGCATATTCAAGCTTATGAACATTAAAATGTTTTTTAAAAATGTATTTTGATCTTAAACAAGAGGTGAATTCCATTAAATTCTGATTCCTTTTTTTTACAGGAGATGACCCATTCATGGCCACCTCCATTCACTGCCATTCACACACCTAGTAAGGGGGAAACAAACAAGGTTTTAATTCGAGCTAAGGTAATGTAACAGAATTGTAGAAATAATCAGGAATTTGGTTTGTGTGTAGTGTTTTGACATGAAGCTTAATTTTGTTCTTAATTTCTTTAAACTATCATAAATAAAAGATGCAGCAACAGAAATTAACTGCAGTATTGGGTAAACATTAATTTTCTCTATGCTCACCGCAAAGTTATCAAGGACCAATCACGACACAACTTGGTATATTACTAATGATTACACTTGTAATTTTTGTACTACTTCTATGTATGACTGTAAGGGCTGGACTTTATGGGCCCCCTAGGGATGGGGCAGAGATGTGGAGTGCCCGTTGCCTTCCCAAATCCTTCCACGTTAGTCCGGACGGGGAAGGTTGAGGACAGCCGTCCCGCCCCAGGCCAATTGAGGCCCTTAAGTAGTCAATTAATGGTCACTTAAGGGCCCCTTCCCACTTCCACCTCAATTTTGTGGAAGAAGGAGGGGCCTGTCACCATGGTCAGATGCCACTAGGTAAAACCTAGCAGTCTCCAAGTGGGGTCGAGGGGGTGGTCCCTCCTTTGGGGGCAATCTGGGCCCCCAGAGAGCCTGCCTGGCAGCAATCACTACCTTGCCCAGGAAGATCCCCCCCCCCCCCCCCACCCAATTTCACCAACGCCCCACCCAACCCCATCACCAGGGCCGGCCTGAATGGCCCCAGCGACCCCGACTCCACTTACCTCTCCTGGGGTCTTTTCCTCTCTTTGGTACTGCTTCATTACCGCTCGCAGTGGCGCTGCTGGCCCTCAAATTTGCCAGCAGCTCTTGGAGGCAGCGTGTTCCTTAAAGGGACGGGGTCTCTGATCGCGGGCAGTTAATTGCACAAACAGCAATAATTTTGTTTCAGAATAACAACCTCACAGCATTAACATAGTTGCTAGCACATGCAGTGGTTGAGGCAAATAGCATATATGTATTTATGGGGAAGCTAAATAAGCACAAAGGGAAAAAGGAAGATAAGAATGCCAAGAGTGAGATGAAGTAAATAGAATGGGAGCAGGCTCATGTGGAACATAAACACCTCAATAGTTTGTCCAATTGGCCTGTTTCAGTGCTGTAAATTCTATGTAATGCAGCCTAATAGCAAGATTAATTTCCATAGATTAAAATACTTGCCATTTGTAATTTATATAGCAATATAATGGCAAAAATTCTATGTTTCCTCAAAACCTAAACCATGGAATGTGCTAAAATAAAGACATAGGAGGCTAAATTGGGCCATATTTAGGCACCATGCTGCTCATTTAAATGGAGGGGACAGAGTGGCCACCCTCAAAGACATAGAGGGGGTGGATGTTCTGTCCCTGGCAATGGCGTCCAGTACCACCGCACAGGCACCTACGCCATTTTTAAAGGGCTTCAAGCCCTTTAGGAGCATTAGCATTTTTAAAGTCGTAGAATGTTGAAAATTAAAGTAACACATGTAATAACATTTTCACTCCCCTCACCGACACCTCCAAGGAAGAACCGATTGATTAATTGGACATTCCTCCCCAGAAAACTTCTGTGCAGATCCCGACATTTCCCGCAACCCACCCCCGACATTTAACAACTCAAAACCTCATTCTTCCCCCCTCCCCCACCAATCAAAAGGGTTTTCCCCACTTCACCCACAACCCCCCACTCCTGCCCTGAAATTTTCACTCCTCCCCCCGCTTACCAGTGTCATGCCTTGGAAGTCCGAACGGAATTCCGAAGGCGTGCGAGTTGTGGCTGGCAGCTGTAATATCGGCGTGTGACGGCTGCCGAGACAAGTTAAGTTGATTTGCATGTTTTTAAAATTAATTTTAATATTTAAATGAAGGCCCCGTCGCTAAGCGGCAGGGGCCACGCTGAGGCCTCGCTGTCATTGCTAAAATGCAGCGAGGCCTTCTTGGTGTCAGGGGTCATGGCGGGCTGCTCCCTCAAGTATTTTACTGGCCCCCCCCCCACCCCGCCATGAACCCTGACGCCGAGGGGCTGGTAAAATTCAGCCCATAGTTTCCTGATTGGAATTTACCCTGCCACTTGGACCAACATAACTGGATATAATTAACTGGCCTGTCATCATTATTCTCGGGTTGTCTTCTGGGCTATGAACTCCCACCCTTTTCCATTTGCTACCCTCCTCAACTTGTCTTAAAGTGACAAATGTGGAATGTCCAATGGGCAGAGCAGTTTCAGACTCCAACAGAAGTACCTTCCATCGAAACTCACAAATTAAACACACTCCCTTTCCTCCTCTAGCTCGCCATACCCATTGCATTCCCTGAAAAGAGCAATTGCCTGAACTGTCCCCTTTGATCTCTCCATGCTATTTCAACATGTGTACCCTCCCCGGCTCCCCAGGATCTACTTGGGGTTCGGTAAAGGCAAAATCATGGTCCAGCCTTAGTGACCAATCAAAGAAGTCGCCTTTCCAATCTGGATTACCAACATACGCTGGTGTCACCCCATGCAGAGTGTGGATGGCTATTAACAGGTGACTTATCGTTAATGTTGGGCCCACATTTTCGACTGGTCACCAATCTGGATTTTCTGAAACACAAAACAAAAATACATCAAGCTCGGTGGGCAAAACCTTTTTCGGACACAGGCTAATGGTTAAGGGTTAATAACATTGCTTCTCTTTTCTACGGCCACTATTAACTCTTTCACTTCTATGCAGGAGTCAATCATCTGAGTCCTCTCCCATCAAGCCCTGTCTTTGCAATTTATACCTTCGGCACTTTGCTTTCCTGGACAGGGCCCGCTCCCAGCTTGAACCTCTCCTCTGGCATCCCCTTGGAATTGGTTCTTCTGGATCCCATACTATCGGGTCGATGATTCTGATGCAGGCTGCTTTCCTTTCGGCAAATGTCCCCCTTCAAATAGTTTCATTTGATTAATATGAAACCACTTAACCCACTTAGGATGTTGGACTGCATACACCATTGGGCTGGCTTTATCTACAATGCTATATGGTCCTTGGTATAGGGGTTCAAATAGACCAGCCTTCACATTATTTTGCACCATAACCTGATGACCGATACCCCACTCTTGTGGTTTGGCCGGTTCTAGGAGCAGTTTATTAGCATGATGCACCCTCTGGCCATTTCATTTGTTTGACTATTTTTTCAAATGCTATGAAAAATCCCTCTATGTCCCTTTCCTCAAACCTAGGAAGAGCCTGTATCAATTTAAACAGCTTTTCGCTGTGTCCTGGGCTGAATTCAGATTCTTCCTGACCAGAGCTTTCCCTGGATTCAAGACTATCCCTTTGCCTTATTTCCATCTGTAAGTCCTTTTTCTTCTCTTTCACTTTCTCTCTGAAGTTCAAGTTTTCTTATTGCTATTGTTTTCTTTTTTCAACCTTAAGTTTTTTTGTTTCTAACTGAATCCTAGCCAATACCATTGCATCACTCTCTGACTTACTATCTTCCTCTTCATCTTCCAATTCCAGATGTTGGATTATTATGTCAATTATCACTTATTTTTTGACACCTAATTTCAACTCTAGCCCCAATTTTGCTGCCAAATCTTTTAGTTTATTCTTAAAGTTCTCAAGTCACTGAGAGACACATTCTCCTTTCCCAGAAACTCTGCTGCAACTGCTAATGCCATTCTGATGATACAGCCTTTACCCTTATATACAAAAAACCTGGCTCCTTTTATTTTTTTTCTCTTTCAAATTATTACTCCCCTTATAATTGATGTAATTGGCATTGGATTTGGATTGGATCCCGGACAATCAAGCCCCAAATTAATATGTTACAACCGAGGCAGGAGCAATGCACTGTCAATTCAGTTCCATTACTCCACAGGTCATAACATATTATTGAAGTTTTCCCACCTACTGGAAATTAGCCAATTAAACACTTGATTACCACGCCCACCCCACCCCAGAATAAAGTAGACCAAAGCAGATATCTTTAAGCATTAAAAAATTAACTGTTTATTAATAAACTAAATCTTAAACAATACTGAGATAAATTAAGATATTAAGATTAAGATAACTTCTTATTTTAGCCTAACCTTCATGCACACACACATACATTCAAAAAACAACGGTTAACCGGTTTCAATAAAATTAGTTGTTTCTTTAGGAATAAATAAGTCACTGGATTGTAAGTCTTTGTTGATTACATTCCCAGTTCAGTGAGGTGTCCCAGAGTCAAATAGCCAGATACCACTCCAAGTCGCCAGGCAAATTCAATGAACAATCTTTAATGGATAGGCGTTCAAAGCACTTTGGTTGCAGCAAGCGTCACACAGTTCTTTCGACAAGGAATATAGCAACAGGTCTATTTGGATTTTAAAATTGGTAGTCTTTCAGTAGCAACTTTACTGAGAATGCCAGCAAACACAAACAGGCAACAGAAAGTCACTCCTGAGGCAAAGTCTTCTTAGAATTTGTAAGTAAAAAAAAAAAATTACTACCTCCAACAAAACATATGCTCTCATCCAGGGATTTTTTCTTCCTTAGGCATTAACACAGCCTGTATGAATGTAGATTATTCTGCTGAGAGAGTCAGAGAACTCCTTTTTTTTAATGGTGAGGACACTTTGCTGATCTCCAGATGAGACTAGTTTTAGCCAGTCTTTACACACTGTTAACTGATACATTATAGCAGGTGGCCCTCCTCTCTCCTGCTGTTGCCTAGGAAACAGACTTGCTGCTGGCACACTGTGCCCAGGGAATCCAAAAGTCTCTCTCTGCCTTAAAGGCACACAGCCCCCCTTAGTTTTAAAACGGAGGAAAAAGAAAACTACACTTCTATGACAGTAACTTCCTTAATCTGTCTCTCAGTCAGAATGGGAACCCACAGGTGTACAGAGTTCTCATAGGTCTTTCTGTGGCCAATTCATGGGGAGAGTATCTGGTTTCCTTAGACTTTCCTGCCCTGATCTTAAGTATCAGCAGTAGAATTTCATCCCATTTACCCCCCTTGGGCCATTAACTCTTTCCTCAGTGCTGTTTTAATAGCATGGTTCATACGCTCCACTATCCCGGATGATTATAGTTTGTAAGGCACATGCCAATTCCCCTCAATTCCTAGCAGTTGTAGAGTGCGTTGCATCACCTGATCGGAAAACTGACTTCTTTGGTCAGATTCCACAATTTGAGGTAAACCCCACCTTGTAAACACTTCTCATATTAGTGTCTTGGCTGTCCAGAGTGCAGTTACGGATTAACAGGGGAATGCTTCTACCCATTTGGTGAAGTTATCCACTAGCACCAGACAATACTTGTTCCCCTTCTTTGTTTGAGGCAAAGGTCCTATAAAATCAATTTGGATCCCTTGCCACAGACCCTCAACTCTCCTAGTTTGTCCCATAGGTGCCTTGCTCTTTTGTGGGTCAGGATTATTAGCAGCTCAGATCAAACATCGCTTACACATATCATCTACAGCCTTTTTCATTCCAGGCCACCATCCTATGTGCCGTAACCATTCCCAAGTGGTTTCTGGTCCTGGGTGGCCCGCTCCCAGACCTCCATGGATCCATTCCATCATTTTGCAGCATAATGCTTCTGGTACTATCCATTTATCACCTTTGAATATCATCCCATTTTATGTTGATTTCGGGGCCTCCCAATGGTCCGGCTATGGGCTCTTCTTTACTCATAGCCTCAATGGCTACCTTCAATATTGGATCTTGATTCTGGGCTTTGGTTAGATCAAGGGGCAATGGTATTCCCTCGGTCCCATGTCCAGTAATACCTTGTGCCCTTTCCCTTGCAAAGGGATCCCATGCTGTTCCTATTTTTGCCCCTTTCTTGGCAAACTCGTCAGCTTTACCATTCTCTTCCCACCTGGGTTCTGATTTAGAATGGGCCTTCACTTTATGAATGTAATACTGCTCTGGCCTTTGTCAGATTGCCTGCAAAAAAGCCTTTAACAGAGGTTTGATGGTCGGTGGCTTATCTGCTGAGATGTATCCCTGTCTTTCCCATATTGCCAAGAACTCGGTCAATGCATTGCATGTGAACATTGAGTCTGAACAAATGATATAAGGTGATGGTAATGCCCCCAGATTCAGAACCACATAGGCTACAGCTGCTAACTCTGCCTGCTGAGTGCTAAAGCGGTTAAGAAGTTGTAGATCTAACCACTTTTAATTTTTCTGGGTCGTAAATCCCACAACGTTTGCCGTTTGCCTGTCACTACCAAACTTGATCCATCTACATAGGTGTCTCACCCATTTGGATGTATTCCTGCTTTAAAGTCCACCCCATTTCCCAGATACCCTTGACTGAATGTTTGTGCAGTTCTTCTTTGTATAACACATTTGCTGCTAACTTGTAGTGACTGCACCTTCAGGATTGTGCCCTGTAAAAGCAGGGTCCATCGAGCAATCCTGGTACTAGATACTGTTCTGTCTTTAATCTTTCCCTCTAGTAATAACCTTGTTGGGGTATGATGAGTCAACAAGGTTATAGTCGGAGTTCCAGTGTAGATTGCAAAATACTTTACAGCCCAGAAGATGACCAATAGTTGGTGCTTGCATGTCGAGTATGCTTTCTCTACTTCAGTTAATACTCGGGGAGCATATGCCACTGGTCTATACTTTCCTTGAATCTCCTGCATCAATACTGCGCTAAGGCTGTTATCACGAGCTGCAACGTCCAAAGTGAATTCCTTAATCTGACTGATTCCCAGTGACAGTGCCCCCTGAAAGTCCTGTTTCAGTCTCTCAAAGGCCTCTTCACATTGGGTTGTCCAATTCCACGGCTCTCCCTTTTTCAACAGGTTTAGCCATGGAATAGCTCCCCCCATAATCTTCAATAAACTCTGTACAATAACCTGTCAGTCCAAGGAAAGGCTGAAGTATGGCCACTGAGGTGGGATGGGTTAATACTGTTTGGGAGAGGAATGCAATACTGCACTAATGTGTCTCCTGACTTGTCATAGTCATGTGACCTCTACCATGAGGCACTCACTTGCAGGCATCCATCAGAAGGCAGTTCAATACAAGCACAGTACAAGCAAGACTGTTGTCCTGTGAGCTCGTAACATGGTGTCAGAGTGGAGCTGAGATTGAGTGTTGAAGAGCTGTATAGAAGTAAGCTACTAAAAGAGGAACACAGGAGCGTTCAGAGCTGCTAAAAGCCACAGGAAGCCACAGAAAAGGAACGAAGGAGTGCTGAACAATGGCTGCAAATCTTCCTCTCCCAGCTCCGGTCGATATTAAAGGTGATACAAAACATAACTGGCAGTTTTTCCACTCGCAATGGCAAAATTACAAAATTGCAACAGATTTAATTAACAAACCAGAGCAGCTACAAGTAGCTACACTTTTATCACTGTTGGGGAGAGACTGTTACAAAATGTATTCCACCCTAAATCTCTCCGAAGAACAAAAAAAACGGACAGCAGAAATGTTGAAAGCCTTGAATGCTTTGAACCCCATGTGAACGTAACTTATGAACAGTATGTGGTCAATAGAATCACAGAATTGTTACATTGCAGAAGGAGGCCATTCAGCCCATTGTCTGCACTGGTTTTCTGAAAGAGCAATTTACTCCGTTCCATTCCCCTGCCTTCTCCCTGTAATCCTGCACATTCTTCCTTTTCATATAACACAGAGTGCAATGCACTCTACAACTGCTAGTCTAATTCCCTTTAGAATGCTTCAATTGAACCTGCCTCTCCCACATTCTCAGGCAGTGCATTCCAGACCTTAACCACTCGCTGTGTGAAAAAGTTTTTTCTCATGTCACTTTTGCTTCTCTTCCCAAATACTTTAAATCTGTGCCCTTTCATTCTTGATCCTTTCACGAGTGGGAACAGTTTCTCTCTACCTACCCTGTCCAGACCCCTCATGATTTTGAATACCTCTATTAAATCACCTCTCAGCCTTCTCTTCTCCAAGGAAAACCATCCTAACTTCTCCAAACTGTCTTCATAACTGAAGTTTCTCATCCCTGAAACCATTCTCGTGAATCTTTTTTGCACTCTATCAAATACTTGCGTCTTTCCTAAAGAGGTCCGTCCAGACTGGATGCAATACTCCAGCTGAGGCCAAGTAGTTTCTTATACAAGTTCCATATAACGTCTTTGATCTTGTACTCTATGTCGCTATTAAAAAAGCCCAGGATACTGACTTTATTAACCTCCCACTCAACTTGTCCTGCCACCTTCAATGACCTATGCACATATATACCCAGGTCCCTCTGCTCCTGCACCCCCTTTAGAATTGTACCCTTTGTTTTATATTGTCTCTCCATGTCCTTCCTACCAAAATGAATGACTGTTAATTCAGTCCCACTTCTCCGCAGGTCACAACATATATTTAAATTTTCCCACTTACCGAAACATTCAATCAGATACTCTATTTGTCCCCAGAATAAAGCACACCAGCCAGGTTTCTTTAATAAACAACAAAATTATCTGTTCATTATAAACCAAGTTTGGCAAATTGACTCCAATTGACTTAGTGGCAGGAGGCAGAGGGTGACGGTCGAGGGTTGTTTTTGCGATTGGAAGTGGTGTACCGCAGGGAACGGTGCTGGGACCCTTGCTGTTTGTAGTGTACATTAATGACTTAGACGTGAATATAGGAGGTATGATCAGTAAGTTCTCAGATGACACAAAAATTGGTGGTGTCATAAATAGTGAGGAGGAAAGCCTTAGATTACAGGACTATATAAGATGGGCTGGTAAGATGGGCAGAGTGGCAAATGGAATTTAATCCTGAGAAGTGAGTTGATGCATTTTGGGAGGACTAACAAGGCAAGGGAATAAACATTGGGTGGTAGGACGCTAGGAAGTATAGAGGGTCAGAGGGACATTGATGTACTTGTCCATAGATCACTGAACGCAGCAGCACAGGTAGATAAGGTAGTTAGGAAAGCATATGGGATACTTGCCTTTATTTGCTGAGGCATAGAATATAAGAGCAGGGAGGTTATGATGGAGCTGTATAAAACACTAGTTAGGCCACAGCTGGAGTACTGTGTACAGTTTTGGTCACCACACTATAGGAAGGATGTGATTGCACCGGAGAGGATGCAGAAGAGATTCACCAGGATGTTGCCTGGGCTGGAGCATTTCAGCTATGAAGAGAGACTGGATAGGCTAGGGTTGTTTTCCTTTGAGCAGAGAAGTCTGAGGGGGGACCTGATTGAGGTATACAAAATTTATGAGGGGCGTAAATAGGAAGAAACTTTTTCCCTTAGCGGAGGTGTCAGTAACCAGGGGGCATAGATTTAAGTTAAGGGGCAGGAGGTTCAGAGGGGATTTGAGGAAAAATGTTTTCACCCAGAGAGTCATTGGAATCTGGAACACACTGCCTGAAGGGGTGATGGGGCAGGAACCCTCAACATTTAAGAAGGTTCTAGATGAGCACTTGAAATGCCATAGCATACAAGGCTATGGGCCAAGTGCTGGAAAATGGGATTAGAATAGATAGGTGCTTGATGGCTGGCACAGACACGATGGGCTGAAGGGCCTGTTTCTGTGCTGTATAACACTATGACTCTAAGTCTTAAACAATAATGAAGCAAACATGTATGTGAATTGAAATATTAAAGCCCCTTTTGTTATCCTAACCCTCACACACACACTCACATACACGACCAGTTCACTGGGGGAAAAAAGGGATTTTTGTTTACAGCTGTTGCAAAGAAATAGAAGGAATTTTTAAAAAAAAACTTAGACTGAATAGAAGATATGGAAGTCCTTTGTTTTGGGCAAGGTGTCCCAAAGGCAAATAAGTAGTTGCCACTAGGAGTCTTCCTAGAACAGTTCTTTCCAGGCAATGTTGATGAACAGTCTGTGTAGGCTTTCAAGAAATGCAGCCACAAAAGGCTTCACCCAAGTCTAAAATCAGGTGTGCAGCAACAAAGGTTACAATTCTCACACATTTGATGCAAAGTTCTTTTAATTCAGGATTTCTTCAAATACAGGAGGCAATACTACAACTTGATGCAGAATTTGCTTTTCAAGGGCAAGATAAGTAGGGTCTTATTATCCTAGCAGGTTGATAATCAAACTCCAACTGCCTGTTTTTAGCCAAACCGACTGGCTTTTTTAACAGTTCAAAATGAAACCAACTTTTTCAGAGGCAAGTCCTATGACAATCATAAATCTTGACTTGTCACTAAGAAAATAGCTCTTCAGGTAATAACACAATCCCCTGCTGTGTTCACTTGAAATCATGTGCCTTCCAGAAAAAACGTTTTTACTAGTCAACATTCTGTTGACCTTCCTTTTAAAAAAAACACCCAAAGTTTAGCTTCTTCAAGATTCCAGCATCCATGAAATCCTTTTCATATTTTAGAATATAGATTGTCAAGTTTTAACAAAATTGGAAACCCTCATAACACTGCATTGAACTTCATCTGCCACCTGTTTGCCCATTCCACCAACTTGTCTATGTCCTTTTGGAGTTCTACATTATCCTCCTTGCAGTTCACAATGCTTCCAAGTTTCGTATCATCTGCAAATTTTGAAATTGTGCCCTGTACATCAAGGTCTAGGCCATTAAGACAAATATCAGGAAAAGCAAGGGTCCCAACACTGACCCCTGGGGAACTCCACTACAAACCTTCCTCCAGCCTGAAAACATCCATTAACCACAACTCTTTGTTTTCTGTCACTCAGCCAATTCTGTATCCATGTTGCTTCAGTCCTTTTTATTCCATGAACGATAAGTTTTCTCATGAGTCTGTTGTGTGGCACTGTATCAAAGGCCTTTTGAAAGTCCATGTACACCACATCACCAGCATTACCTTCATCAACCCTCTCTGTTACCTACTCAAAAAAACACCAAGTTAGTGAAACATGATTTTTCCCTTAGGAAATCCATGTTGGCTTTCCTTAATTAATCCGCATTTGCCCAAGGTGAAAAAGAGTCCATTGATCAATATGTGACTGCATTAACACAGCTTGCATAACCCTGTGAATTTGCGCAACTAAAAGCTGATCTAATTAAAGACAGGATTGCATTAGACATAAGAGATCCCACTGTGAGAGCACGTCTACTGAAAGAGGAGAAACTTACTCTCAGGAAAGCGATCAATGTGTGCAGAAGCGCTGAGGTTGTAATCAGAAACTAGAGCATATTCATGGCAGAACAGACCAAGTCTTTTGCATTGTGCTGATAGACATTCCAGGCAGAAAGATCACATAGGGCAGGATGCAAATACTGCAGAGGACATCACACAAAGGAAAAGAAGGCATGTCCAGCGTGGGAAAAGCAGTGTTCTCACTGCAAGAAGCTGAATCATTTTGCACACAAGTGTTTAGCTAGAAGGAAGCACAGCAAGCAGGTACAGATGACCACTGGAGAGGTATCAGCTGAATATTCTGATGAATCACTATTCAACAAACAACAGGTTGGTTCATTCATGTTGATAGCTGATAAATGGTTTGTGACTGTTGGAATGATGATTGCAGAAGGAGAACATCAAGTCAACATAAAGTGTCAGATAGACACAAGTGCGCCATGCAACATCATGACCTTCACAGACCTGTGCAAATTGGCTCAACATAGTGATCCAAAAATGAAGCCCTCGAAAGTAAGATTGAGGCTCTATGATGGCACCATACCAGTGCCGAGAGGACAAATTACTCTGAGAGCCCAATGCAATGACAAGAACGAAGATCTGGAGCTCCAGATCATAGATGGCAGGCAAACGCCACTCATCTCAGCCGGAGCAAGTCTAAAGCTTGGACTGGTAACCCTCAATGTGCAAAAAGAGATTTGCAACATGTTGCAGTACACTAAACCTTTGACTGAGAAACAGAACCTAGAGGAGTACAACAATGTGTTTACAGGTTTAGGATGTCTTTCTGGAAAATATGATCTCGAAGTAGATGAGAGGATAAGACCAATTTAGCATCTGCTGAGGAAATTTCCAGCTGCCCTCAAGGCCAGCCTCAAAGATAAGATAAAAGAGCTGGAAAAGAAGGGAGAATTGATTAGCAGCATGGTAGCAGTGAAACAACCTGGAAAGCTGAGAGTATGCATCGACCCAAAGGATCTAAATAAAGCTCTGAAGAGATCTCACTACCCCATGCCAACTATCGAAAGGGTTTGGCCACAACTTGCAAAGGCAAAAGTCTTCATTACCCTCGATGCGAAGGATGGTTACTGGCAAATGAAGCTGGATGAAAGCAGCAGTATTCTAACTACATTTGGATGCCATTCGGGAGATGCAGATGGTTCCACATACTGTTGGCATTTCCATGGTTCCAGAGCAGTATCAACTCAGACAGCATGAGATAGTTAGTGACCTTCCCGCAGTGGAAGCTACAGTGGATGATCTGCGAGTTTATGGACGTGGAAACACCATGAAAGAAGCCATTGCTGACCACAATCAAAACCTAGTGTGACTGCTAGACAGAGCTCGCCAGCTAAACCTGAAGCTGAAAAAAAAAATTGCAATTAAAGATGCCCGAAGTCAAGTACATGGATCATGTACTGACAACAAAAGGCCTTCACCCAGATCCCAAAAAGGTGAGAGCGGCCAACAGTTGTAAGAGCAGTGCAATGAATTGTTGGTTTTGTCAACTATTTAGCAAAATTCTTGCCCAATTTGTCATCAGAGTGTGAACCGTTACACCAACTCACTGCCACGGACATGCAGTGGTATTGGGGCACAGAACAAGAAGCAGCATTCACTAAAAACAAGCAACTAGTGACAGCAAAACCAGTGCTGAAATATTATGACGTAAATGATGAAGTCACCCTGCAGTGTTACGCCAGTGAGACAGGACTTGGAGTAACACTGATGCAGCAAGAACAACCGATTGCATTTGCATCCACGGCGTTAATGCAAACAGAACGATGCTACGCTCAGATTGAGAAAGAGTGCCTGGCCATTGTCTTTGCTTGTGAATGTTTTCATCAATACCTACTTGGAAGAGACAAAGTGGCAGTCGAGTCCAATCACAAACCTCTTCAAAGCATTTTCCTCAAACTGCTGCTATCTGCTCTTAAGTGTCTGCAAAGAATGTTACTCCGGTTACAGAGATATCATCTGGATGTGACATACAAGCAAGGGAAACAGATGTACGCCACTGATGTGCTGTCGACAGCAGAACTCCCTATGAAGAAAGTAGAGGATGCTACGACAGAGTGTGAAATCTTCCAGACCCAACGTGAAGCTGCAGCTTGACATGCTCTGGAAGTCATCAACCCAGCAGAGACATTGAATATGACAGACAAGCACCTTGCTCAAATCAAGTGAACTACCCAACAAGATGCAACTCTCCTTGCTAGAAACAGTGATGAAAGAATGGCCTGAAAGCATCAAGGATACTCTTGTGGTCACAAGAGCGAATTGGGCATACAGAGATGAATTGACAGCCCAAGATAGCACGGTGTACAAAGGAAATTGAGTCATTATCCCTAAGGAGTTGAGAGGAGAGATACTAAAGTGCGTCCATGCAAGCCACCAAGGAATTGAGTCGAGTCTGAGGAAGGCAAAAGAAGTGCTCTACTGGTCAAACATGAGCAATGAAATCAAGGATCACCATCAGCCAATGCAGTGAGTGTAACAAGTACCAAGTTAAGCAAGCTAAAGAGCCGCTGATGCCACATGACATCCCAGACAGACCTTGGTTGAAGCTGGGCGTAGACCTCTTCACTCTCACAGGAACTGATTATCTTGTCACCGTAGACTACTATTCTGACTACTGGGAGGTAGATCAACTGACTTCAATGACTAACGGTGAGATTGTAGAATGCCTGAAAGCACACTTCAGTCGTTCCGGCATTCCAGACATTGTGATGATTGACAATGGTCCTCAGTTCACGAGTGAAGAATTCAGCTGCTTTATAAAGGATTGGGAAATTTAACAACCATACTTTATCTCCACAGTATCCCCAGTCAAATGGAAAGACTGAGGCGGCAGTGCAAATCGCCAAAGGAATCTTAAAGAAATTGAGCAAATCTAGCACAGATGTATACAAGACAATCCTCGAGTGGAGAAACACACCTACTGAAGGTGTGGAAAGTAGTCCAGTACAAAGACTAATGACAGGCTGCACCCAAACCACTCTTCCAATTGCAAAACAGCTACTGACGCCAGAAGTAGCAACAGGAGTGAGCGACAAAATCAAGGTGAAACGGTAGAAAGCCAAATTTCATTTTGACAAAACTGCCAAACCATTGCCAGATTGAGTATTGGAGAGCCAGTCAGGGTAAAAACCTTCAATGCTCTAATAAGAGTCAGCCCAAGTGGCAACTTGTGACCTGCATAGAGCAGTTGTCACCTCGATCGTACACGATGGAAATGGGGACAGTGGGCCTCCATGATCCATTTGGTTTACAGACTGGCCAAATAGGTGAATTGACATGCGTGGCTATTGGTCTCAATACCTCTTGCTCTACCATAGTAGTCAGACCATATATACCATCACAACCGCAGGCACATACGGACAACTGG
The DNA here is from genome assembly GCF_036365525.1 of Heterodontus francisci. NCBI lineage: Eukaryota > Metazoa > Chordata > Chondrichthyes > Heterodontiformes > Heterodontidae > Heterodontus > Heterodontus francisci. The sequence continues at coordinate 70,795,486 of NC_090376.1, forward strand.
AGAAGCTGTTCCTTCACTGCAGGCGGCCGATCAGGAGGACGTGTACTCACCATCTGCATAGACCACAGATCAACCATCAGTCCTCGAGGTCCACAGCACCCCAACAATGGAAACAGAACAACAACAGTTACTGCAGCAACAAGTCACACGGGAACGACACTCCCCGGAGAAGGAAAATCACCCAGATGAACAGCCAATAACAACACGCATGTGCAACATTAAGAGACTGGCACGATTTAAATACTATGTGTGCAAAGCATGTGCAGAGACTGACAAGAATAACGAACTGCTAATGCATGAGAACTGTTTTGTATATAGTGGGTAATTTGAACAACTCACAGTGTAAATGATAATGCATGAAAATTTTTCTTTTTTGTGGTATGACAAGTGGGATATTTGGAAGAGAAATGCAACACTGTACTAATTTGCCTCCTGGCTTGCTGTAATCATGTGACCTCTACCATCAGGATCTCACTGGAGGCATCCATCAATAGAGGGAGGCAGTGGTGTAGTGGTAATATCACTGGACTAGTAATCCAGAGCCTAGGCTAATGCTCTGGGGACATGAGTTCAAATCCCACCACAGCAGATGGTGAAATTTGAATTCAATTAATAAATCTGGAATTAAAAAAATCTAGTCTAGTGGTGACCATGAAATCATCACTGATTGTTGTAAAAACAAATCTGGTTCACTAATGTCCTTTAGGGAAGGAAACCTGCTGTCCTTACCTGGTCTAGATCTATAGAAATGTGTGGTTGACTTTTAAATGCCCTCTGAAATGGCCTAGCAAGCTACTCAGCTGTATCAAACCACTACTGCAGTGGTTTGGAAAGGTAGCACCTTCTCAAGGGTAATTAGGGATGGATAATAAATTTTGGCCTAACCAGCGATGCCCACATCCCCTGAATGAATAAAAACAAAAGTTCAATAAAGACACAGTACAAACATTAGAGGCAAGGAAGAGACAGATTGCAGCTGTGACAGGGAACCCTTATCAATACTTCTTTCTCCTGAGCTCAATCCCAGAAACTGAACATCTCACGCCCCTACCTGCTGCTCTCTCTAGCAACTGTAACAGCTCTGTCAGCATGCTCCTGCTCACTCTCTGTGAATAGTAATGACATCCACATATTGAATCAAGCACTCAGATTGGCTGAAAACTTTTAATTCGTTTGCCATACATTGATGAAAGATGGAGGGACTATAGTGAAAACCCATGTTAAAGGCAAATTTGTATTGATTTTCCCAAAGTATGGGAATTGACCAAAACCCATTTGAAATGTCCTGCACAGAGAACACTGTGGCTTTTTGGGATATGACTGTCACCAAGTCTACCACTGCAGCTACTGTGGGTGTGCAGGCAGGAATGCTCTTATTTAAGACCCAATAATCCACTGTCAGCCTCCATGATCCATTTGGTTTACAGACTGGCCAAATAGGTGAATTGACATGCGTGGCTATTGATCTCAATACCTCTTGCTCTACCATAGTAGTCAGATCTACCTCTGATTCCTGTGGGAAATTGTACTGTCTTTGAGGTCGTGACATGGGATCTCCATCAATTCTAACCTCCACCCCTTTAACTCGAACACAATCATTCTTGTGCCGGACAAAAGCTTTCCCATTCTGTGTTATCTCCTGAAACTCAGGAGAGACTGACTCCACTAAGTCAGATAAATCGTATGACCGTAAACTAACTATCCGTTCCTTCTACTTATGTTGTACTTGGGGCATAATCAAGATTGTTTCCTCCCTTTCTATTCCCCTCCACAAGCAGCGATTGCCAACATCGCGGACCTTTATCCAATCTGATCCCAATACTCTGACACCCGTGTCTGACCATTTGATTAATATACACATCCAATGAGTCTGTAGTGGTCCCACCTCAACCTCCAGACGAATAGACACTGTCCCCATTGAGCCATTCGCAGTAAATCCCTCCAGGACATACGGTTTCCCACTTGACCAAGGACTCTTAAACAGAGTCTCACAATAAAGGACAGTCTGAGAGGCTCCCGTGCCTACTAAATAATTTCCGCCCCATCCCCCTACCTTGCCATACACGCAAGGTTGCCTGTAAGAATCATATTTGAGTGGACACATTATTCGGGCCGGGAGCGGTCCTGTCATTGGTGAATGGGAGGCGGTGGGGGTGGGAAGGAAGGTAAGGGTTCCCAGTCACAGCTGCAATCTGTCTCTTCCTTGCAGCTTCAACTGCTGCTGCTATCAGTTCCTCTAGGTCCTTCAGCCCATCGTTCCCCTTGCAGAGTCCCTCCTGGTTCCACTGTTTCCCCTCCTTTATCTCCTCCACCTTCCCCTTTTCCCTATAACCTCTTGTCAATTTCTCCCTCAGCCTTTTCTCAAATCGAAGGGTCATTTTCCGTACCACCGCATCCTTGGTGGTAGGCTGATGCTCCAAGTCAAAATCTTCAAATCCCCCCCTTTTTTAATGATACAGCGTGGGTAACTATGGTCCAGAGCCGGTGATTAAGGTGCAGTCCTTGTAGGTTGCCTCGATCCAAATTAACCACCATGTTTGTTCTGGCATAAACAGACCACAGCCTGTCTGCAAATGCACTCAGACTCTCATCACGTCACTGCTGAGTTTGCTCTAGCATCTCCAAGAGGTTTCCCCTTGTCAGACCCATGGCCTCCACTACCCTAGTTTTCATCTCTTCCCATGTACCCCCCTCCCATTTTTGTTTCTCTAGGCAGAGCCCAGTAAACTCCCAGAGCTATGGTAAATAGGAACAATTTGTTCTTTTCATTATCATCTAGTCCATGTAATCCTGCAATTTGGTCAATTTCCACGAAGTGTCCATAGGGCTCTTCCCCTCTGTGCAATTTTTTAATGTTACTAGCTATCCTCTGTAATTCCCTTTGAAGTATATGGAATGGTAAACTGCCTATCCAAGGCTCCCAATGCCCCTGCCGGTGCAGCAGGCAGTTGGTATTTAGCCTGCCATTTTTCCTGATCTCCCTGGCGGACAGACAGTCATTTGTCCTTCCTTATCATCTCCTTCCTCATCAGAGGTTCCACAATTGCCCAACTCATAGGGTTCTAGTGCCCTTAATGACCAAACCATCCCACGCTGCTATTTCTGTTTAATTTTTACTGCAACCAACTCCTGCTTGCAAGCAGTGTGATCTCTCAGCAGCAGTTTGAAAGCTGTCTTCACATCCTCCTTTTCACTTTTTAATCTCTGACAGACCACCGAGGTCATTTAACTTTTCCAAAGCTCCCCTCTTTCCACATGCCTTTACATACTGGCTTTAATATATTCCACCTCTCCTGCCCAACAGTCAATTCCTGTGGCATATTTATCCCTGTCATTCTCTCGCCCTTCTCTTTCCTCCTGGAGCTGACCCAGCATACAGTCTGCAACTGCGCATTGCTCTTCCTTTTCTCTGGAGAGGTTTGCTAAATTCCTCTTCTTTCTCTGTCGATTTAGTTTTGTTTGCAGCCAATTTAGTTTTATACTTATTCAACTCTTACTCCTGATCACTATGACTCACTTCCATTGCCATTACTTGGTTCTCTAGTCTCATACATTTCTCCTGTAGTGCCATAAACAAGACTGCTTTTAACAGCCCTGATTTATATGTAGATCCCCCCCATCTAGAGCTTCACCTCAGAGACGGGATCGTCCGACTTATCAACGAGTTGAACCCACCCTTCTTTCAGGGGTAAACTATCCCTAAGATACTTCTCTAGAGCCTCATCCCTGTTCGTCTTCGGGCTCCTGGCTGGCTGGCCAAAAATCTGTTAGGCGTGAGAAGTCCCCTGCGGAGTCTCACTTAGGTCTGGAGCTGTACTTTGGATGCAACAAGAATGAGTGACTCAATACCAAATAATGTGTTAAATCAGTAAATTTATTGAGTAATTATTAATAAAAAAAACAATTATTAATGATAAAAAGAGGAAAAAAGATAACTTTATTTTTTAAAAAAGAGTATAGAAAGACAAAATAACTTATAGCACAACTTCTATAACCCCAAATTAGTCTGTTCACGACAGCTCCCTAAAATAATAGTGTTCCCCTTGGTACATACACCACCAAGTTTCCGAATTTATAGCACAACTGCTATAACCCCAAATTAGTCTGTTCCAGACAGCTCCCTAAAAATGGTACCGCCTCCCCCCCTTGGTACATACATCACCAAGTCTCCGGAGAACCTTGCACAGCGGTGGACTCTCCGTCAGTCACTCCATCGATGTCCCTTCCTCTGTAGTCTTCAGTAGTTGACTAGTCCACTCCGGCTGCAGCTCCAAACGTTGGACGCTGTGCCCCTTTAATTCCAATTTCTGGCTCCATTCCAGCTTTCCAAGGTCTCCATCAGACTTTCTCAAAACAAGAGTCTGACAACCATGAGTCCTTATTTAATTCCTCTCACAGGCACTACGAGGTCAGTCAGGCTGTTGACACATCCTTTGATGGTGTCTCTCACCTGCCATCAATTAGGTTATACTGTCCATCAATTAAACTCCATCTTCTGACTTCACACCATAGTGGACCACTCCATGTGCAAGGCTTTCCATTATCCTACTGGCTTGTAGTTCAAGCGTCATCAAATACGGTAAGAACCGCATTCTGTTTTAAATAATGGGAAAATGACCGTTCTTTTGAAGAAGAGATAAATAGTAGTTTAGACAAAACAACAGCTGTGCATGGCCTGCCCTGACCAGCATGAAAACAAAAGGAAAAGGTTCTTGAGAAAAACAAGTTCATAGTTAATAATATTACTATTGATTGCCATTGACTACATAATTGATTAATTACTTGACTTAATCAGCATACAATCACAATTAGTTTTAAATCAATGTCTACAAAGTGATCTTTAAAAATTCATTACAGGTTTAATACAGGTTTTCTTAAAAAACCAAAAGCAAAGCAGAAGTAAAATGCAAAAGCATAATACGTACAAAAAGTAGTGGCTGCAGGCCTTAGGCCTGCAGTCTGACTGCACTTGCAAGACTTTTTTGTTGTACAAAATATTGTGCTGAAAAAAGTTGCTTTGAAACATGGATGAGCTTCCTCTGGGAATTGAACATGACAGAGAGAATGAGAGAGACCACAGAGAGCAGGAAAGCTGCTAGAAGGGGAAGGAAGTGGAGGAGAAAGTGAAAGAGGAAGGGAGACTATAACATAAATGGTCCATTTTTGCCCTGGCTCTACATGATCAGATTATTCATGTGTGATACCAGCAACCTCAACTATACCTTCCCATTCACCAACAGGCCCATACTCCTTATCTTTCCTGTACACTGACTTCTTTCCAACAACAGAAAAATAAAAACCAGCAAGAAATGCAAATTCAAATCCAATTTTATAAATTCATACATTAAGTAATGCATACAAAATGGAACTCACTGCCCTTGTGCATTCCCTTAATCCTAGTCTTTACCTTTCCTAGTGCTTCTTTGGGGCGCTTCCCCAGTGGCTTCAGCATGAGAATTGGAAGGCTGCCAACATTCAATTGAGGAGACTGCAGATGGCCTTGGAGAATGACCTCGAGCACCTCTGGGCCTAGACGTTCCGGCTTCAAACTACAGCATCTCAGTTCCGAAGAAGGGTCACTGACCCGAAACGTTAACTCTGCTTCTCTTTCCACAGATGCTGCCAGACCTGCTGAGTGATTCCAGCATTTCTTGTTTTTGTTACAGCATCTCAGCCCTGGCTGCAGCAGTCTGGGCTGGCAAGGCAGCAGTCTGAGATTCTAATTCAGCAGTCATATGGAATGGAAGCTGGGGCATTGGCCATCTGATGCTGCATTATGGTAGGTTCCACAGTTGTGCTGGCAGTCTTTTCCATTCACCAAGCACTTGGTATTCCCATCCGCTTTCTTCTGTAGCTTGGGTCATCAAAGACCTCATCTGAGTCCTGCAGAACTAGTGTGCGGCCTTGCCCTCTGGCAAACTGGCACCTGCACTATCTTTTCCTGCCACCCTGGCTCCAGTGTGCTTCTGCCCGCTGCATCACCATGTGCAGATTCCTTCTCTATTCCAGTAGCTAAAGTATATGCGGTGTCACTATCTGAGTGGTGGCTGCAAGTGCAAGATCGAGTGATGGTGACTTCATTTTCACTGCCTTCTTCCTCTCACTGTGAAGGTTCCTGTTCTTGGGTGTCTGAAAATGAAAAGGGGACTAGAGTTGGCTTGTGATAAGCAGAGAGGAGAAAGTAAGAAGTACATGCTTATGCCATCTTCAGTTTGTGAATCAGAAGAGATTGTGGAATGAGGAAGAAGTAGGGAGAGTGAAGGAGGATTAGGTATGCTGATACCCTCATTATTAATTCCTCCAGCGCCATCCGTGGCCACGGCCTTAGTGACTCTTCTTCCCATGATAGTCAGCACTGTCCCCTCCATGGGGGTTAAAACATGCAGGTGCGCTACTCTTGTTCCTGCTTCTCCGCTGCTTGCCATATATCCAGTGGCAAGTGCTCTTCCTTCATGATGGTGAGGTTATTGAATATGCAGCAGATGAGTCTCAAACCTGCTCTGCTGAGTACTGCAGGATTCCTCCAGAGCCGGTAGCAGAAGTGTTGTTTCAGCATGCTAATGGCCTGCTCTATCACACTTCATGTAGCAGCCTAGCTTTCATTCTAGGCATGCTGCCCATGTGCTCACTGGAGTCGTCAGCCATGTCGTCTATGGATAACCCTTGTTGCTGAGAAGCCACCCTTTGGCTTGCCATGGTGACTCTAATGCAGTTGGCATGGCAGACTGCCACAGCATAATTCGCTGCCTATGGTCACGCACCAGCTAGATGTTGAGAGAGTGGAATCGCTATTGGCCCGGTATGGAGCAGAGTTGACATGTGGTGCCTGCAAGGTGATGTGTGTGCAGTCAATGGAACTCTGTGCCATGTGGAAGCCTGCAATCCTTGTGCTTGCTCTGCCTGCTTTTCTCTGGCAAGAGAAAATGAAATGGAATTTGCCTTTTGAATAGAGAACCTCAGTGACTTCCCCTGCTCAACAGTGGACGGCAAACTTTGAGATGTTGTAAATATCTCCAGTTCCAGCCTGGAAGGAACCAGACACATAAAGGTTCATTGTGATTGTCACCTTCACAGGGACTGGCAACATGGTACTTGTCTTGCTCTGAGGTTGCAGTTGTGGCTGCAGCAAGAGGCAGTTTTCAGTGAGGATGTCCTTACTGAAGTGCAAACGTTTCACACATTGTTCCTTGCTGAAGTTAAGAGAATTTCTCCTTGAACACCCTGGGTGGATATGGCTCCTGCTGAAAGTCCTTCTCCCACCTCCCCCTTTTCCTTCTTTCAGCTGTTTGTCCTGCGCTGTGTGGCCTCTATTCATTTTCCAAGTCATGCTATATTCTCTGGGGAATGCTTACTAGTGCCCATCCATGTCTAGGAGCAAATTGTTTATGCTGAAGCCTTGGAATCATCAAAATGTCCTTCAGCACATGTAGACTTCTGCAACTTGAAATAACTATGGAAAGCACCAATTACATGTAGAATCATAGCAACAGTCAGAAGTAATCAACTAGCAATTAACTTGTAAGTAGTTGATGATCTCTTTAAAAATGGTGGATAGAGGGAATCTTCCTGGTGCTGAACCTATATTTAAGATTGGACAGTGGCTGGAGTGTTGAGCTCCAAAATGGCACCACTGGTATCAAACCAGCATTACACACTGATTGACGTCATGATTTGCCTGCCTTACATACTACCAGCACATGTCCTCTAGGCACCCGCTAACACCTGCTTTAATATGGTGTCCAGCACGATTTGCTCCATCAATGTGCGTACGCACCATAGATGTCATTTTGCAGCACTAAGAGCACTCGTAGTACGTAAAGATGGGCACTAATGAGCCCAATTTCTTGCCTGGGGAATCAACACCAAGTGCAGTATTCAGGTCATGTAGGTTTAGAGAGTGGTTGACAAATGAACTCAGGTGGGGAATGTAGTGAGGTGTAGGGACAGGAGGCAGGTGAGATAAGGGAAGAGGAAGGGGAAATAGGGAGAGGTCAGGGGTGGTCTTAGAACGGGAGAAGGGTGAAGGGGGAAGTGGAACTGAGAAAAGAAAGGGGAAGGGGATGGGGAGAAAAGTAGAAGTTGACTGGTGGAGAGGAACAGGGAACAGAAGTGAGGTGGGGAGTAGGAAACAATCTCATCAAAGCAGCAGCAAACTCATGCAACAGAGTGGTGGAGGGATTGGTGGGCTCAAAAACCTCTTAACCAGAATTGGAGGGAGTATGGGCCACAGAACATTGTGAGGAAAATCCTCTTTGACTATCTAAGTTACAGTTGGCAGGGTGGAGAGATGGATTTCGAAAAACAGGAGAGGTAGCCAGAGGTAGAGAAGAAGATGCAAGAAAATATGGGGAGGAAAAGGATTGAGAAAAGACGATAGGAGGAGAACATGGGATAGGACTGATGGGGGCAGAGCAGGAGGGTAAAGTAGGAGAACAGGGATGGAGGAGAGGCAAAGGGGATAACGGGGATGGAGGACCAGGATTGACAGATGGAAGGAAGAACAATCCCAGTTGTGGTTGGTAGGTCATTAAAATCTCTTAGCAGCAAGGGACAAACTGTCTAAGTGGGGGATGAGAGCTCTGGAAATCCCACATACCCCCTGTCAATTTCTCACCTGAAGTCATGGAAAGTGCCAGCTGACCAGCAGGTGGGATTGCAACGTTAAGAAACAGTTTGCTGTGCCTGGGAACTGAATGTAAGATCCCTGCTAGTCAGGTTAGTAAATCAGCATGGGATGGGGGCTGCTAGTACATGGGGCAAGGAAGACCTGAACAATCTTCATGGACCTCAGAGGAGCACTCTTGTCCTCCAGACCCCACATAAAAAACACGTAAATGGACTTAATTGTTGGTTCTCTTCTACCCAACTCTTCTGCTAGGTTGGCCCATTTTTAACATAGCAGTCAGGCCAAGGTGATGGCATTGGAACCAGACTTGCATATTTAAAGAAGGACCCTGCTGGTTTCTGGAAGGTGTCCTTCTTGCCTGCTTAGAAAATCAAGCTAACATTGTAGCCTGCAAGATCAGTGGGGAACTGTTGAGTCCTGTGGGTGCTTTAAACTGCCCACCTGTCTGGGCACAGTTAAAATTATTCCTTCAATCTTTGTTCCTCTTTCTTCAAGCTGGCAATAATTGGAATTTTAGTTTTTCCAACTATCAATAAAACACAAGTGATATTTAGAGAGTTTCATTTCACCTTCAACATTCAACTCATTTTTAAATAAAGACCTCAAATTGGAATAAGAAGAGGCACTGAGAAAGAATTTCAGCTGGTCTGTCGGCATAAAACTGTCATTGGATTTCCAAAGGGCTGATTGTGCTTGGCAAACCTTGTAGAATTCTTTGATGAGCAACAGACATGGTAGATATGGGTGTAGATTTAGAACAGAGGGCAGGAAAAAACTCTTCAGACTGAGAGTTGTGAGGCTGAGGAATTCATTGCAAGCGTTAGTAGTTTAGATAAAAACTATACCGACCTTTAACATTAGATTGGAGAGGTGGATGAATGAAAAGGGGATATGGGCAGGTAAATGGAATTAAGGCCCATGGAGGGCAAACACCAGCATGGAGTGCTGGGGACAGATGACCTGTTTTCTAGTTGTAACTTTTATGTATTACTGTATATCTTCACCCTTTTTGAAAATGGGCACCACATTAGCCAGTTTCCAGTCTTCTGCTATCTCCTCACTTCTAATAGGGATAAATTTTAACTTTTGCTGACAGTATAAAACAGGCGATAATGGTTCACACCCTGCTATACACCTCATCCAAATTTCCATTCCATTGATTTCACCACCTAGAGTTACTGATCCATTTGTTTTTGCTCCCATGTTAGTTTACCCAATTATTGAAACTTCATCAAGCGGACAAGTATTGCCCTAATACAGTTTACCTTGCTACCAATTTAGACAGTTCTCGTTGGAGTCTGAAATCCTTTTTCTGAATCTCTGGTCCATTATTTACTGATGGTTTTGAAACTTCACAGAAACTTTCCGGAATAGCCTCAATGTTGGTGGACCAGACCCAAGCCCAGGCTTTTGGAAAAGGCTGAGAATTAAGACACTAAAAAAAATTAAATTGACAAATGTAATCATGTTATGGAGAAATAGGCAATTTTTTGACTTTTTAAATTTAATTTAAAACTTCATTTTGAACATTAGTTATTGAGCAAAATGTGTACGGTGATTTTTATTCCAAAAAGCATCGAAATAATCTGATTGATTCATCAACAAACTATGCAAAGCAAATATTGATATGTTGATAGGGTGAAAGGAAATAAGGTAGGAGAAGGTTCGGGTGAAGCATAATCTCCAGCTGAGACCTATTGGGCCAATTAGCCTATTTCTGTACTGTAAATTCAATGTAAATTACATCAAAAAATGTTGTTATAAAATATTAACAGGCAGTTTCAATGACAAGTGTTGACATAAAAACATGACCAAAAATTATGATAATATTTGATGTTGCTGGCAGGCCAGCATTTGTTACCCATCCCTCATTGTCCTTGAACTGTATGGCTTAGTAGGCTATTTCAGAGGGCAGTTAAGAGTCAACCAAATTGCTGTGAGGCTGAAGTCACATGTAGGCCAGATCAGATAAGGACAGCAGATTTTCTTCCCTAAAGAATGTTAGTGAACCAGATGGGTTTTTACAGCAATTGATTAAAGCTTCATGGCACCATCACTGAGACTAGCATTTAATTCCAGATTTTTTTTTTAATTAATTGAATTTAAATTCCACCAGCTGCTATGGTAGGACTTGAACCCATATCCTCAGGGCCTCTATAGTACTAATTCAGTGACATTACCATGATGCCACCATCTTCCCCACATAAAGTGAGGTTTGTGGAAAGAAAGTGTGCATGTATGTAAAATTCTTAATTCAAATATAAATTATGTAAAAGGAGGATGAGAGTGCTACCTTTAATTAAAATCTGTGCTATTTTCTGGACATGTTACAGAATGTGCTGTTTGAAAAAACAGTTTTGTATTGTGATCCATATTTTCACATTTTCTACAAGACTGTGCTATTTTTGTTTCAGGACTGGCAGTATGTAGGCACTGGATTTAATCATCAAAGTAAGTATCTTATTCCATTCTTAACACAGAAACTTATTCAAACTTATCACAAAAACTGATCAGTAATAAGTGAAGTTTAATTTTGACAATTTCAGATTTCAATTTTTTGTATCTTTGAATTAAGGTAAACAAAAGGTGATTCTGTGCGATGAATCTAGGGACCAAACTTTTTTTTTTATAAATAGTGCTTGTCTTTTAATCCAAGCACATAAGAATAAAACCTGGTAGTCTTTCTTGTGTGCCTAAATAAATATCAAAGATTCTATAACCTTTGCTACACTAACATTAATGAAGTTCTATCTTTGGTTAAGTATTAATGAATTAATATCTGTTAAGTAAATAGGATATTGCTAACTGAAGGTTGCACTGTATTCACTTTTGGTGTTACACTAATTTTCAAATGTATTTTCTCAGCAGAACAATGTGATATTCATGCGAAGAAACTACAGATATTGTAAGTTTCATCAAGCTGCTGTTAGATCTTAAGCTGTGTAACTATTCTAACATTAGAAATTAAAGTGAATGTAAGTCTAGAGGGACAGCAGATTTCCTTCCCTAATGGACATTAGTGAACCAGTTGGGTTTTTAATGACAATTAATGATAGTTTAATGGCACCATTACTGAGACTATCTTTCAATTCCAGATTTTTAGTAATTAATTGAATTTAAATTTCACCTGCTGCCATGGTGGGATTTGAACTCGTGTCCCCAGGGTATTAGCCTGGGCATCTGGATTACTAGTTCAGTGACATTACCACTATGCCACCATCTCCCCCGATGACCTGCCGGTCGATGATTTCCTCAGCACTCAAGGTCGTGAAATGTTAACTCTGCGTTTCTCTCCACAGATGCAGGCTGACCTGCTGAGTATTCCCAGCATTTTATTTTTTTGTACCTTTTTGTTACTTCTGTCACAAATCAGTGCTTGCCTTGTGGAGTTGAAATTTGGAAAATACTTCATGCATGAAAAAAATCCCATGCTTGCTGAAAGGAGTCTTGAAAATCCAGCCATAGTTTGGGATAGTGCCATTTGCTTATGTATAAATCTTGTATATGCAATTGTATATGCAAACCCTCAAATCTAAATCAGGGAACATAATCACTGACCAATGCAAACAAATGGACCGCTGGGTTGAGCACTACCTAGAACTATACTCCAGGGAGAATGTTGTCACTGAGACTGCCCTCAATGCAGCCCAGCCTCCACCAGTCATGGATGAGCTGGACATACAGCCAACCAAATCGGAACTCAGTGATGCCATTGATTCTCTAGCCAGCGGAAAAGCCCCTGGGAAGGACAGCATTACCCCTGAAATAATCAAGAGTGCCAAGCCTGCTATACTCTCAGCACTACATGAACTGCTATGCCTGTGCTGGGACGAGGGAGCAGTACCTCAGGACATGCACGATGCCAATATCATCACCCTCTATAAAAACAAAGGTGACCGAGGTGACTGCAACAACTACCGTGGAATCTCCCTGCTCAGCATAGTGGGGAAAGTCTTTGCTCGAGTCGCTCTGAACAGGCTCCAGAAGCTGGCCGAGCGCGTCTACCCTGAGGCACAGTGTGGCTTTCGTGCAGAGAGATCGACCGTTGACATGCTGTTCTCCCTTCGTCAGATACAGGAGAAATGCCGCGAACAACAGATGCCCCTCTACATTGCTTTCATTGATCTCACCAAAGCCTTTGACCTCGTCAGCAGACGTGGTCTCTTCAGACTGCTAGAAAAGATTGGATGCCCACCAAAGCTACTAAGTATCATCACCTCATTCCATGACAATATGAAAGGCACAATTCAACATGGTGGCTCCTCATCAGACCCCTTTCCTATCCTGAGTGGCGTGAAACAGGGCTGTGTTCTCGCACCCACACTTTTTGGGATTTTCTTCTCCCTGCTGCTTTCACATGCGTTCAAGTCCTCGGAAGAAGGAATTTTCCTCCACACAAGATCAGGGGGCAGGTTGTTCAACCTTGCCCGTCTAAGAGCGAAGTCCAAAGTACAGAAGGTCCTCACCAGGGAACTCCTCTTTGCTGACGATGCTGCTTTAACATCTCACACTGAAGAGTGCCTGCAGAGTCTCATTGACAGGTTTGCGGCTGCCTGCAATGAATTTGGCCTAACCATCTGCCTCAAGAAAATGAACATCATGGGGCAGGACGTCAGAAATGCTCCATCCATCAATATTGGCAACCACGCTCTGGAAGTGGTTCAAGAGTTCACCTACCTAGGCTCAACTATCACCAGTAACCTGTCTCTAGATGCAGAAATCAACAAGCACATGGGAAAGGCTTCCACTGCTAAGTCCAGACTGGCCAAGAGAGTGTGGGAAAATGGCGCACTGACACGGAACACAAAAGTCCGAGTGTATCAAGCCTGTGTCCTCAGTACCTTGCTCTATGGCAGAGAGGCCTGGACAACGTATGTCAGCCAAGAGTGACATCTCAATTCATTCCATCTTCGCTGCCTCCGGAGAATACTTGGCATCAGGTGGCAGGACCGTATCTCCAACACAGAAGTCCTCGAGGCAGCCAACATCCCCAGCTTATACCCACTACTGAGTCAGCGGCGCTTGAGATGGCTTGGCCATGTGAGCCGCATGGAAGATGGCAGGATCCCCAAAGACTTACTGTACAGCGAGCTCGCCACTGGTATCAGACCCATCGGCCATTCATGTCTCTGCTTTAAAGACGTCTGCAAACGCGACATGAAATCGTGTGACATTGATCACAAGTCGTGGGAGTCAGTTGCCAGCGTTCGCCAGAGCTGGCAGACAGCCATAAAGGCGGGGCTAAAGTGTGGCGAGTCGAAGAGACTTAGCAGTTGGCAGGAAAAAAGACAGAGGCGCAAGGGAAGAGCCAACTGTGTAACAGCCCCGACAATCAAATTTTTCTGCAGCACCTGTGGAAGAGCCCGTCACTCTAGAATTGGCCTCTATAGCCACTCCAGGCGCTGCTCCACACACCACTGACCACCTCCAGGCGCTTATCCATTGTCTCTCGAGATAAGGAGACCAAAGAAGATATGCAATTAACAGCCAGCTCATCTGAAGAGTCACTTGAAACTGCCCAGGAACTTCCAAGATCCTTATGAGTGATAAAACACCTCATCAATGGAAACATCTTAAACATTACAGTGTTGATACAGAAGTGCTGTATAGATGATCTTGATTTGGGACTAACCTGTACAGTAAATCTTACTCTACAAGCATCTCTGACTATGTATTTAAGTTCTGGTATAAGAGTTCTAACCAAAGCCTTGGAAATTCCTTGATAAGAGAAAACCTCACTGCTATACTAGATGTATTAGCAAGTGTCATCTCACCCTCATGATGGCATATAGTCAGCCTCTCAAAGACAAGGAAGATTTATTTCAGAGCCATATACTGTATTCACCTTAGGCAAGGGAAAAGAGGACACTTTGTCCTTCCAACCCACATCCACAGTTTTACAATGAAATCATCAGAGGAATGAAACTCCAGCTGTTCACTTTGTTAAATTCAGTTTTACTTTTGCTCTAAATTCAAACTGTCAAGCTGTATGTACTGGATACTGGTTCGTGGCCATAAATATCAAGGATAAGAATATTGCTATTTTATTCAAAAGCTAAAGGTTCAGTATCCAATGCATAAGCTACAATGCAGGGACTTCAGTTCAGGATGCTTATGAGATGCCTGACCAAAGTAGTAATCTCCCTTGAATGCAACATCTTCATATTTACCCTTATCTGAACTTCACTTCTTAAAGTGCCAAATCTAACCGCTGACCCCAGAGGGCTTTCCGTGGTCAGAAGGAGGTTTCCTAATTTGGCTGCGAATGGTAGGTGCTCACACCACTAGGAGCACATCTAGGTCACCCACCTGCTAAAGAGGAACCAATAGAGAGATATCCCATGTTCACCTTTACAGCAGGAGGGCACTTTAAAATTATGAATTGCAGCTTGGCCCCGACTACTGCCCATGATTGGTCATCATGCCTGGTCTAGCCAAGCATATCTCCATTGACCATATGCTAGGTCCCATTGATGGGCCAGGTGGCAGGAACATTCAACATAGGGAGTGTTGGGACATTTGCATTTTCATTAAAGGAGTTTTGAGTGCAGTTGGATGCTAGGCTGAGTTAAAGTTTGACAGAACAAACTGGACAGCTGTAAATGGCTTTTCTTATCATAGAATCATAGAAAGTTTAAGGCACAGAAAGGGGCCACTTGGCCCATCGTGTCTGTGTCAGACGAAAAACGATCCACCTATTCTAATCCCACCTTCCAGCATTTGGTCCGTAGCCTTGCTGCTTACGGCACTTGAGGTGTATATCCAGACTCCTTTTGAATGAGTTGAGGGGCTCTGCCTCAACTACTCTTTCAGGCAGTGAGTTCCAGACCATCACGATCCTCTGGGTGAAAAAGTGTTTCCTCATCTCCCCTCTAATTTTTCTACCAATCACTTTAAATCTATGCCCCTCATCACTGACCTTCTGCTAAGATGAATAGACCCTTCACCTCCTCTCTATCCAGGCTCCTCAAAATTTTGTACATTTCAATCAGATCTCCCCTCAGCCTTCTCTGTTCCAAGGAAAACAACCCCAGCCTATCCAATCTTTCCTCATAGCTACATTTTTCCAGTCCTGACAACATCCTCGTAAATCTCCTCTGTACCCTCTCCAATGCAATTACATCCTTTCTGTAATGAGGTGACCAGAACTGCACACAGTACTCAAGTTGTGGCCTAACCAATGAGTTATACAGTTCCAGCATAACCTCCCTGCTCTTGTATTCGATACCTCAGCTAATAAAGGAAAGGATTCCATATGCCTTCTTAACCACCTCAAAGCACCATATTAAATCCCTATTAAAATTGAAGTCATTGGAAATCTTGAAGAAAGCTCTCCACCAGCTGGAGTCATACCTAGAACAAAGAAAGATAGTTGTGATTGTTGGAGGCCAGCCATCTCAGCCCCAGGTTATTACTACACAATTTCCTCAGGGCAGCATCCTCGATACAACTATCTTCAACCGCTTCACTTCATCAATGACCATCGCTCCATGATAAGGTCAGAAATACGGCTGTTTGCTGACAATTGCACAGTGTTCAGTTCCATTTGCAACTCCCCAGATAATGAAGCCGTCTGTCCCTGCATGCAGCAAGACCTGGACAACATTCAGATTTGGGCTGAGAAGTGGCAAGTAACATTCATGTCATATAAGTGAGTAATGACCATCTCCTTGATATTCAATGGCATTATCATGGCCGAATTCCCCAGCATCAACATCCTGAGGGTCACCATTCACCTGAAATGCAATTGCACCAGCCACATAAATTCCATGGATACTGCAGCAGGTCAGAGGCTGGGTGTTCTGCAGTCAGTGGTTCACGTCCTGACTCGCCAAAGCCTCTCCATCATCTAATAGGCACAAGTTATGAGTGTGATGGAATAATCTCCACTTGCTTGGATGGTGCAGCTGAAGAAGCTGCACTCAAGAAGCTCAACACCATCCAGGACAACACAGCCTGCTTGATTGGGACCCCACCCACCACCTTTAACATCCACTTCCTCCACCATCAGCACACTATGGCTGCAGTGTATACTGTCTACAGAATGCATCGGAGAACTCAGCAATGGCATTCTTGAATTTCTTGAATTCATGTAATCATAGAATTATAGAATGGTTACAGCATGGAAGGAGGCCATTGGGCCTATTGAGTCCATGTCAGCTGTCTGCAAGAGCAATTTAGCTAGTCCCACTCCCTACCCTTTCTCTGTAGCCTTGAAATTTTTTTCTGTTCAGGTGCTTATCCAATTTCCTTTGGAAATCCACAATTGAATCTGCCTCCACCACCCTGTTAAGAAGTACATTCCAGATCCTAACCACTTGCTGCATAGAAAATTTTTCCTCATGTCGCCTTTGGTCCTTTTCCTCTGGTCTTGACCCTTCCACCAACGGGAACAATTTCTCTCCATATACTCAGTCTCGACCTCTCATAATTCTGAACACGTCTATCAAATCTCTTCTCATTGCTAATGTTGTCCCCTTGTTTAAGAAGGGTGGCAAGGAACATCCAGGTAATTATAGACCGGTGAGCCTTACGTCAGTGGTAGGGAAGCTGCTGGAGAAGATACTGAGGGATAGGATCCATTCCCATTTGGAAGAAAATGGGCTTATCAGTGATAGGCAACATGGTTTTGTGCAGGGAAGGTCATGTCTTACCAACGTAATAGAATCCTTTGAGGAAGTGACAAAGTTGATTGATGAGGGAAGGGCTGTAGATGTCATATACATGGACTTCAGTAAGGCGTTTGATAAGGTTCCCCATGGTAGGCTGATGGAGAAAGTGAAGGCGCATGGGGTCCAAGGTGTACTAGCTGGATGGATAAAGAACTGGCTGGGCAACAGGAGATAGACAGTAGCAGTGGAAGGGAGTTTCTCAAAATGGAGACGTGTGACCAGTGGTGTTCCACAGAGATCTGTGCTGGGACCACTGTTGTTTGTGATATACATAAATGATTTGGAGGAAAGTACAGGTGGTCTGATTAGCAAGTTTGCAGACGACACTAAGATTGGTGGAGTAGCAGATAGTGAAGGGGACTGTCAGAGAATACAGCAGAATATAGATAGATTGGAGAGTTGGGCAGAGAAATGGCAGATGGAGTTCAATCAGGGCAAATGCGAGGTGATGCATTTTGGAAGATCCAATTCAAGAGTGAACTATACAGTAAATGGAAAAGTCCTGGGGAAAATTGATGTACAGAGAGATTTGGGTGTTCAGGTCCATTGTTCCCTGAAGGTGGCAACGCAGGTGAATAGAGTGGTCAAGAAGGCATACGGCATGCTTTCCTTCAGGGTGGATAGCAAGAAGCTTTTTCCCAGAGTGGGGGATTCAATTACTCGGGGTCATGAGTTCAAAGTGAGAGGGGAAATGTTTAGGGAGGATATGCGTGGAAACTTCTTTACGCAGAGGGTGGTGGGTGCCTGGAACGCGTTGCTAGCAGAGGTGGTAGACGCGGGCACGATAGTGTCTTTTAAGATGTATCTAGACAGATACATGAATGGGCAGGAAGCAAAGAGATACAGACCCTTAGAAAATAGGCGACATGTTTAGATAGAGGATCTGGATCGGCGCAGGCTTGGAGGGCCGAAGGGCCTGTTCCTGTGCTGTAATTTTCTTTGTTCTTTGTTCAAGCTTCTTTTCTAAGGAGAACAACTCCAGCTTCTCCAATCTATCCATGTAACTGAAGTCTCTCATCCCTGGACTCATTCTCGTAAATCTTTTCTGTACCCTCGCTAAAGCCTTCACATCCTTACTAAAGTTTGGTGCCTAGAATTGGACTCAATAGTCCAGCTGAGGCCGAACCAGTGTTTTATACAGGTTTGGCATAACTTCCTTGCTTTTGTACTCTATGCCTCTATTTATAAAGCCCAGGATCCCTTATGTATTTTTAACTACTTTCTCAACCTACCCTGCTACTATCAATGATCTGTGCACATATGCCCGCAGTTGTTTCTGTTCCTGAACCCCCTTTAGAATTGTACCCTTTATTTTATATTGCCTCTCCCCATTCTTCCTACCAAAATATATCACTTTACACTTATCTGTATTACATTTCATCTACCACGTGTCCACCCATTCCACCAGCTTGTCTATGTCCTCTTGAAATCTATCACTATCCTCCTCACAGTTCACAATACTTCTATGTTTTGTGTCATCTGCAAATTTTGAAATTGTGTTCTACACACCCAAGTTTAAGTCATTAATATATATCAAGAAAAGCAGTGGTTCTCATACCAACACCTGAGGAACCCCACTATGTACCTTTCTCCAGTTCAGAAAAACAACCATTCACCACTACTCTCTGTTTCCTGTCACTCAGCCAACTTTGTATCCATGCTTTTATTCCAGGGGCTTTGCTGACAAGCCAGTTATGTAACGCTTTATCAAACCCCTTTTGGAAGTCCATATAGACTGCATCAACCACATTACCCTCATCAACCCTCTCCATTACCTCATCAAAAACTCAATCAAGTTGGTTAAACACGATTTGCTTTTAACAAATCCGTGCTGGTTTTCCTTAATTAATGCACACTTGTCTGTTAATTTTGTCCCAGATTATTGTTTTTAAAAGTTTTCCCACCACTGGGGTTAAACTGATTAGCCTGTAGTTGCTGGTTTATCCTTCAACCCTTTCTTGAAGACTATGGACCAGGTGCTGGAAGGTGGGATTGGAATGAGCAACTAGTTTTATCGGTTAGTGCAGACACGATGGGCTGAATGGCCTCTTTCTTTGCCATAAATTTTCTGTGGTTCTATGGTTTAAAAAGGGTGTAACATTTGTGATTTTCCAGTCTTCTGGCATCACCCCTGTATCTAAGGAGGATTGGAAGATATCTCTGCAATGTCCACCCGTGTCCTCGAATGCATCGCATCCGGTCCTGGTGATTTATCAAACTTTACTGTCCTTTGGATATTGTTGGGGGAGATGGCTCAGGGGAAATCAGCAAGAGCCAAGTTCATGGCACCATGGGTGGCTCTGCTGCACAGGAGGGGAGGAAGAAGAGTGGCAGAGTATAGTGATTGGGGATTCATCGGAAGGGAAACAGACAGGTGTTTCTGCGGCCGCAAAAGAGACTCCAGGATGGCATGTTGCCTCCCTGGTGCTAAGATCAAGGATGTCTCTGAGCAGCTGCAGGGCATTCTGAGGGGGGAGGGCAAGCAGCCAGTTGTCGTGGTACATATCGCAAGGTAAAAAAAGGGATGTGGTCCTGCAAGCTCAATATAGGGAGTTAGGACAAAAATTAAAAAGTAGGATCTCAAAGCTAGTAATCTCAGGATTACTACCAGTACCACATGCTAGCAAGAGCAGAAATAGCAGGATATATCAGATGAATACATGGCTGGAGAAATGGTTTAGTGGAGAGGGATTCAGATTCCTGGGACGTTGGGACCGGTTCTGGGGAAGGTGGGAGCAGTACAAGCTGGACAGGTTGCATCTGGGCAGGACCCGGAGGAATTTACTTGTGGGGGCGGGGGGTGGGGGGGGGGGGGGGTGGTGGTGTTTGCTAGTGCTGTTGGGGAGGGTTTAAACTAGAATGGCAGGGGATGGGAATCTGAGCAGGGAGACAGGGGAGAGGGAAACATGGATAGAAATGAAAGACAGAAAGGTAAGAAGTATAAGTGGAAGGCAGAGAAAACAAGGGCGAGAAACAAATGGGGCCGTAGTGCAAAATAAAGCTAAGATGACTAACAATGTTAAAAAGACAAGTCTAAAGGCATTGTGTCTTAATGCACGGAGCATTCGCAATAAGGTAGACGAATTAACAGCGCAAATAGATATAAACGGTATGATATAGTAGCGATTATGAAGACATGGCTGCAAGGTGACCAAGGATGGGAACTGAACATCCAGGGGTATTCAGTATTTAGGAAGTACAGGCAAAAAGGGAAAGGAGGAGGGGTAGCATTGTTAGTAAAGGAGGAAATCAATGCAATAGTGAGGAAGGATATAGGCTTGGAAAATAATGATGTGGAATCTGTATCATGGAGCTAAGAAACACCAAGGGGCAGAAAATGTTTGTGGGGGTTGTCTATAGGCCTCCAAACAGTAGTGGAGATTAAGGGATGACATTAAACAGGAAATTAGAGATGTATGCAATAAGGGTACAACGGTAACCATGGGTGACTCTAATCTACATATAGATTGGTCAAACCAAATTATCAATAATACTGTGGAGAAGGATTTCCTGGAGTGTGTTATTTAGACCAATACGTTGAGGAACCGACTAGAGAACAGGCTATCCTAGACTGGGTATTATGCAATGAGAAAGGATTAATTAACAAACTTGTTGTGCGGGGTCCCTTGGGAGGAGCGACCATAACATGATAGAACTCTTCATTAAGATGGAGAGTGAAGTAGTGAAATCCGAAACTAGGGTACTGAATCTAAATAAAGGAAACTATGAAGGTATGAGGCGTGAATTGGCTATGGTAGATTGGGGAACTTTACTAAAAGGATTGACGGTGAATAGGCAATGGATAATATTTAAAGAATGTGTGCATTAATTACAACAATTATTCATTCCTGTCTGGCACAAAAATAAAACCAGAAAGGTGGCTCAACCGTGGCTTACAAAAGAAATTCGGGATAGTATTAGATCCAAAGAGGAGGCATACAAAATTGTCAGAAAAAGCAGCAAGTCTGAGGATTGGGAGCAGTTTAGAATTCAGCAAAGGAGGACAAAGAGGTTGATTAAGCAGGGGAAAATAGAGTATGAGAGTAAACCTGCGGTGAACATAAAAACTGACTGTAAAAGCTTCTATAGATATGTGAAGAGAAAAAGATTAGTGAAGACAAATGTAGGTCCCTTACAGTAAGAAACGGGGGAAATTATAATGGGGAACAAAGAAATGGCAGAACAATTAAACACATACTTTGGTTCTGTCTTCACAAAGGAGGACACAAATAACCTCCCAGAAATGTTAGGGAACCAAAGGTCTAATGAGAGGGAGGAACTGAAGGAAATCAGTATTAGTGAAAACATAATGCTAGTGCAATTAATGGGGTTAAAGGCTGACAAATCCCCAGGGCCTGATAATCTACATCCCAGAGTACTAAAGGAAATGGCCCTGGAAATAATGGATGCATTGGTGGGCATCTTCCAAAATTCTATAGACTCTGGAGCAGTTCCTACAGATTGGAGGGTGGCAAATGTAACCCCACTATTTAAAAAAGGAGGGAGAGAAAAAACAGGGAACGACAGACCAGTTCGCCTTACATCAGTAGTGGGGAAAATGCTAGAGTCTATTATAAAGAATGGGATAGCAGAACATCTGGAAAGCATAAACGGGATTGGGCAAAGTCAGCATGGGTTTACGAAAGGGAAGTCATGCTTAACAAATCTACTGGAATTTTTTGAGGATGTAACTTGTAGAATAGATAAGGGAGAACCAGTGGATGTGGTGTATTTGGATTTTCAGAAGGCAATTGATAAGGTCCCACATAAGAGGTTAATGAGCTAAATTAAAGCACATGGGATTGGGGGTAATATACTGGCATGGATTGAGAATTGGTTCCCAGATAGGAAACAGAGAGTAGAAATAAATGGGTCTTTTTCCGGCTGGCAGGCAGTGACTAGTGGGGTACCGCAGGGATCAGTGCTTGGGCCCCAGATATTTACAATATTAATGACTTGGGTGAGGGAATTAAATGTAACATTTCCAAGTTTTCAGATGACACAAAGCTGGGAGGGCATGTGAGCTGTGAGGAGGGTGCAAAGAGGCTCCAATGTGATTTGGACAAGTTGGGTGAGTGGGCAAATGCATGGCAGATGCAATATAATGTGGATAAATGTGAGGTTATCCACTTTGGTTGTAAAAACAGAAAGGCAGATTATTATCTGAATGGTGGTAGATTGGGAAAGGGGAGGTGCAACGAGACCTGGGTGTCCTTGTACACCAGTAGCTGAAAGCAAGCATTCAGGTGCAGCAAGCAGTTAGGAAGGCGAATGGTTTGTTGGCCTTCATTGCAAGAGGATTTGAGTACAGGAGCAAGGATATCTTACTGCAGTTATACAGGGCCATGGTGAGACCACATCTGGAGTATTTTGTGCAGTTTTGGTCTCCTTATCTGAGGAAGGATGTTATTGCCATGGAGGAAGTGCAAAGAAGATTTTCTAAACTGATCCCTGGGATGGCAGGATTGACGTATGAGGAGAGATTGGGTCGACTAGGCCTATATTAACTAGAGTTTAGAAGAATGAGAGGGGATCTCATAGAAACCTATAAAATTCTACAGGGCTAAACAGGCTAGATGCTGGGAGGATGTTCCCGATGGCTGGGAAGTCCAGAACCAGGGGTCACAGTCTCAGGATATGGGGTATGCCATTTAGAACCGAGATGAGGTGAAATTTCTTCACTCAGAGGGTGGTGAACCTGTGGAATTCTCTACCGCAGAAGGCAGTGGAGGCCAAGTCATTAAATATATTCAAGAAGGAGATAGATATATTTCTTAATGTCAAAGGGATCAAGGGATATGGGGAGAAAGCGGGAACAGGGTACTGAATTAGATGATCAGCCATGATCTTTTTTGAATAGCGGAGCAGGCCCGAGGAGCCAAATGGCCTACTCCTGCTCCTATTTTCTATGTTTCTACGTTTCTGTGAGAAAATGCTTCCTGATTTCACTCCTGAATGGTCTAGCTTTAATTCTAAATTGTGCCTCCTTGTTCTGGATTCCCTCGCTAGGGGTATTAGTTTCTCTGTATCTACGCTATCAAATTCTTTTATCATTTTAAATACCTCAAGTAGATCACCCCTCAACCTTCTATACTCAAGGGATTACAAGCCAAGTTTATGCAACATATCCTCATAATTTATAGCTTTAAGCCCCAGTGTACCATTTTGGAAAGTCTGTGCTGTACCTTTCAAAGGCCAATAAATCATTCCTGATGTCTGGTGCCCAGGACTGAATGTAGTACTCCAGATGGGGTCTGAACAAAGCTCTATACAACTGAAGCATAACTTCCTCACCTTTGTATTCCAGCCCCTTGAGATGCAAGCTAACATTCATTAGCCTTTTTGATTAATTTTTGTACTTGTCCACTAGCTTTTAGCAATTTGTCTACATGGATAGCTAAATTTCTTTGTTCCTCCACAGTTCCTAGTTTCTCACCATTAAGAAAATACCCCGATTTGTCTGTTTTGGATTCAAAATGGATGACCTCGCAGTTCCCCACATTGAATCCCATTTGCTACAATTTTGCCCACTTACTTAATCTATATCTCTTTGTAACTTACTGCTCCCAAATGCACAACTTACTGTACCTCCCAGAAAAATGTGATAGCTAAACTTGCATATACAACTCTCTATTGCTTCATCCATGTCATTGATATATATGGGGAAAAGCTGAGGCCCCAGTACAGATCTCTAGAGAACACCATTTGACATATCCCAATAATCTTTATCTCTTACCCCCTAACCAATTTCCAACCAATGTTGCAAAGTTGCTTCCAATTCTGTTCGCATTCATGTTTATCTCCTGTGTGGAACCTTATCAAATGCCTCCTGAAACTACTTGTAGATATCATCCCTAGATGTTCCCTTATCCATCATGTTAGTGACCTGTTCAAATAATTCAGTTAGATTAGTCAGTGTCTGAGAAGGCTGTGCTTTCTTTCTAAGACCATCACAAAGGTATGCCAACTTTTGGAATCTGACTTGCAGCTTCTTTCCATTGTAATTACTAAAGAATTCATTCATTCCGCAAGATGTGGGCACCATTGCCAAGGCCAGCATTTATTGGTCCCCAGTTGCCCTGAGAATTGAGTGGCTTCCTACACCACTTCAGAAGGCAGTTAAGAGTCAAATGCTTTGGTGTGGGACCAGTGTCACATATAAACAGACTGATAAGGACAGCATATTTCCTTCTCTAAAGGACATTAATGAACCAGTTGGGTTTTTACAACAATCAAATAGCTTCATGGTCACTTTTACTGATACCAGCTTTTAATCTCCAATTTTGAAAGAGAAAATTAAAACTACCTTGAATGTGAACTCATGTGCTCCATATTATTAATCCAAGCATCTGGATTACAACTCCAGCAACATAACTACTGCATTACTGTACACTATATGACAACAGCACTTAACTTTTATGCATTTGGATGCTTCCAGATAGTGTCTGGTGTCACGTCCTTCAGTCAGCAGTTCATTGCTGCATTACACAAGCCATTACGCTGTTCAGGCACTGCTCTGAGTTAACTTAGTTCAAGCAAGCAGACAGAGAGAGAGAGAGCCATCAACTCCTGAATAGTTGGAGGTAGATTAATATTTAAAAAAGAGAAAATTAAAATGGTATGTAGAAAAGGCAGGGGAATGAGCCTGCACAAACATCTACATAACATTCTCCAAATCTATTTTGTTCTAGGTTCCATTAATAAGCGAGGGTGTATGGTCAAGCATCCACAGTGCTGTGGAATATTGCAGACCTGCCTTGCTCAGGTATCCGATTACTGAATCAGCCACAGAGGACTGATTTGATTCTGAACTTTTACTGTCGGACATGCTGGGGGAAAGATTCGGTCACGTAGCGATGCTTCAAGTGGTGCTACACAAATTACGCTGATGATATCGATGAGGAATGCGTGGGCCGCCCAGGTGGCAGCTGCTGGCGCTGTCTGCCCCTGGGAGTCGGTGTAACAGCGCTATGCGATCAAACTCACCACCACCCCCACCCCCCCCGCCCCGCTCTCTTGGAGCTACCTCCATTCCCTAGGGACCCTACTTGCCTTCAATACCGACTCATCCTCCCCCTGCCTCTGAGCAATTTGGTCATTAAACAACTGACAAGATGGATTTGAACCCTCACCAGGTGGACGCAGTCACCAGGAGGTCCTACAAGTGGCACGATGAGCAGCGCAATACATAATATGCAAGTAAATTGCACCATCCTCCTGATCATAATGTGGATTCATGGCATACCCTATAGCATACCATTGACCAATTTGAGGTGGAAAGCTTCAGTGCCATCTGTTTGTTTCTCCAATCCTTGGATATATAAACATGTATCCTTTTAAACAGCCTCAGGGTAACACCTTCCAACAGCTGCCATCCTAATTCTCAGACTTCCATCATCATCATCGTCATTATCATCATCATCATCTATACGATGGATATCTGTCTTTAGTATAGTGGAAAAACCAAATACCATTCACCTTGATGTTTGGAAGTCCAAACTGCCAGGCCTGGATGTTGTCCAGGTCTTGTTGCATCTGGACACGGGCTGCTTCAATATCTGAGGAGTCACGAATAGTGCTGAACATTGTGCAATCATCAGGGAATATCCCCACTTCCGACCTTATGATGGAAGGAAGGTCATTGATTAAAGAAGGAGGTCCTAAATGAATACTTTGCTTCAGTATTCACTAGTGAGAGGGACCTGGTCGTTTGTGAGCACAGCGTGGAACAGGCTGATATGCTCGAACAGGTTGAGGTTAAGAGGGAGGATGTGCTGGAAATTTTGAATGACATGAGGACAGATAAGTCCCCGGGGCCAGACGGGATATACCCAAGGATGTTACGGGAAGCGAGGGAAGAGATTGCCGTGCCTTTGGCGATGATCTTTGCATCCTCACTGTCCACTGGAGTAGTACCGATGAATGGAGGGTGGAAAATGTTGTTCCCTTGTTCAAGAAAGGGAATAGGGATAACCCTGGGAATTATAGACCAGTCAGTCTTACGTCGGTAGTGGGCAAATTATTGGAGAACATTCTGAGAGACAGGATTTATGATTATTTGGAAAAGCATGGTTTGATTAGCGACAGTCAGCATGGCTTTGTGAGGGGCAGGTCATGCCTCACCAGCCTTATTGAATTCTTTGAAGATGTGACAAAACACATTGATGAAGAAAGAGCAGTGGATGTGGTGTATATGGATTTTAGCAAGGCGTTTGATAAGGTTCCCCATGGTAGGCTCATTCAGAAAGTGAGGAGGCATGGGATATAGGGAAAGTTGGCTGTCTGGATACAAAATTGGCTGGCCCATAGAAGACAGAGGGGGTAGTCGATGGAAAGTATTCAGCATGGAGCTCGGTGACCAGTGGTGTTCCGCAGGGATCTGTTCTGGGACCTCTGCTCTTTGTGATTTTTATAAATGACTTGGATGAGGAAGTGGAAGGCAGGTTAGCAAGTTTGCCGATGACACGAAGGTTGCTGGAGTTGTGGATAGTGTGGAAGGCTGTCGTAGGTTGCAACGGGACATTAACAGGATGCAGAGCTGGGCTGAGAAGTGGCAGATGGAGTTCAACCTGGAAAAGTGTGAAGTGATTAATTTTGGAAGGTCGAATTTGAATGCGGAATACAGGCTTAAAGACAGGATTCTTGGTAGTGTGGAGGAACAGAGGGATCTTGGGGTCCATGTCCATAGATCGCTCAAAGTTGCCACCCAAGTTGATAGGGTTGTTAAGAAGGCGTATGATGTGTTGGCTTTCATTAAACGGGGGATTGAGTTTAAGAGCCGCGAGGTTATGCTGCAGCTCTATAAGGCCCTGGTTCGACCACACTTGGAATATTGTGTTCAGTTCTGGTCACCTCATTATAGGAAGGATGTGGAAGCTTTAGAGAGGGTGCAGAGGAGATTTACCAGGATGCTGCCTGGACTGGAGGGCATGTCTTACGAAGAAAGATTGAGGGAGCTAGGGCTTTTCTCATTGGAGCGAAGAAGGATGAGAGGTGACTTGATAGAGGGGTACAAGATGATGAGAGGCATAGATAGAGTGGATAGCCAGAGACTTTTTCCCAGGGTGGAAAGGGCTATCACCAGGGTGCATAATTTTAAGGTGATTGGAGGAAGGTTTTGGGGAGATGTCAGAGGTAGGTTCTTTACACAGAGAGTGGTGGGTGCGTGGAATGCGCTGCCAGCGGTGGTAGTAGAAGCAGATACATTAGGGACATTTAAGCGACTCTTGGATAGGTACATGGACGATAGTAGAATGAAGGGTAGGTAGTTAGTTTGATCTTAGAGTAGGTTAACGGTTCGGCACAACATCGTGGGCCGAAGGGCCTGTACTGTGCTGTACTGTTCTATGTTCCATGTCCTAACACTGATTATTCTTATTTTCATGATCAATTGTTTTAGTTTGCTTGTTTTAGTTAATTTAAACAAAACTAAATCAATTTTTTTCATTCATTCATGGGATGTGGGCGTCGCTGGCCAGGCCAGCATTTATTGCCCATCCCTAATTGCCTTTGAGAAGGTGGTGGTGAGCTGCCTTCTTGAACCGCTGCAGTCCATGTGGGGTAGGTACACCCACAGTGCTGTTAGGAAGGGAGTTCCAGGATTTTGACCCAGCGACAGTGAAGGAACGGTGATATAGTTCCAAGTCAGGATGGTGTGATTTGATGAATTCATGACTGAAGAATGATAATAATTAATAGTGACTTTCCAGGCATTATGTTTATGGCTGAGCCCTTTAATAATTTGTACAGCAATTAAAATCAAGTTGGAAAAATTAATTTTCATTTTAATGTGGCAAAGGAGCACTCCTACTCCAAAGGGTCCACTAAAATAATTCAAGAGTTACCTTCTCTTTCATTGCCCATGGAACTGATTAGAGCCTACACCATGTTGGCCCCAACCAGTTCCAACCCAAAATGGCAATTGAGGTTCTATTTACATCAAAGCCCCCTGATTTCAATATTAACAAGATTTTATTGCCAGGTATCTAAAGAAAGGAAATTTGCACACCTGGCAATAGGCCCCTTTTAAAATGGAGCCTGCTGCATTGCCAGTGTTAACAGTTGATAAAGGTCTAAAAATGGAGTCAGTAGCTTTACAGTCCCCTTGATGGCAAGCAAGATCACTCAAAATAACCCCAATCAGTTTACTTCACGCCAGTTTTTTGTGAGATGGTTTTTGCACATTCCTATCACAGAAGGCTCTGGAGGTTGTATGTGCTAAGATCGGAAGGAGAGAATATCTTCCATGAATCCTAAATGGGTGGGTGAGATATATATATATATATTACACAGCTTGCAACAATTTAATCTCATTGACTGCTAGTAATGGAGGTTGTGAAAATGCTGCAGATGCAAATCTTGGGTTTGTGGCAGAACTGGGAATCCGAATAACTGTCTCTCCTAATGTCCATACTGTGGCACACATAATTAACCTAGTTGCTATTTTGAGTCAGTGATCACAAGCATAGGGCTTAAATTGCATTCCATTCTTCTGTACCTAATGTGTGCCTCATCTGGTCTTAATTTATGGATCTTACTTAACTCCTGTTTTTAGTTGTGTTATATTTTTACATCTGGAAATAGTAGCACCAATATATACATGGCCATCTGTATAAATGGCAATTTAATAAGAAAACATATATCTCCTTTGATCCGGACAGTGAAAAATAAGCTAATTTGAAACATTAATCGCATTGCTGTCATATTGTGACCCTTTAATATTCTAGAACGTATTTGTACAGTACTTTTATAATGTTGGCATGCTTACTGAACAATTCATGCTCTTGGTTCGCACATGATGTGTGAATGTTTGTAGGTTTTTTTGCTAATGTCCATACAAAATCAATTTCTGCTTTAAAGCTGTCCAGATTTAAATTTGGTATCTTTTAAAATCCAGCTGTGTAACCAAAACAGAATTTTGCTGTTCAGCAAATTATTACTGGCTTTCACAAAATCTTATAACTTTCCTTCACCACAAGGTTTAAATGTTAAATTATGCAAACACTGGGCTCAACAAAAATATTCAGAAATAAGCTCTCAATAAAATGATATTGAACACAGTATTTAACTTACTGACAGCATAATGAGAATAAACTACCTCTTGTATTTACTAAGTTCATCACTTATTTGTATAGACTGACAAAGAGCAATATGAAATTAAACAGCTCAATTATTTATCTTCATGATTGATAATCATTGGTTTTACAATTTCAAATGCAAGTGCTTATAAAGAATAAAATAGAAAATTCACCCTTCTGTTTGTAGCCTTAGATTAGGTTTGGTGGGAGAGTGTGGTGGGTGTTGGTGGACAGTGTACTTTCATCTTGGGAGCACTTGTTTCACTCCCACAGACACTGGGGGCTGGATTTTGAAAACGGGGTTGGGAACCCGACACCCTGATAATTTCTGGGTCCCGATCCCACGTCTCAACTGCATCGCTCACGCGACACTATTTTGATATGCTAATCCCCTAATTGGGCAGGAGGCGAGCACAGCTCTAAAAGGTGCTGAGCATCTTCAGGAGGTGGGAGCTGCTTGTTGAGCGTGAATGTCAAAGGCAGACGGCAGCCATGATGGAGACTGCCACTGCCTTGCTGAAGAGAGCAGGCATCTCCTTAGAGGGCCAGCAGCATAAAAGAACTTGACAATATTCAAACATCCAAAACTGAGGTAATGCACATGATCCGGCACAAGATCCTCGAGGGCCCCATCATTTTCAACCTCAAAAAAAGTTTCCCTTTTTCCCACTGTGAATCCGACAGCTGTGCACCAACTGTTCGGGTTCACTGAAATCCAAATTGAAAATGGCAGTGCCGACCTCCCTTGCCCCTTAACAAGCTCCTCTAGGAGCTTAATGGGCTGTTAATTGGAGGCGAGCTCATTCCCTCCCCCTGCTGCCCTCACTTTAAAAATTGTAGTCTGTCCTGGAGCCGTCAGCATACAGAGACGCCCACCAGACCAAGGTTTTTATATCGCGTCCACAAGCATTCCCAACCCTGATGGCACATGAAAATCCGGCCCTGGAATTCAGGATGTTGTCATTGTTTCACAGACAGAATTTTCCCATTGCCACTTTGAATCGAAAGAGATTTTAGGCATCCATCACTCCTGCATGAAATGAGCAGACATCTACACAAACATGTTAATTCGGGTTCTGCACTTGTTTTAGATCCAAATGCCCTTTCAAACAGCTGTGGTAACCTATTCGCCAATTCTAAATCAGTCACAGCAATCATGAGCAGGAACAGGCTGTAGGATGCCATTTCTAACAATATTTAAACTGATCATCAACTCGTCTCAGGCAAATCGTTGGTTAATTTATTCAGACTGCTTGTGTGTTATTTTTGAACTTTTTGTGAGTTTTGGCTGCAGGAACTGATATTCTTTTGGGAAAGTAATTTGTTGAGTCAACAAAGAGATTTTGTCCAGGGCTTTTTGAAAACTACTGATTGTTCTCAGTGGATTTGGTGCTTGCACTGCCATTATGGCACGAAGAGGAGGAAGGGGAGGAAGGGGAGTAGTGTCCACAGAGCTACACCAGCAAAGAAACAAGAAAGAATGAGAGCAGATCACAAGAGACCTTACCTCAGATGTGTGTATAGGCACCAACTTCTTACCTACAATTCACCAAGGAGCGGTATGTGAGGGGGCTCCTCTTTACCACAGAGTTCTGGCATTTGCTGCAGTACCCATTGCAGCCCAGCACCAAGTCGCATATACCCTTGCCTGTGGTAGTTAAAGTCACTGTGGCCCTGAATATTGATGCCTCCTGATCTTTTTAGGCTGCAGCATGTGACATCTGCATTATCAACCAATCAGCTGTGCAGGATTGCCTTATTCAGCTGAATGACAAGCTCTTTGCCAAAGCCAATGACTTTCATAACCCTACTTGAAGCAAGAAGATGTGTCTCTAAGCTTTGCAAGGATTGCAAGCTTCCCCCAGCTGCAGGGGATCATCACTTGCAGACACATAGCCTCATGTGCTACATTAGAAGAGCATAATGTCTACAGGAATAGGAAGCAAGCAGGGTGCCAATTTCTGAGTCGGTGCTTGCCAGTGTAAGAGCGAATGATGGTGCACCTTTAATTCCAGTGCCCTCCTCCTCCTCCTCCTCTACTGGCAATGGGCCTGAGACTTCATTAGGTCTTGGAAAGTGAAAGCAGAGAAAATAGTTAGTTCCTGGAGGCAATAGTATATAATTTCAAACAAGTCTTTGCTCACTGAAGCACCAGGCTGTAATAGATTAGATTAGAGATACAGCACTGAAACAGGCCCTTCGGCCCACCGAGTCTGTGCCGAACATCAACCACCCATTTATACTAATCCTGCACTAATCCCATATTCCTACCAAACATCCCCACCTGTCTCTATATTTCCCTACCACCTACCTATACTAGTGACAATTTATAATGGCCAATTTACCTATCAACCTGCAAGTCTTTTGGCTTGTGGGAGGAAACCGGAGCACCCGGAGAAAACCCACGCAGACACAGGGAGAACTTGCAAACTCCACACAGGCAGTACCCGGAATCGAACCCGGGTCCCTGGAGCTGTGAGGCTGCGGTGCTAACCACTGCGCCACTGTGCCGCCCATATAGGCTGAATGAGAGAGGTAATTAAGTGATTAGTGATACTAGGTTATAAGGCCCAGAACCTTATAGCATTCTTCTTCCTTCCTCACCTTCTGCAACAGCTCCGCCTATTTCTCTGCACACAATATCCATAGCAACTTCTCCAGCTCATGCGAGGATAGGATGGAGTTTCTCCTTCAGTGCGGGTCTGCTCCATGGCATTATGTACTAGTTTGTCCTGCAAGAGTAAAGTGAGTGTGTTAGTGAGTACTGAGCTAAGAGTTCTGAACCTTTGTATCTGAGCGTAGATTAGTTTTTCTGGTGTTATGAACAAGCATCAGGTGTCTGGAAGAGAGGCCATGAACAATGGGAACAGTGGCAGAGTTTGGAAGTGACATGAGAAAGAGGGCCACTGAATGGTGTTTCAATGTTTGGATAAGATACTTCCTGGGTCAGGTCATTGAACTTCTTTCTGCACTGTTTCCAGGTCCTAAGGGGCTAAACCTCTGCCATTTTGCATGCTTTTCTGGCAGTCTGCTAAAGCACTCTTCTTCCATGTGATGTAAATAGAAAAATCTTCCTTCTCTTTAACATTGTACCATTATTTAAAAAGGGTGCGAGGGATAGGCCAAATAATTATAGGCCAGTCATTCTGACCTCGGTGGTGGGTAAATTGTTAGAATCTATTCTGAGGGACAGGATAAACTGCCATTTAGAAAGGTACGGATTAATCAGGGATAGTCAGCATGGATTTGTTAAGGAAAGGTGATGTCTTACTAACTTAATTGAGTTTTTTGAGTAAGTAACAAGAAGGATTGATGACGGAAGTGCAGTGGATGTGATCTACATGGATTTTAGTAAGGTATTTGACAAGGGCCCACATGGCA
This sequence comes from Heterodontus francisci, assembly GCF_036365525.1. NCBI lineage: Eukaryota > Metazoa > Chordata > Chondrichthyes > Heterodontiformes > Heterodontidae > Heterodontus > Heterodontus francisci. The sequence continues at coordinate 70,828,242 of NC_090376.1, forward strand.
GACTGGTCAGTAAAATGAAAGCCCATGGAATACAAGGGAATGTGGCAGGTTGGATCCTGAATTGGCTCAGGGACAGGAAACAAAGGGTAGTGGTGGACGGATGTTTTTGTGAATGGAAAGCTGTTTCCTGTGGCGTTCCACAGGGCTCAGTGTTGGGTCTCTTGCTGTTTGTGGTATATATTAATGATTTGGACTTAAATGTGGGAGGCATGATTGGGAAATTTGCCAATGACACAAAAATTGGCCGAGTACTTGATAGGGAAGAGGATAGCCGTAGACTTCAGAAAGGTTGAGTGGGTGGAAAAGTAGAAAATGGAATTCAATCCGGAGAAATGTGAGGTAATGTATTTGGGGAGGGAAAATAAAGTGAAGGAATACACAATAAACGGGAGGATATTGAGAGGGGTAGAAGAAGTGAGAGACCTTGGAGTGCATGTTCACAAGTCCCTGAAGGTGGCAGGACAGGTAGATAAAATGGTGAAGAAGGCATATGGAATGCTTTCCGTTATTGGCTGAGGTATAGAATTCAGTAGCAGGGATGTAATGCTGGAACTATATAAAACCCTGGTAGGCCACAGTTGAAGTATTGTGTACAGTTCTGGTCACCACATTACAGAAAGGACATAATTGCTGTGGAGAGAGTACAGAGGAGATTTCCAAGAATGTTGCCAGGGCCTGAAAGCTGCAACTGTGAGGAAAGATTGGATAGGCTAGGGTTGTTTTCCTTAGAACAGAGGAGGCTGAGGGGTGACTTAATTGAGGTGTACAAAATTATGAGGGACTGAGCTAGAGTGGACAGAAAGGACCTGTTTCCCCTAGCAGAGAGGTCAATTACCAGAGGGCACAGATTTAAGGTGATTGGCAGAAGGATTAGAGGGGACATGAGGAAAAAGTTTTTCACCCAGAGGGTGGTGGGTGTCTGGAATTCACTGCCAGGAATGGTGGTGGAGGCTGAAACACTCAATTCTTTTAAAAGAATGCACCTGAAGTGCTGTAACCGGCAAGGCTATGGACCAGGTGCTGGAAGGTGGGATTAGATTGGGTGGCTAGTTTTTTCATCCTGCACGGACACAACGGGCTGAATGGCCTCCTTCTGTGTCGTAATTTTTCTGTGGTTTCTTCTTAACTTTCTCTTTGAAAGCCACTAGGGCAGTATTGGAGAATAGTGGCACTCTCCTAGTTGATAATTGTCATCTTAACGTACACGAGCAGCCTTTAGTCGAACTCCACAAAGTGCACTGCACTTCCCCTTTAAGAGGGCAAGGCCACCAGGAACCAATGTTGGGGCCACTAACTTTGTGCTGACCAACCAAATTTAAATGGGGCATTAGCTTAAGGCTTTTGTATATTGCCCTGATGTCACCAACTGAGTAAAACAGTCACCCTGTCCACTTCATGCCTGTTTTGGCGGCAAATTGAAAGTTTTTCCAAGGAATCTTGAAAATGTACAAAGTAGATATTCAATCACAATAATTAAGTTGAAGCCGAAATGTCACATATTTTCAGTCCACGGCACCCTATCATGCTATGTTCATGCACTTAATTCCATTCAAGCAGAAGATTGAAAACTTGCAATTCTAGGATGTCCATTTAAATTTGAATATTTTTCAGACAATTTTTCGTTTTGTGAAGTTTTCATGGAACAGAACTATGTGGATGCATTATTGCACTTTAAGGTCAGAGGAGCAAAACTACCATTAAAAACTAATTATATATTGCTGTACAATTTATGAATGATGGCAGCCTTAGGTGACGTAGTTGGACTTTAAAACATACCAAAATTAAACTTGGGCATTGTATAGATTTTGTAATACTCTTTTTAAACTCAAGCCTAAGATATTTTTTTCTTTCCAATTTTGCCTCTCATGAAGGTGGTGACTCATGATTCCACAGATGCTGGCAGGCCTCCAGTACCTTACCCAAGTGGCCATTCTTCATGTATGAGACCAGACAGTGCGCGTTGGTAGACTATTAAATTATGGAGTGTATCATTGCCAAGTCTCATCATGTCTTCATCAGATTTCCAAACAAACACACACATATTTTACTGTGGGGTCACTGAATGCAATCAAGATCAGGAAACCCCGTTGTTTTTTCCTGTCCTTAGCCCAGGATCACAAATGTCAATTATAATGCCCTTACTGCTGCCCTGGCTGAGATCACCTCACTTAACACAGGTCTGGGATGGAACCGAGGACTTTTATGGATTCACCCACAAAGTCATGAAAGGAATAATGAAAGGTATTGCTAATAATGTAAATTGAATGATTTTGCAGAAAAGCCTCAGAACAAAACCTGCAATTTAAAAATAATTTTTATCAATAGTAAAAAGACAAAATAGACACTAAAATGAATTAAATTAAAACTAATTGATATGAGTGGCTAACCCCAGTAAAACAAGGAAGTATAAAGAAAATTTGAAAAAAATTAGACAAATCTTAATATGCATCATTTGGGTCATTCATGAATCTTAAAAGCATTTTAGCCAGTCTGAATCTAGAATGATGTTGTTGATAGATTTTGATGGTGAAAAGGTTTGACAGCTCAAGAACAAAGAACAAAGAACAGTACAGCACAGGAACAGGCCATTCGGCCCTCCAAGCCTGCGCCGATCTTGATGCCTGCCTAAACTAACACCTTCTGCACTTCCGGGGCCCATATCCCTCTATTCCCTTCCTATTCACATATTTGTCAAGATGTCTCTTAAACGTCGCTATCGTATCTGCTTCCACCACCTCCCCTAGCAGCAAGTTCCAGGCACTCACCACCCTCTGTGTAAAAAACTTGCCTCACACATCCCCTCTAAACTTTGCCCCTCACACCTTAAACCTATGTCCCCTAGTAACTGACTCTTCCACCCTGGGAAAAAGCTTCTGACTATCCACTCTGTCCATGCCACTCATAACTTTGTAAACCTCTATCATGTCGCCCCTCCATCTCCGTCGTTCCAGTGAAAACAATCCGAGTTTTTCCAACCTCTCCTCATAGCTAATGCCCACCAGACCAGGCAACATCCTGGTAAACCTCCTCTGTACCCTCTCCAAAGCCTCCATGTCCTTCTGGAAGTGTAGCGACCAGAATTGCACGCAATATTCTAAGTGTGGCCTAACTAAGGTTCTGTACAGCTGCAACATGACTTGCCAATTTCTATACTTTATGCCCCGACCAATGAAGGCAAGCATGCCGTATGCCTTCTTGACTACCTTGTCCACCTGCGTTGCCACTTTCAGTGACCTGTGGACCTGTACGCCCAGATCTCTCTGCCTGTCAATACTCCTAAGGGTTCTGCCATTTAATGTATACCTTCTACCTGCATTAGACCTTCCAAAATGCATTACCTCACATTTGTCCGGATTAAACTCCATCTGCCATTTCTTCGCCCAAGTCTCCAACCGATCTATATCCTGCTGTATCCTCTGACAATCCTCATCATTATCCGCAACTCCACCAACCTTTGTGTCGTCCGCAAACTTACTAATCAGACCAGCTACATTTTCCTCCAAATCATTTATATATACTACAAACAGCAAAGGTCCCAGCACTGATCCCTGTGGAACACCACTAGTCACATCCCTCCATTCAGAAAAACACCCATCCACTGTTACCCTCTGTCTTCTGTGACTGAGCCAGTTCTGTATCCATCTTGCCAGCTCACCTCTGATCCAGTGTGACTTCACCTTTTGCACTAGTCTGCCATGCGGGACCTTGTCAAAGGTTTTACTAAAGTCCATATAGACAACATCCACTGCCCTTCCCTCATCAATCATCTTCGTCACTTCCTCAAAAAACTCAATCAAATTAGTAAGACACGACCTCCCCTTCACAAAACCATGCTGTCTCTCGCTAATAAGTTCGTTTGTTTCCAAATGGGAGTAAATTCTGTCCCGACGAATCCTCTCTAATAGTTTCCCTACCACTGACGTAAGGCTCACCGGCCTATAATTTCCTGGATTATCCTTACCACCCTTCTTAAACAAAGGAACAACATTGGCTATTCTCCAGTCCTCTGGGACCTCACCTGTAGCCAATGAGGATGCAAAGATTTCTGTCAAGGCCCCAGCAATTTCTTCCCTTGCCTCCCTCAGTATTCTAGGGTAGATCCCATCAGGCCCCGGGGACTTATCTACCTTAATGCTTTGCAAGACACCCAACACCTCCTCCTTTTTGATAATGAGATGACTGAGACTATCTACACTCCCTTCCCTCGGCTCATCATCCACCAAGTCCTTCTCCTTGGTGAATACGGATGCAAAGTACTCATTTAGCACCTCACCCATTTCCTCTGGCTCCACGCATAGATTCCCATCTCTGTCCTTGAGTGGGCCAACCCTTTCCCTGGTTACCCTCTTGCTCTTTATATATGTATAAAAAGCCTTGGGATTTTCCTTAATCCTGTTTGCCAATGACTTTTCATGACCCCTTTTAGCCCTCCTAACTCCTTGCTTAAGTTCCTTCCTACTGTCTTTATATTCCTCAAGTGCTTCATCTGTTCCTAGCCTTCCAGCCCTTACAAATGCTTCCTTTTTCTTTTTGACTAGGCTCACAATATCCCGTGTTATCCAAGCTTCCCGAAACTTGCCAAACTTGTCTTTCTTCCTCACAGGAACATGCTGGTCCTGGATTCTAATCAGCTGACGTTTGAAAGACTCCCACATGTCAGATGTTGATTTACCCTCAAACAGCCGCCCCCAATCTAAATTCTTCAGTTCCTGCCTAATAGTGTTATAATTAGCCTTCCCCCAATTTAGCACCTTCACCCGAGGACTACTCTCATCCTTATCCACAAGTACCTTAAAACTTATGCAATTATGGTCACTGCTCCCGAAATGCTCCCCCACTGAAACTTCGACCACCTGGCCGGGCTCATTCCCCAATACCAGGTCCAGAATGGCCCCATCCCTAGTTGCACTATCTACATACTGTTTCAAGAAGCCCTCCTGGATGCTCCTCACAAATTCTGTCCCATCCAAGTCCCTAGCACTAAGTGAGTCCCAGTCAATATTGGGGAAGTTAAAATCACCCACCACTACAACCCTTTACATCTTTCCAAAATCTGTCTACATATCTGCTCCTCTACCTCCCGCTGGCTGTTGGGAGGCCTGTAGTAAACCCCCAACATCGTGGCTGCACCCTTCCTATTCCTGAGCTCCACCCATATTGCCTCGCTGCATGACCTCTCTGAGGTGTCCTCCCGCAGTACAGCTGTGATATTCTCCTTAACCAGTAATGCAACTCCCCCACCCCTTTTACATCCCCCTCTATCCCGCCTGAAGCTTCTAAAGCCTGGAACATTTAGCTGCCAATCCTGCCCTTCCCTCAACCAAGTCTCTGCAATAGCAACAACATCATATTTCCAAGTACTAATCCAAGCTCTAAGCTCATCTGCCTTGTCAATCTTTTTATAATCAGGCAAGACTGCCTTCGGCCAAACAGGACAGATAGGATTGAAGCTGCAGAAGTTAATTTGTAATTATTTTACAGATACCACAAAATAAAGTTACTTTCTTATTTTAGCTTTTAAATACTCTTGAGGCTGGACAGACTTCTGTTTGTCTTCACTTGCTGCTTAATTCTCAATTGTAAAACATTGTCTCATAGAGAGTGATGTGTTGAGATCAAAACTCTGACATGTCTGTTGGGTTATGATTCCCTGTTGCTAGGGTGACAGATTTTCTTTTGGAAACACTATGTTCAGAAAGTAAGCTGGCTGAAATTTGAAACTCTGGGTTGTAGCACTAAGCTGAAGCTAGTGGTTCATAGTGTCCAGGCTAAGGAATCACTAATTGGCACAACCTGGACTGTCAGCTAGTTCATAAAAAAACTTCTTTTAAGCCATGATAACATGATCCTCTAGTTGATGATATACACTATCTTGATTCTAGTTTACCTTTTGTGCAAAGGGATAGCTGGAAATTATACTGGATCAATACTGTACACAGCAAGATATTTAAAACTGGCAAGGAGCCAAGCAAAATAACTAACATTTTGCATGGAAGAAAACCTAGGAGTGAGGCCATAGGGCGGAAACAGTCTGTTTCACAGTCTCTTTAGCCTGAATATTGGCCAGTTCTGCAACACAGTCATTTTATTAGCCATAGGAGAGAAAGCTTCATATGAATAGTAATCGTTTATTATCTGTGCTTTTTGGATTTTTCCTTTTCCAATTTTATAAAAGTGCAATGGATATAATTTGCTACTAAGAAGATGATTGTATTCATTTAAGAAAAGCTCTTTCTTTATGGTGATGTTTTGTAAAGTTGACCAGAAGAACCTGTGCTTTACCTGAAATAAGTTTTTACTGTATTTTTAAAGCACTGTGGCAAAGAGGATGTAGTTTGCTGATCTTCATTGTAATGCTGAATGCTACTGATCACTGAACTGAACTGGACTGGAAATGAGTCTGCTGTTGGTTTTCTAAAAGTCCTTAAAAGCTGCCTTCTGTGTCTGTTGCTGTGCCTGGAAAGAACTGGTTACAGACTTAAGTCAAATACATTTATAATCTAAAGCCAGATAAATTACCTGAAGAAGCCTGTTCATTAGCCTTGTTATAGACTCATGGGATTATTTTTAACTTGAAATCTTCAAAAAGAAAACTTTCTGGGTTTGTCAGAATGTTGCTGGAAGCAAGCTTACCAGTGTTTGACCTGCTTAGCCATAACCTGAGTCAACCATCTTTAAGGTATGTTAACTTTATATCAGTCTTTTATATATATATGAAGCTCAAAAATATGCTGCTTGTAAATTCTAGACCTGTGGATATTTTGGAAACTTTAATCTTGAAGATTTTTGATTTATTTACTTTCAAATATAGTGCATTAAAAGGCTGATGTTCAAATAGATGCAGAAGATGGGGAAAACATAACATTAATTTGAAATTTAAATAACTTTTTTGCTGCAAAATCTGATTGTGCACCACACCAGTAAAAAAAATTAACTCCCACAATTTTTATATTGCATGACTCGGTAATAAAAGACTACCTGACCCAATGCAGAAGTTGCTTCTCCATGTGTGCAAGTAATAAAACCCTATGTTGAGAAGCACATGTTAGAATGGTACTTGATAACTATTTGCAAACAATCAGTATATTCACTAAATTAATTGAAATTAAGCCAGTTTATATTTCTGCCACATATCTAGATTCAAAACCTAGCAGGTGAATTTCTATGGAGTTTCTCCCATTTGTCCAGCATAACATTGGAGGAAGAACCCTAAAAATATGTGTAATTAGTGTTTACACCATATTCCTGGGGTTTCTGCTGCTCTTCGGCTGCGGTTACAGCAAATGAGCAGAGAAGGTCTGTGGGAAATTCTCATCCAGAGTTTGCAAATATGCATCACAAAATTTGGAAAAACCCCCACAGCACTAACCAAGTGATTTATATTCCTCTGTTCAATAATATTTTCAAGAAGTTAGGCATGAGTAGAAAATGGCAGAATGGAAATAGAAAAAGTTAACGGACTAGGAGGGAAAAATTGGATGAGGCGATGTGCAAATAACCCATGTCCATTCTTTCTAAAGCAGGCAGCACGCAAACATCAAGCTGCCTGCTAATTTAAATGATAGTGGCATGCAACCTAGTGCTTAAAGGGACTATTGAGTGGCTACATGCCTCAGCAGAGCAGAGAACATGCCCCAAGGTTCTCAGGTGCAGCAATGGAAGCCTTGGTGCAGGAGGTGGACAGGAGAAGAGAGGTCCTCTATCCACAGAGGACCAGGAGGTCCTCCAGACAGACACAGCGAAGGTATTGACAGCAGATAGCCATCACGGTCAATACCACTAGTGTAGCCCCAAGGACCTGCATGCAGTGCTGCAAGAAGTCACAGAAGTGGTAAAGATCAGTGAATACATCTTCAAATGTCATATCCTTTCAAACAAACCCGTAGCCTCACGCACTGCTTAATTCACCAACCCTCCTTCGCTCACCTACCAACAATCTCTATTAACTGCAACTCATACTTCACATTCATAGCTCACATTCTCACACTTAACACTGCTGCAAGCCTCATACCCACATCTCACAACTTGCATACATTGCCAGCTATTTAACTAAGACAGGCACATCACCCAAACACATTGCACCACACTTCCCTCTCTGTTGCAGGACAAGTTGGTGCAATATCATGGGCACCAGCAGTTAAACAGCGGGCTACTGGCACAGTTGGATGCCCTCATCCTGATGAAGGAAATGATGGTTGCCATCATTGGAGCAGCCACAACTGAGGCCGTGGCCAGCGGCAGGACTGAAACCATTGAAGCTGATGGTATGTTCCTACCTAATCCTCCTTCTCAATCTTTTCTGATTTACCAGTTGCAGATGTTGTAAGCATGCACCTCTTTCTCCTCTTTCCCTCACCACAACCCTACCTTGTGGCTTTCTCCTTTCCAATACCCAAGAACTAATACCTGACCAGGCAGTGAACAGGAGCGTAAATGAAAGAGACTGATGATGATGAAAAACTGTCGCTTGAGCTCACACTCGCAGCCACTAGCTCAAATACTGACACTCCGCATGCTTTAGAGGGTAGCATAGAGGCGAGATCTGCATGTGGTGAGTGACTGGCATGCGTGGCCCACAGCCAGGGCAGGGAGAAAGGGTAGCGCAGGTGCCAGCTCCTGGGAGGGTTAGGTTGCACATGAGCTTTGCTGCAGAGGACTCAGCTGAGGACTTTGACGAGGCAATGTACAGAAAAAGGTTGATGGTTGTGCACAATGAAATGCTTGGTGCATTGGCAAGCCTACCAGAAGGCTTGCTGTCACTGTCAAGGAGCATGAAGGAGTCCGGCTCCAACTTGGCAGAGCTTTGTGCAGATCTTGGAGCCTATTGTTTCCAGCTTGGAATTGGTGGCCAAACCTATGATAACACTTGCAGACACAACCATGATGCAGCGGTCTGGTAGCCGATGTCTCAGCTTCCATTGTAGCACAAGCAGAAGCCACCCAATGCCTGACTGCTGTAGTGAAAGCTCAGACTAAAGTCATGAAATGTTAGCTTGTTGCCATGCAGGCTGAGACTGCTGCTATCATGGGGATTGCTGGGTCTCACAGCAGTACAGCAATCTGTCCTCAGATTTCTAGAATTGCTGAGGCGCCACCCCAAAAGAGTGGCAGTGGCTCCATGGAACATGAACCTGCTGCCCACCCTCAGGATGGCATTGCCTTGTCCTCCCATTTCTGCCACTCCACCAGTGCAGGCTCTGCCTGCTTTTCTCCAACCAGAGACCTGAAACATTAATGCTATTTCTCTCTTCACAAATGCTGCCAGACCTGCTGAGTATTTCCAGCATTTTCTGTTTTTATTTCAGATTTCCAGCATCTGCAGTATTTTGCTTTTGTACTAGAGTTATCCCTGGTGGCCTGGCCCCTATTTATCCCTCAATCAACATCCCAAAAAGCAGATTATCCGGTCATTATCGCATTGCTGTTTGTGGGAGTTTGCTGTGCGCAAATTGGCTGCCGTGTTCCTACATTACAACAATGACTACACTTCAAAAGTACTTCATTGACTGTAAAGCACTTTGGGACATCTGATAGTTGTGAAGGTGCTATATAAATGCAAGTCTATTTTTAAAAGTGTGTCTAGAGGTGTGAATGGCAGAATCATGAACAGCTGCTGCCCAAAAGCAAAAAAGAAGGGAAAACAAGAGAGAAAAACCAAAAACAGCAAAGATAAAAGAAACAAAATGGGGGCAGAAGTTACGATCTGAAACAGTTGAACTCAATGTTGAGTCTGGAAGGCTGTAAAATGCCTGAACAAAAGATGATAATTCTGACCTGCTCATACTTTCCTCTGGTGCGATGTACACCATCATTTCTGTGTAATGTTCTATGCAATTTTCACACTGATGGGGCATGGCAAAAAACTATGAACCCCTCACTTGTGTTTCCATACTGATGCTGTCCACAGTGATCAAATCAACTTTAGCCAGCTTCTCTCAGCTGAATCCCCTAGTTAGCTCCATAACCAAGAAGTATAATAGGTAATTGTACCTTAACAACATGCAGACTACTTACTGGACGCCTGTTTCTGCTCGAAAAGGCACATTGTAAGTGGCAACTTTGTAATTGATAATAATGGTAATGACAATTGCTGAATGCTCTGAGGAGAATGAATGCATTTTCTTTGATCTATCAAAACAGCAGATGGTACATTAGGAGGAAATAATCATACTTGTCATATGGGTGTTTTTGTTATTATATGGACTATTACAAACTCAGTCATAATCTGTGAGCAGGTTCAAACTTCCCCTCCTTAACAGATCAGCAATAAATAGTTGCTGCAGAAGATTCACACCTCCAGCTGGTGGAATAATATGATGGGGCATCATGCCAATACTGTGATTCAGATAGTACCAATAGTAATGCATTCACACATTTTATGGAATTGTTCTGCCAAGTTCCTGGTACTTGCTCCTCACCTAGCAAGGAAATAAACCTGAACTTACCAGCTGTCTAACAACAACTTGTGTTTAAGTAGATCCTTTAATGTAAAAAAAAGTTCCAAAACGCTTTACAGAGTTGTAATCATTGATAAATGGATACCAAGCCAAAGAAAGAGATGGGCTTGAGGAGAAGAGGTGAGAGGTTTAGAGAGGGAATTAATGATCAACTAGCTGCTATTCTCCTTGCATGTGAAGATAAGTAGTGTTGAATGGTTGCAAGATGACAAAGTGATGGATGGAAGATTGGAACCAACTCATTCTGGTTATCTTAATAATCCAGTTTCAGAGCCAGGTGAGTCTACAGTCATTCAAGTCATTGATTGATCAACTTGTCTCATTAAAGGACCTGTCACTGCAGATTGGATTATTCTCAGCTGGCTCCAATAATTCTGCAAGGCAATAGCCTCAGGAGTAGTCAGGTTCTAGCTGGACAAGCAGTAGGAAGCTTACTGGTGCTGTGTGTGAATAAACTACGTATTAAGGGAGCTCTAACCTTGTAAGTTGCAAACATGTACATTTGGAGTGTGTAATATTTGTGCAAAATGACTCAGCAGCAATTTCATTTTATTGACTAGACCTGAAGCTATAGGATCATCATTGTAATGGAGAAACCTGAGCACATTAATGGTGGGCCACATCAATGAGATTAACAGCTCGAGGCCAATTAAGGGCCTGAGGCACGCAAAATCGCTGCATGGTTTCCAGGCTCGGTGGAGGAATCCCCAGATGTGACAGCCAGCCGCTCCTCCCCCTTAAAATTCCAGCCAATGTATCGCAATTTCCTCCAAACATTGAACTGCTTACACTCTAGTTTTAGGTTCAAATTGATAATAAATACTATTATAAACTTGCCTTTAGAAAAATATATTGTAGATTATTCTATTCCAAATTGTTTAGCATCAACTTTGTTTAATATGTCCTATCCTTTTTGCTACTAATAAAACTATCAATTAAAAGGTTTCCAATACCAGCAGACAAACAATCTGTAAAATATTTTGGGGTGGATTTTCCCCCACAACAATATCCAGACATATGGCCAGCGGATCACGTCCGCTGGTTACCTGCAATCCCACTGGGAGGCTCACTCTGTATCAAGGACAAGGCCTCATTTAGATTAGGGTGACAGGCTGTATGCAGAAACCAAGGCTCTAGCACATCCCGTCAACTCTGGACTGCTGCAAAATCAAGCATCAGTGCTCTTGTTCTTCTCAGTGGTAGAGGTCGCAGAGGAGGGAGGTTTTGTAGATCTGCAGCCTCAATGCACTGGCGTTGGCAGGGGCCAATATTGAGCCTAGTGACAAGGATGTCATTCAGGAGAACTGGATGGTCTTCAGCTTCTTTTTGTGACTGCACCCATCCAGCGAACAGTAAATATTTCATTACACTCCTGACTTCAGCCCTGCTGCTAGTGGATAGATTTTGAAGGGTCACATGAGCAGTTATGTGGTATGAATTTTACCTGCCACTTGTCAGTCCATGTCTGGATGTCACCCCAGTCCTGCTCTAGGCTGGCATGGACTGATTCATTGGCAGAGAAGTTGTGAATGAAGCTGAACACTGTGAAGTTATCAATGGATAGCCTCACTCCTGATCTTATAATGGAGGGAAGGTCCTTGATAAAGCAGCTGGAGATTTTTGGACCAATGATACTTCCCTATGGAACTCCTACAGTGATGTCATGGGGTGCACTGACTGAACCCCCATAGCTACAAACATCTTCCTTTGTGTCAAGAATGACTCCAGCCACTGGAAAGTTTTACCCTTTGACAACTTAGAGCTATTTTTTTTCTGGGCTCCTTGGTATCACACTCAACTGAATATTGCTTTGAGGTTGAGGACAGCTATTCTCAACTCTGCCATTTAGTTCTCGTATCTATGTCTGAATCAAGCCTATGATAAGATCTGCAGCCAAGTGATTCTGGCAGAACCTGAACTGAGCATTAGTTAACAGAGCCATAGATAGCACTTGATGGCACTATTGCAGACTCCTTCCATCACTTTACTGAAGATTCAAAGGAGGTTGATCGGGTGGAAACTGTCTGGGATAGATTTATCTAGTGTTTTGTGGTTAAGACGCCACTGGGAAACCTTCCACATAGTTGAGGAGATGTTATTTTCATACATGTACTAAAGGAGTATCTAGCTATGGTCACCTGGTCTTCAGCATTACAGCTAGGATGTTGTTAGAGCCTGCAGACTTTGACGTGTCTAGTACACCCAGCCACTTCTTAATGTCATATGGAGTGTACTAAAATGGCTGGACACTGACATTTATGATGGTGGGGAGATTAGGAAGAGGCTATGTAGGATCTTTCACTCAGCAATTTAAAATTTGTCCTCTAGTTTTTCTTCAAATAATCTGTATAAACAGTCAAATAAATTTTATTCTAATTTAATTTATTTAATGAAAATACAGTCAAGTATTATATGTTAATATAAATGTAATACATTGCAGATGTTGGAAATCTGAAATAAAACATAAAATGCTGGAAATACACAGCAGGTCAGGGAGCATTTGTGGAGAGAAACAGAGTAACCGGTTTATCAGAACTGGAAATAGAGTTTGTTATTCGTTCATGGGATGTGGGCATGGCAAGGCCAGTATTTATTGCCCATCGCTAATTGCCCTCGAAGGTGGTGGCTGAGTCACCTTCTTGAACCGCTGCAGTCCTTGTGGTGTAGGTACACCCACAGTGCAGTTAGGAAGGGAGTTCCAGGATTTTGATCCAGAGACAATAAAAGAACATCAATATATTTCCGAGTCAGGATGGTATGTGACTTGGAGAGGAACGTGCAGGTGGTGGTTTTCCCATGCGCCTGCTGCCTTTGTTCTGCTAGATGGTAAAGATCGCAGGTTTGGAAGGTCTGGAGCTGAGTGGTCTTGACGGAACACAAACTGAGCATCGACAGGAGGTTATTCCTGATTAAGTGTCGCTTGATAGCACTGTGATACCTTCCAACACTTTGCTGATGTTTGAGAGTAGACTGATGGGGCGGTAATTGGCCAGATTGGATTTGTAATGCTTTTGTGGACAGGACATACTTGAGCAATTTTCCACATTGTGGGGTAGATGCCAGTGTATTGTACTGGAACAGCTTGGCTAAGGGCATGGCTAGTTCCAGAGCACAAATCTTCAGCACTATAGCCGGGATATTATGAACAAAAGGCTGAATTTTATTTGAACATTGGGAAAGGGAACGGAAGCGGGGCAGGGGAGCATAAAATCGGGACGAACAATACATTTGTATTTTGCTGCCAGAGGCTGACAGGGAGGGCGGACTTCATACATCTACGCAGCGGAAAGGTAATTAAGGTAGTTAAGAGCCCAATTGACAGCAATTTTATTCAGCAATTTGCATTTAACTGATGGCGCATGGGCATCCCAGGCCTTTGGAGCTTCACCTACTTAAAGGAGGCTACAAAGAGGTGGGCGCTCAATTCTGGATGCAAAGGGAAGCCATCAGGTGAGGCAGCGTGAATTGCCAGGAATTGGTCTGGGTTATGGGGGCAAAAGAGCCCGCACTGCGGTGGAGGCATACCAGGATCCCATCGGGCAAGTGCCACCTCCTCTGAGGTGACAACTGAGGGGAGGAAGGGGGGACTGTTGACTGTGAAGGCCTTGCACAAGGGGAGAGGCCACCTGTCATGGGCTTCTTTCACCCTGGCTTTGGGGCCCCCATTGAGAAGGAGCAGCAGAGAGGGAGGGAGGTCCAGGCACCGGCAGCAGGACATCAGCATCCTCAGGACCCCCAGGAGGGCCAGCTTCAGGGTCAGGATGCTGGAGAAGGGTGCAGAGGGGCGCACCTGTAGCCCCCTGCGCGCAGAAGAAGCTATCCTCCAGAGAGGGTCCACCGGCTGAGGCTCAATTATCTGCAGATGGCAGAGCGGCGGTGTCTACGAAGACTCCGCCTCTCCAGGAAGGTCATCACTGATCTGTGTGCCATGATGCAGGACGAGCTGAGCCCCATGGCACTTGTTGGACACTGAATGCCATTGGTGCTGAAGCTCACTGTGGCACTGAACTTCTGTGCCTCTGGATCTTTCTAAGGATCCACTGGAGGTATGTGTGGGACCTCGCAGATGCGGCGCATTGGTCCATCAAGGACATCACAAGTGCCATTTTCAAGAAGGGAGGCGACAATGTGCGCCACAACCTGGCAGTGCAAAGGGGGGAATACATTACCCAGTGAGGATATCAACCTCCTCCGATGATTAGGATGTGGAGGGGGACACTGCCCAGGCAGTACCGGATGAAATCCTCCAGGGACAGCAGGAAAGGTGCCATGAGATTCGCGCAAGGAAGGCTCGAGATGCCTTTATACATTCACACTGTGTATGACACTTACTACCATTGGTAGCTGCTACAATCAAGATGTATCTTTATGCAGCTCTGTTGTCACCTTCCTTCATTTCGCTCTCTGTGGCCCTGCATCCAGATGGCAAGGCTGAAGGGTTGAGCGCTCGCGACTTGGTCCCTCACTTCCAGCCCCTTCACAGAGACGGGATTTAAATGACATCCCGAAGGGCAATAATGAAAGGAGGGAGATTTTGTGACATAGTAGTACTTCTATATTGTGCCTGACACCAAGCGCAGCCCTGTCCATGCAGACTAACATTCACCCGTGAATCCCAAGTGCTTCTAGGTGCTCGTCTTAAATCTTTTCCGGGTGTTCCCCCTATGCTGTCATCTGTGGTGGAGGCAGGCTGTTGACCTTGCTGTCCCGTGACTTGGGATGACCTTGTCCGTTGTCCTCTGGCTGCCAGAGGCCTGGAGGCCCCGGCTTACTGAGGACCTCCTGCACTGGTGAAGGGACCCCCTCTGTTGTTGGGGATGATGGATGCACTGCTGTCACTAGCAGAGGGGCTTTGAAGCTACTGCCCACACCAAGCCTCCTGAGAGAAATCCCCAGATGCAACATTCAGCCGCTCCTCCCCCTTATAAGGCACAGTTGTACCTCTCCGCTGACCTGAGAGGGACATGGACCTGGTGGAGACTTCAGCTACCTCGTCTCCCTCTCACCCTACTACTGCTACATCGAGCACATGGACAATGTGATGGTGTGCAGGTCTGCGCGCATTTCCGGCAGCCATTCATTGGTCTGCTGGATCAGGCTCTCCATGAGAATTGCCACTCTCTCAATGAAGGAAGCCAAACACACACCCATCAGAGACTTGGCAGTACCCAAGGCCTGGATGGATTCTTCCATCGTCTGGGCTTGTGTACATAGAGTCTGTGGTATCTCTGCCAGATGTTGCCTTACCTCTCACTGCAGCTGCAGCATTTCCCATGTTGCTGTCAAAACCAGAGGCAAGTCATCAGCCTGGGCTCAGCCTGGGCCTGGCCTCCAGCAGTCCTCTGACTTTCCGCGGCCTCGGCTGTCATAGCTTCCATCAGCTGCTCGGGCGCATCCATGATGTGTTCACCAGGTTGTGTGCCCGAATCTTACCACAACCGGATACCCACCGACATGAGAGTATCTGCGCTGGTGGAAGGTGCGGGGGAATGATGTGGCGGTGCACCCTCTGAGGCTCCCTCCTCCTTCTCATGGTGGCCAGCTGTCCCTCAGTCTCTTCAGCTCTTTGTTCTTGTTGTTCATCTTGCCCTGCATGAGAGAACAGAGACATTGAAGGATTAAGGGCTACTCATCACGACTTTCCAACCACCTCTACTGTGCAGCTCCATTGATGCAGTAGTGAATACATGAACAGCATGGCTCGTTTGTAGCAAATGTACCCTTGTGCCCCAGGAGATTCTCACTCTCTCTCTTGGATAGGTGTCTCTGTCTTTCCATCAGCTATGGAGTGGCCATCTTGCTGTCCTGCCAATTGTGGCCTTAAGTGACCAATTACTTGCCACTTAAAGGCCTCCTCACCAAGATGCAGCCAAGCCTCAGGAAGCATGTCCTAATGCCCTTACCCGATGCACATGACTGTGTAGTCACTCCCTTTCCACCAAACACTCCCTCTCGCTCTGCCAAATGTAATACTCAAAGGATCAAAAGTGTTTGGAGTTCCCACCTTAGCAGACCGAATCAGGTCATTGATCCACTTTCTGCACTGGATCCATATCCTGGGGGTGATTCTGCAATCTCTGTCCAGGCTTGTTTGGTCAGGTGGGCAGGTCTCCTCCTCCCATTGCTGGGCAAGAAGACCTCCTGCCTTTCCCTTACAACCTGGAGGAGAAACTGCAGGAAGGCATTGCTAAATCTTGGGTGTATTCCTTCAGTCATGGTTGCTGCAGGCTTGCATTCAGCTCCTTGCCTATCAGGGAGAAGAGGGAGCAGCAGGCTTCTTCAGGGTGTTCAGGAAGGCAGTCCTTTAAAACAGACAGCAGTGAACGCAGGGCTGGCAGCCCTTTAAATATAGCATCTGCACTTGCTGTTGTGTTAGATGACACCGTCATTGGCACCTCTGGTGTCCAACTGCATGGGCCCCACGTTTCCCCTTCCTTAATTGACTGGCTACCACGTGATCGTGGTTGGCCGGCCACATTTTGCTCATGTGGCAATGGCACCTGCTTCTGGTGCCACCACCAAGACCCACGCCATTCGCTCTAAATTCCATCCATTGCCTTTGCTGTGTCTAGTGTGCGCAGCCGTTTCGTGATATCACATGGAGTAAATCAACTTTGCTGGAGACTGGCACCTGTGATTCTGGGGACCTCAGGAGGAGGCTGAGTTAGAGATGTAACAGGGGTACTTGTTTTGTGTTTTAAACTAACTGTCAGTGGTATGGGGGTTTTGGGAGGGGGTGAACTTGGTTTTCAGCTGTAGCACAAAATGGGCAATAGTGAAACGGCAGCCAGTTTTACAATACGCCCAGTTTTCTTTTCCAGTTTGCACTACAGCTGAAGACCAATATCACCCCATCTTGCTAAGTCAAAAAAATCTTGATAAGGAGAAATGTAGCATGCTAATTTTATTTTATTGTTATGCAAGTTTTACTGATTGAACTTAGTGAATCCAATCACAACTGTTGCTCTGTATGTTCACTCATTGTGAAATAAAGCAACTTAATGATTCTATCTGGTCTTGTCTTCCCAAATGTTTTCTCAGTCTGCCTTTGAAATGATTTGGGATGTGCATGTATGGGCATGTGTGATAGACCCTAATATTCCATTCAGACCACAAGAAGCAGGCCATTGTTGCATCCAGGTTACATTGTTGTATAGAATGAACACACCCATAATGAATGGCACTCAGACTGCAGCAGTGACTAGCACTGCTATACCAAGAGAATATTTAAGGCATTCCCAAACTTCTATTCTTTATAGTATTGTACAGAAGCATAAATGTAACCACAGAAAAATTATGTGGTTAATAATGTTTGGTGAATGTTCTTAAAGTTTAACTTCTTGCAACTTAACTATCTTCCTTAGGGTGGAACAGGATGATTTTGTTCATGGATCTTGTCAATAGCACTTCTGAATCATTTGTTTTAAGATTGGGCATTCTTGAGCTGAGAAGCTTAAAAGAATTCATCTCCATGAATCCCTGTTGAGACTCACAAACTCACTTCTTTTCAATTGGGTAAGCCCAGTTGAAAACGTAAGTTTAGACTGGGATTCAGAAACTAACATTTTTGCTTTTCTGAATGGAGGGATGTGACTAGTGGTGTTCCGCAGGGATCAGTGCTGGAACCTTTGCTGTTTGTAGTATATATAAATGATTTGGAGGAAAATGTAGCTGGTCTAATTGGTAAGTTTGCGGATGACACAAAGGTTGGTGGAGTTGCGGATAGTGTTGAGGATTGTCAGAGGATACAGCAGGATATAGATCGGTTGGAGACTTGGGCGGAGAAATGGCAGATGGAGTTTAATCCGGACAAATGTGAGGTAACGCATTTTGGAAGGACTAATGCAGGTGGGAAGGCTACAGTAAATGGCAGAACCCTTAGGAGTATTGACAGGCAGAGAGATCTGGGCGTACAGGTCCACAGGTCACTGAAAGTGGCAACACAGGTGGATGAGGTAATCAAGAAGGCATACGGCATGCTTGCCTTCATCAGTCGGGGCATAGAGTATAAAAATAGGCAAGTTATGCTGCAGCTGTACAGAACTTTAGTTAGGCCACACTTAGAATATTGCGTGCAATTCTGGTCGCCACACTACCAGAAGGATGTGGAGGCTTTGGAGAGGGTACAGAAGAGGTTTACCAGGATGTTGCCTGGTCTGGAGGGCATTAGCTATGAGGAGAGGTTGGATAAACTCGGATTGTTTTCACTGGAACGACGGAGATGGAGGGGCGACATGATAGAGGTTTACAAAGTTATGAGTGGCATGGACAGAGTGGATAGTCAGAAGCTTTTTCCCAGGGTGGAAGAGTCAGTTACTAGGGGACATAGGTTTAAGGTGAGAGAGGCAAAGTTTAGAGGGGATGTGCGAGGCAAGTTCTTTACGCAGAGGGTGGTGAGTGCCTGGAAATTGCTGCCGGGGGAGGTGGTGGAAGCAGGTACAATAGCGACGTTTAAGAGGCATCTTGACAAATACATGAATAGGATGGGAATAGAGGGATACGGTCCCCGGAAGTGCAGAAGGTTTTAGTTTAGGCAGGCATCAAGATCGGCGCAGGCTTGGAGGGCCGAATGGCCTGTTCCTGTGCTGTACTGTTCTTTGTTCTCATAATTCTGGAGTATCCACTGCGAGAACATTGTAGCTCTCAGAATTCTAGAATAACAGTATTCTTATGTTTTTCAGTGTGCAATACATTAAAATAAACCTCAGAGAGTTAAATGCCTGTCTTGTAACTCATATTTTTGGTTTTCTCAGCCTTGGTTAAGGGTATGTTTCAAAATGGTTTTGTACCTGGCCAATGTTTGCAACTGACCACTCTTAGACTTAACCTCTGTAACTAGAGTGGCTTCATGTCAGTTAAGTAAACTAAAAGGGAAGTAAGTATTTTGACATAATTGTAGCACACTACTAGAACATTTACAAAATATTTAGCTGCAAAGTTTAGCAGCAATATAAAAAGATACATCTAACTGTTGGACTTGAGTCTTCCGATATAGCTGTGCATGCAAGGTGTCACCCTTGGCTCAGTGATAGCACACTTGCCTCTCACTTGTAAGTTTGTGGGTTCAAGTCACACTTCAGAGAATTTGAACACATACGCACGGTTTATACTTCAGTACTCAATGGTTTGCTGCAGTGTGAGTGATGCTGCCTTTCGGATGAGATGTTAAACTAAGCCCTTGTTTGCAATCTCAAGTAGCCATAAAAGATCCCATGGCACTATTTGAAGAAAAGCAGTGGAATCCTCCTAGTGTCCTGCCAATATTTATCATTCAACTAAATCATTAAAACAAATGATCTGGTCATTATCTCATTGCTGTGTGTGGAACCTTTCTAAGGGCAAATTGACAGCTGTATTTCCCTACATTATAACAGTGATAGCAAGTCAAAAGTTCCTCATTGCCTTTGAAACACTTTGGGGTGCCTTGAGGTTATGAAAGGTACTCTATTAATGCAAGTTCTTCCTTTTCTATCAGAATGGCTGCAGTTATATAAGTAATTCTAAATAAAACTAGCTTTTCTACTGGCTACAAGACATGAGTAAGGTGCATAATCAATATGGCCAAGTCCAACAGGAAGGTTTAATTGTACTAAATGTCAAATAAAAGTTATTCTAAATGACGTTTAAAACAAGTTTAGCTGGCACATTTGTCACTCCTTTTCACTGAATCAAACTGAATGCCGTTCATCTACTGGGCAGAAACTGATGAAAGATTTTGCAATATACTATGTGAATTAGATTTAGGATAAGTTTAAAATAATAAATCAATAGATGATAAACTAGATATAATTACACTGCCTGCTATCACAGCATAAATTATTCATGAACATTCATTCATACATTTCAAGATGTTGTCTTCTAAATAAATATTTGACAACCATTATATGAAGAGAAACCTTAGTCCATATTTATGGCAGACAAATAAAAATGTATTTATGCATTGTAGATAATGGGGGTAATTTTAACTGCGACAGTGCACAATGGCTGATAGCAAATCGAGAGCCCATTTTACGTCTCTTCCGATTTTTATCAATTCAAACAAAAATTGGGAAAGATGTAAAATGGGTTCCCAATTCACTATCACCTGTTTCGCATGTCACACAAAGTCAAAATTACCCCAGTATATTTATTCTCTTTGGATTTGTCAGTATCCCCTGTCATGCACCTAGTGAAATAAATGTCTGACTGGTTAGATAATGATTATGCTTGTCTTTTTCACTAGTTTTATTCTTTTATTCTGTCAGCTTCAATCAGCCCAAAATTGTCATGAAGATTGACCACATACATATTTTGTGGTGTGTTTGTTTAGAAAGTGACCATGCTTAGTTCTCTCAGATAACTACAGGCACTGCCTCTGTTCTCTCAGATAATTACAGACACTGCCTCTAAAAAAAAATGATCTTACAACTCCAGCAAAGGAGATCCCTGGCACCCAGCAGGTGCATCAGTGTTAGTTGCAGACATAAATAGTGGGCCTTTTGTATATCATGCAGTTAACCAGCAGATTTTACAACCACCCATTAATTCTATTCCTTCAACTAGGGAGACACCTAGTAATAATACATATGCACAATTACCGTGAAAAAGTGTGCAGCATGCAAGAGGAAAATAAAAATTACTATCCTTCTACTACTGCACAATTGAATGAAATTGATTCACTTTAACTATATTTTGAAATCTGTACCTTTTCTGTTATTCAAAGAAGAAAGTCACGGTCAGGAATTTACTTATAGATCAGGAATGGAAAAAGAAGTTCAGCTTCAAGCCAGCGAGACCTACAGTTATAGGACTGGCTGTTGGTATCAGGGCCCTTGGCTGCTGTTGGAAACTGTTGACAACTGACCTTCTTGGCCTAGCTGCCTGCACAACTTTTTTGGGTAGCCTTGCATCTGAGCAGCCTTCCAAGGTAACAATAAGGAAGTGAAATGTGAAGGACAGGAAAACTCTATTCCCCCAATGATAGTGCTTAGCCTGACTTTATCCCTTTTTCTTTACTTTTGAACTCAAGGAATACTCTTTCCCTAGACACTGACCCTTAGAGAACAGAACTCATTGTTTATTCTATGAAAGTAAGAACGAAAATATTTTGAAAAGCAAAAAGTTATATTATCAAAAGGATTTCCTGTGCAATCTTATATAGGTAATCCCAAAGTATAAAATACAGTAAACAGTACAGTAATACTTTGTTCAATGCTGAGAGGCTAAATTCTTCATCCTTTGACTTATTCAATAATGTTGTGATCATCAAAGTGAATCAAACAAGCAATAGCTTATCAGGCCAGATTTGTGTTAGCAAAGAAACTCTTTCTCATGCCAATGTTTAAAAAAAGACTTGCATTTATACGGCAAACTTCATAATCTCAAGATGTCTCAGATCATTTGAGAGTACTTTTGAAGTGTAGTCACTGATGTAACGTAGGAAATATGGCAGCCAATTTACACACAGAAGTTCCCACAAACAGCAATGAGATAAATTACCAGATCACTTGTTTTAGGTGTTGAGGGGTTGAAAGTAGACGAGAGCACAAGGAGAACTCCCCTGCTCTTCTTCAAACAATGCCCGAACATCTTTTACATTCACCTGAAAGGACAGACAGGGCCTTGGACTGATATCTCATCTGAATGATAATATTTCTGACAGTGCAGCACTCCCTTTATACTGTACTGAAGTGTCAGCATGTAATTTGTGTTTAAGTCTCTGGATTCATGTTTGAACCCACAACCTGACACAGAGGCAAGAGTGCCACCACTGAGCCGAAGCTTACGTGATACTGTCAAGAATTTCACACTTGTTTACATAAACCTTGAGCACAAAACCATTCGCCCAATCTCAAGAGCATCCCTCTGAACCAGCGTGAATCTTCTGTTTTCAATCTTTCTTGTTAAGTAATTATTGATTCAGTACTCATTAGTGTAGAATTACTCTGGACTTGTACCACTCAGAATGATTTGAGATTGTAAAAATTCATTTCAAGTACCATATTTAAGGCTAGCTGTGAGAGGAGGCTGTCGTCGGATCAGGTTTCGATGGATTTGAACTAGGGTCACAGAGGTGAAGAGGAAGAGTTCTAATTCACAGTTAAAAAAGAAGGAAAAAATCAAATTTGAAACACTGAGTGTTTGACCAAATGTCCAATCTAACATTTATGCTTTATCACTACAAATTGACATGAGACCTTTTTTCCAGTTTGGAAGTAGATGAGTACATACATTTTATGTCAACTATTGATAAATATCTGGATAGGAACTAATTGAACCTCTACATCCATATTGTGATAAATTTGTGTGTTCTAATCTCCGCAACTCCTCCAAAACCAGCCATCACAGAAATAGTTTAATTTTATTTGATGCAATAATGTTATTCACAGCAGTTTTTGCTAATGCTAACTGAATAACTCTTGGTAAGTTGCTGTGGAATTTCTATGAGTACAAATCACAATTCAGGCCTGCTTCTGCATGTCATGCTAATTTTTCAAAGATAATTTGAAATCATTCACGTTGCAGATTAGACTGCTTCCTTTTCTCAAAAATAACATTTATTGGAGTTTAAATCAGATATTACTCAAAGAAAAGGTTTATGTGTGCAATTGCTTAAATATTAATTTGTAAAGTATTTCACTGCAGTTGAACAGTAATGTACAATAGTTCAATGCCTAATTTCAAAGTATTTATATATGATACCCAGGAGTCACAGAGCTTCCTCCTCGTGCCTACTCGGGGTCTGATGCTTGTTATTCCTGTACTCATCGTTGGCCTATACCTCTGTTTTTGTCTATTTTTTTTAATTTCCAAAATATACTTTATTCATAAAAATCTGTAAAAATTACATTGCCAAACAGTTTCAAACAGCACCAAAAAATACAAACATTGCAAGGGAGATCAGTTTCCTTCAATACAATCATGAGTTTTTTCACAACCCTTCCATTTCACAATTGTCATGCCAATTACAGTTTTACATTTACAGCAAATGAAAATATTAACGATACAGTTCGAGGGGTTTCCCATGGATCCAGCCCCTCAGTTCAGCTTGGTGGGGGGACCTTACACTGTGGTCTTTCCCCATTGAGCCTTTGCTGCGGCTGCCCCAAGCTTTAGTGCGTCCCTCAGCACGTAGTCCTGGACCTTGGAATGTGCCAGTCTGCAACATTCGGTGGTGGACAACTCTTTGCGCTGGAAGACCAGCAAGTTTCGGGCAGACCAAAGGGCGTCTTTCACCGAATTGATAGTCCTCCAGCAGCAGTTGATGTTTGTCTCGGTGTGCGTCCCTGGGAACAGCCCGTAGAGCACAGACTCCTGTGTTACAGAGCTGCTTGGGATGAACCTCGACAAAAACCACTGCATCTCTTTCCACACCTGCTTTGCGAAGACACATTCCAGGAGGAGGTGGGCAACTGTCTCTTCCCCACCACAGCCAGGGGGGCATTGTGCAGAGGGGGCGAGACTTCGGGTGTGCATGAAGGATCTGACAGGGAGGGCCCTTCTCACCACCAGCCAAGCTACATCTTGATGCTTGTTTGAAAGTTCTGGTGATGAGGCATTCCGCCAAATGACTCTGACGGTCTGCTCGGGGAACCAGTTTTTGTCTATGCATTGAACACAAGTGTTTAGGAATTCCCTAGACTAATTCACAATGTCTTTTACAGGGACAGGAAATGTAGCAGTTTCTTCACATCATACTCAAATATTACAAGAAATGTAAATGTTACAGTGGAATAGTGGAAGAGGAGGAGGCTGATTTTCATTTGTCATGCACATTAGATGGGCAAAGGGTGAAGTGATCGGCCATTGTTACCAACTATTGTCGTGGTTAGGCCTCATCTGCATAAATTAGGCAAGTTTCCAGTGCTTAAGAAGCACTGACCGAAGGCTCACCTGTTGGAGTGAGGGGGTGGAGAAATCCATTCACCCCTCTGCAGAGCCATTTCAGCAGCACCAACCTTTTACTTACTGCAACTAGCCCCAATTTTTTTCCCTCCCTACAACAGAGAACCTGTCATGGACAGGATTCCCATTCCAAACCTGACCTGTACGCTCATTAAAGCCCCTGCAATGAAATTACTGTTGTAAGGTGTCAATACTGTCATGTGAATGGGCATAAGTCCCAACCTGCCATTTTGCCAACAGTCACAGGAAAAGCTATTCCTGAATCACTCATTACAAAACAGTGCAACTCATTAACGCAAGTGAGTATTTTGTATAACGGAATTACATTGAATATTATAAATTGATGGAAGAATAGCAACTAAATCCTGCCATGATATCCAATGCATTCCTTTACCTTTGCATACCACCTATAGCTTGTTCTATCAGACATCTACTTCAAGCTCATAAAAACCACAAGAATGTTTTCCCAAGCTGTTATATATTATATTATTTGTAAAGAGCTAGGAACTAATTAGCTAGGCCTAAATGTTATGTGTAAGTGTGTTCCAGAGTGCAACATTCACTGCTGCACTAGAGTCATGTGACATGTAACTCTACACCAGTCCCAAGCATTTTCACCAAGCAGCATGGAAAGCTGTATCAAAATATACAGCTCCAGCATTTTTAAGTCTAAAGTGTGATTAATTCTAACTTATGGGAACCAGAAGAGATAACAGGCATTTGTTGCATTTGCATGCAGTATCCGATGTTTCCAAGCAAAAAGATAAATTATGATTTAGAAAATACAGCCTTAGCACTTCATGACTGAGATCGATAATATAAATTCTTCAATGCCAGGCCTATAAACCAATGATCAACTTCCAGGACTAGGTCTCAACATAAACAAGAATGGAGCAAGAGATAAACCAGGTAATACAGACCAGTTAGTCTAATTGCTGTTGTGGGTAAACTCTTAAACCCAGATTTTAATCCCCTATGCCTCCATGAGAGCTGACTGTTAAAATCACAGTTACGTGCAACTAACCAGATTCGAGTCAACATCTCGCCTTGAACTATTTTAACACGCGCCTTTTGGGAAGTGTGCAAAATGCAAAAAGTCATTATTTTAACCCTGTGGTCTCACCAATACCCTGTATAGCTGATGCATAACCTCCCTATGTTTGTATTCAATTCAATTCACAATTAACGATAACATTCTATTAGTTTTCCTAATTACGTGCTGTACCTGCATACTAACCTTTTCCGATTCATGCACTAGGACACACAGATCCCTATGCAACTCCAAGCTCTGCAATCTCTCACCATTTAGAAAATATGCGTCTTTTTTATTCTTCCTGCCAAAGTTGAGGCCCCAGCACAGATCCTTGTGGCACACCACTCGTTACATCTTGCCAACCAGAAAATGACCCATTTATGCCTACTCTCTATTTCCTGTTAGCTAGTCAACCTTCGATCCATGCTAATACGTTACCCACTTCACCATGAGCTTTTATTTTCAGCAGTAACCTTTGATGTGGCACCTTATCAAATGCCTTCTGGAAATCTAAGTACAATACATCCACTAGTTCCCCTTTATCCACAACACATGTAACTCCCTCAAAGAACTGGAGTAAATAAATTGATTCAACATGATTTCCCTTTCATAAAACCATGTTGACTCTGCCTGATTACCTTGAATTTTCCTAAATACCCTGCGATAATGTGTTTAATCATAGCTTCTAACATTTTCCCTAAGACAGATGTTGAGCTAACTGGCCTGTAGTTTCCTGCTTTCTGTCTCCCTCCCTTTTTGAATAAAGTAGTTACATTCGCTATTTTCCAATCTAACGGAACCTTCCTCAAATCGAGGGAATTTTGGAAAATTAAAACTAACGCATCAACTATGATGAAGACTGATGCAAAATACCTGTTCAATTCATCTGCCATCTCTTTATTATCCATTAATAATTCCCCAGACTCACTTCCTATAGGACCAACGCTCACTTTGTTAAGTTTTCTTTTTTAAATATCTATAGAAACTCTTACTATCTGTCTTTATATTTCTAGCTAGCTTTCTCTCGTACTCTAATTTTACCTTCCTTATCAATCCTTTAGTCATTCTTCATTGTTTTTCATATTCTGTCCAATCTTCTGACCTGCCACCCATCTTTGTGCAATTATAGGCTTTTTCTTTATGTTTGATACTATCTTTAACTGTTTTAGTTAACCACGGATGGTGGGTCCCACCCTTGGAATTTTTCTTTCTCGTTGAAATGTATCTATTCAGTGCATTCTGAAATATCCCCTTAAATGTCTGCCACTGCATCTCTATTGACCTATCCCTTAACCTAATTTGCCAGTTCATTTTAGCTAGCTCTGCTTTCATGCACTCATAATTGCCCTTATTTAAGTTTAAAATACTAATCTTGGACCCACTCTTCTCTTCCTCAAACTAAATGTAAAATTCAATCATAGTATGATATCTGCTACCTACGGGTGCCTTAACTATGAGGTCGTTAATTAATCCTATCTTGTTGCACAATATTGCACAGGTTTAGTACAGCCTGCTCTCTGGTTGGCTCCAGAACGTCCTATTCCAAGAAATTATCCTGAAAACATTCTATGTACTCCTCATCTAGGCTACCTCCGCCCATCTGATTTTTCCAGTCTATATGTAGGTTAAAATCCCCCATAATTATCGCTGTACCTTTCTGACAAGCTCCGATTATTTCTTCCTTTATACCCCATCCTACAGTGTGGTTAATGATAGGTGGCCTGTACACCACTCCCACAAGTTACTTCTTGCCTTTATGATTTCTCATCTCTATCCAAACTGCTTCTACATCCTGGTCTCCTGAACTTAGGTCATCCCTCTCTGTTGTGCTAATACCATCATTAATTAACAGAGCTACCCCCTCCACCTTTTCCTAGCTTCCTGTCCTTCCTAAATGCCATGTACCCTTCAATATTCAGGTCCCAATCTATGTCGTCCTGCAGCCATGTCTCTGTAATGGCTATCAGATTGTACTTATTTATTTCTATTTGTGCTCTCAGTTCATCTGTTTTGTTTCGAATACTATGTGCATTCAGATACAGAGCCTTTAGTTTTGTCCTTTTATTATTCTTGTAACCTCTAGCCTTATCTGTTGATTTACTCTTAGATTTGTATGCTCTGACCCTTCGTGTCACAGTCTGTTTATCATTTCCCATATTAATACCTTTCTCTCTTGCCTTATCTCTACTCCTTGATTTACCATATCTTCCCAAATTTGATCCCTTACCCCCACTATTTAGTTTCAAACCCTCTCTACTTCCCTAGTTATGTGGCTCGCTAGAACACTGGCCCCAGCATGGTTCAGCTGTAGACCATCCCACCGGTACAGCCACCACTTTCCCCAGTACTGGTGCCTGTGCCCCAAGAATCGGAACCCACTTCTACCACACCAGACTTTGAGCCACGCATTAATTTCCCTAATCTTATTTGCCCTATGCCAATTTGCACGTGGTTCAGGTAATAATCCAGAGATTATTACCTTTGAGGTTCTGCTTCTTAATTTGGTGCCTAGTTCCTCATACTGACTATGCAGAACCTCTTTCCTTGTCCTGCCTATGTCATTGCTACCTGCATGGACTACGACGACTGGATCCTCCCCCTTCCACTGTAAGTTCCTCTCCAGCCCTGAGCAAATGTCTTGAACCCTGGCACCGGGCAGGCAACACAACCGTTTAGATTCTCGCTCTTTGCTGCAGAGAACAGTGTCAATCCCCCTAACTATATTGTCCCCTCCTACCACTACATTATTTTTTTCTCCCTCCACTTGAATGGCTTCCTGTACCATGGTGCCATGGTCAGATGCTCATCTACCCTTCAGCCCCCACTCTCATCCAAACAAGCTAAAAGAACCTCAAACCTGTTGGACAATCGCAAAGACTGAGGCTCCTGCACTTCTGCCCTCTGGGACCCCTTACCAGCCTCAGCTGCAGCCACACTCTCCTGTCCCTGACCACTGACCAAATCAAAAGACCCTATCCTAAGGGGTGTGACCGCCCCGCCTCCTGGTACAAAATGTCCAGATAACTATCCCCCTCCCTGATGTATCGCAGTGTCTGCAGCTCGGACTCCAGTTCAATAACTCTGAGCCGAAGCTCTTCGAGCCGCAAACACTTACTGCAGACGTGTTTGCCCTGGATCACACTGGCATCCAGGAGCTCCCACATGCTGCTACGGTGACACATCACCTGTCCTGCCATCCTTAATGCGTTTAATTAACTGCTTAAATATTTTATTCAATTATTTATTTTATTTTCCTTTTTTAATCTATTTTATTATGCTTACCAGTAGTTCCTTTACTATTTTAAATGTTAGGATTAGAATGGACCTTAATCACTGACCAGATATTCACCAAACAGGTAGCTTCTTCTCCAGCCAGTCACCTACTTGCTTGCCTGTGATGTCACATTTGATTTTCTTGAACGAGCTCGTTCCACTGAAATGAACAGAGGATGGGATAGGACAGCCTCTCCCAGCACACCACGCTCTTTTCAATGAAGCCTCTCCCAGCACACCACGCTCGTTTCTATGAAGCCTCTCCCAGCACACCACGCTCGTTTCAATGAAGCCTCTCCCAGCACACCACGCTCGTTTCAATGAAGCCTCTCCCAGCACACCACGCTCTTTTCAATGAAGCCTCTCCCAGCACACGGCGCTCTTTTCAATGAAGCCTCTCCCAGCACACCGCGCTCTTTTCAATGAAGCCTCTCCCAGCACACCGCGCTCTTTTCAATGAAGCCTCTCCCAGCACACGGCGCTCTTTTCAATGAAACCTCTCCCAGCACACCACGCTCTTTTCAATGAGGCCTCTCCCAGCACACCACGCTCTTTTCGATGAGGCCTCTCCCAGCACACCACGCTCTTTTCAATGAAGCCTCTCCCAGCACACCGCGCTCTTTTCAATGAAGCCTCTCCCAGCACACCGCGCTCTTTTCAATGAAGCCTCTCCCAGCACACCGCGCTCTTTTCAATGAAGCCTCTCCCAGCACACGGCGCTCTTTTCAATGAAACCTCTCCCAGCACACCACGCTCTTTTCAATGAGGCCTCTCCCAGCACACCACGCTCTTTTCAATGAAGCCTTTCCCAGCACACCACGCTCTTTTCAATGAAGCCTCTCCCAGCACACGGCGCTCTTTTCAATGAAACCTCTCCCAGCACACCACGCTCTTTTCAATGAAGCCTCTCCCAGCACACCACGCTCGTTTCTATGAAGCCTCTCCCAGCACACCACGCTCGTTTCAATGAAGCTTCTCCCAGCACACCACGCTCGTTTCTATGAAGCCTCTCCCAGCACACCACGCTCTTTTCAATGAAGCCTCTCCCAGCACACCGCGCTCTTTTCAATGAAGCCTCTCCCAGCACACGGCGCTCTTTTCAATGAAACCTCTCCCAGCACACCACGCTCTTTTCAATGAGGCCTCTCCCAGCACACCACGCTCTTTTCAATGAGGCCTCTCCCAGCACACCGTGCTCTTTTCAATGAAGCCTCTCCCAGCACACCGCGCTCTTTTCAATGAAGCCTCTCCCAGCACACCGCGCTCTTTTCAATGAAGCCTCTCCCAGCACACCGCGCTCTTTTCAATGAAGCCTCTCCCAGCACACCACGCTCTTTTCAATGAGGCCTCTCCCAGCACACCACGCTCTTTTCAATGAGGCCTCTCCCAGCACACCACGCTCTTTTCAATGAAGCCTTTCCCAGCACACCATGCTCTTTTCAATGAAGCCTCTCCCAGCACACGGCGCTCTTTTCAATGAAACCTCTCCCAGCACACCACGCTCTTTTCAATGAAGCCTCTCCCAGCACACCACGCTCTTTTCAATGAAACCTCTCCCAGCACACCACGCTCTTTTCAATGAAGCCTCTCCCAGCACACGACGCTCTTTTCAATGAAGCCTCTCCCAGCACACCACGCTCTTTTCAATGAAACCTCTCCCAGCACACCGCGCTCTTTTCAATAAAGCCTCTCCCAGCACACCACACTCTTTTCAATGAAGCCTCTCCCAGCACACGGCGCTCTTTTCAATGAAGCCTCTCCCAGCACACGGCGCTCTTTTCAATGAAGCCTCTCCCAGCACACCACGCTCTTTTCAATGAAGCCTCTCCCAGCACACGGCGCTCTTTTCAATGAAACCTCTCCCAGCACACCACGCTCTTTTCAATGAGGCCTCTCCCAGCACACCACGCTCTTTTCAATGAAGCCTCTCCCAGCACACCACGCTCTTTTCAATGAAGCCTCCCCCAGCACACCACGCTATTTCAATGAAGCCTCTCCCAGCACACGGCGCTCTTTTCAATGAAGCCTCTCCCAGCACACGGCGCTCTTTTCAATGAAACCTCTCCCAGCACACCACGCTCTTTTTAATGAAGCCTCTCCCAGCACACGGCGCTCTTTTCAATGAAACCTCTCCCAGCACACCACGCTCTTTTCAATGAGGCCTCTCCCAGCACACCACGCTCTTTTCAATGAAGCCTCTCCCAGCACACCACGCTCTTTTCAATGAAGCCTCTCCCAGCACACCACGCTATTTCAATGAAGCCTCTCCCAGCACACGGCGCTCTTTTCAATGAGGCCTCTCCCAGCACACCGCGCTCTTTTCAATGAGGCCTCTCCCAGCACACCACGCTCTTTTCAATGAGGCCTCTCCCAGCACACCACGCTCTTTTCAATGAAGCCTCTCCCAGCACACCACGCTCTTTTCAATGAAGCCTCTCCCAGCACACGGCGCTCTTTTCAATGAAGCCTCTCCCAGCACACGGCGCTCTTTTCAATGAAACCTCTCCCAGCACACCACGCTCTTTTCAATGAGGCCTCTCCCAGCACACCACGCTCTTTTCAATGAAGCCTCTCCCAGCACACCACGCTCTTTTCAATGAAGCCTCTCCCAGCACACCACGCTATTTCAATGAAGCCTCTCCCCGCACACGGCGCTCTTTTCAATGAGGCCTCTCCCAGCACACCGCGCTCTTTTCAATGAGGCCTCTCCCAGCACACCATGCTCTTTTCAATGAGGCCTCTCCCAGCACACCATGTTCTTTTCAATGAAGCCTCTCCCAGCACACCACGCTTTTTTCAATGAAGCCTCTACCAGCAGACCACACTCTTTTCAATGAGGCCTCTCCCAGCACACCACGCTTTTTTCAATGAGGCCTCTCCCAGCAGACCACGCTCTTTTCAATGAGGTCTCTCCCAGCAGACCACGCTCTTTTCAATGAAGCCTCTACCAGCAGACCACGCTCTTTTCAATGAAGCCTCTCCCGGCACACTGCGCTTTTTTCAATGAAGCCTCTCCCAGCACACGGCGCTCTTTTCAATGAAGCCTCTCCCAGCACACTGCACTTTTTTCAATGAAGCCTCTCCCAGCACACCACGCTCTTTTCAATGAAGCCTCTCCCAGCACACCACGCTTTTTTCAATGAAGCCTCTCCCAGCACACCGCGCTCTTTTCAATGATGTCTCTCCCAGCACACCGCGCTCTTTTCAATGAAGCCTCTCCCAGCACACCGCGCTCTTTTCAATGAAGCCTCTCCCAGCACACCGCGCTCTTTTCAATGATGTCTCTCCCAGCACACCGCGCTCTTTTCAATGAAGCCTCTCCCAGCACACCGCGCTCTTTTCAATGAAGCCTCTCCCAGCACACCGCGCTCTTTTCAATGAAGCCTCTCCCAGCACACCGCGCTCTTTTCAATGAAGCCTCTCCCTGCTCTCCACGCTCTTAACAATGAAGCTTCTCCCCATTCTCCATGCTCTTTTCAATGAAGCCTCTCCCCGCTCTCCACGTTTTTTTCAATGAAGCCACTCATTGCTCTCCACGCTCTTATCAATGAAGCCTCTCCCAGCAGTCTGCGCTCTTTTCTATGGAGCATCTCCCAGCACACTACACTCTTTTCAATGAAGCCTCTCCCCACTCTCCACATTCTTTTCAATGAAGCCTCTCCCCGCTCTCTGCATTCTTTTCAATGAAGCCTCTCCCCGCTCTCTGCATTCTTTTCAATGAAGCCTCTCCCCACTCTCCACATTCTTTTCAATGAAGCCTCTCCCCGCTCTCCACACTCTTTTCAATGAAGCCTCTCCCCACTCTCCACGTTCTTTTCAATGAAGCCTCTCCCTGCTCTCTACGTTTTTTTTCAATGAAGCCTCTCCCTGCTCTCTGCACTCTTTTCAATGAAGCCTCTCCCCGCAGTCTGCGCTCTTTTCTATGGAGCATCTCCCCGCTCTCCACATTCTTTTCAATGAAGCCTCTCCCCGCTCTCTGCACTCTTTTCAATGAAGCCTCTCCCCGCTCTCTGCATTCTTTTCAATGAAGCCACTCCCCGCTCTCCACATTCTTTTCAATGAAGCCTCTCCCCGCTCTCTGCATTCTTGTCAATGAAGCCTCTCCCTGCTCTCCACGCTCTTATCAATGAAGCCTCTCCCCACTCTCCACGTTCTTTTCAATGAAGCCTCTCCCTGCTCTCCACGTTTTTTTTCAATGAAGCCTCTCCCTGCTTTCCGCACTCTTTTCAATGAAGCCTCTCCCTGCTCTCCGCAATCTTTTCAATGAAGCCTCTCCCAGCACTCCGCAATCTTTTCAATGAAGCCTCTCCCCGCTCTCCACGTTCATTTCAATGAAGCCTCTCCCTGCTCTCCACACTCTTTTCAATGAAGCTGCTCCCCGCTCTCCACATTCTTTTCAATGAAGCCTCTCCCCGCTCTCTGCACTCTTTTCAATGAAGCCTCTCCCCGCTCTCTGCACTCTTTTCAATGAAGCCTCTCCCTGCTCTCCGCACTCTTTTCAATGAAGCCTCTCCCAGCACTCCGCAATCTTTTCAATGAAGCCTCTCCCCACTCTCCACGTTCTTTTCAATGAAGCCTCTCCCTGCTCTCTACGTTTTTTTTCAATGAAGCCTCTCCCTGCTCTCTGCACTCTTTTCAATGAAGCCTCTCCCTGCTCTCCGCACTCTTTTCAATGAAGCCTCTCCCAGCACTCCGCAATCTTTTCAATGAAGCCTCTCCCCGCTCTCCACGCTCTTTTCAATGAAGCCTCTCCCAGCAGTCTGCGCTCTTTTCTATGGAGCATCTCCCCGCTCTCCACGTTCATTTCAATGAAGCCTCTCCCTGCTCTCCACACTCTTTTCAATGAAGCTGCTCCCCGCTCTCCACGTTCTTTTCAATGAAGCCTCTCCCCGCTCTCTGCACTCTTTTCAATGAAGCCTCTCCCCGCTCTCTGCACTATTTTCAATGAAGCCTCTCCCTGCTCTCCACACTCTTTTCAATGAAGCTGCTCCCCGCTCTCCATGTTCTTTTCAATGAAGCCTCTCCCCGCTCTCTGCACTCTTTTCAATGAAGCTGCTCCCCGCTCTCCATGTTCTTTTCAATGAAGCCTCTCCCCGCTCTCTGCACTCTTTTCAATGAAGCCTCTCCCCATTCTATGCACTCTTGTCAATGAAGCCACCTGCACTCTCCGTGCTCTTTTCATTGTAGCCTCTCCCAGTACTCCGCGCTCTTTTGGACATTGTTTTCAGTTTAGTTGGGGTGTGAACTGCTTGAAGACAGTTGGTGTTTTCCTGACAGGGAAAAACAGAAACCACCCAGCTCACCACCTTCTCTACCTCTTTGAAGAAATCCTGCAACGATCCAGGGCTGAATTTTATGAGTGTGACGCAAATCGCGGCGGCCGGGCATCCCCGGCAACAGTGTCCAGTACTACCACTTTGATGCCAGCACCATTTTTAAAGGGCTTCAAGCCCTTAGAAGACATTTGAATTTTTAAAGCAACAGTATTTTACATTGGCCTTAAAAAATTAAATGAAGGTTGGAGGCCCTTTCCCACACCCCACAATGTTTTTTTAATTGGTCCATATGCCGAACTTCAACTTTATTCCCACCCCGAACTTTCCCCCCCAACCTCATTACATTTGCCTTACAATCCCTTCCCACCATCCCCACAGCCAATAAAAAACATTTTCCCGGCTTCCCCCCGCCCCGATAATTTCACTCTCCACCACCCCCCTCACCACCAGTGTCTCACATCGGAACTCCATTCGGAGTTCCAAAGACACATGAGCTGCAGCCGGTGCCCGTAATATCAGCGTGGGACGGCTGCCAGGACCAGGTAGGTTTATTTGCATCTTGCTTTTATTAATTTTAATATTTAAATGAAGGCCCCGCCACTTGGCGGCGGGGGTCCGCACCGAGGCCTCGGCGCAGCGGGTAAAATGTGGCGGGGCTTTCTCGACGTCGTGCGTTGTGGCGGGCATCTCCTGCAAGTATTGTATGGGCCCCCCCGCCATGACCCACGACGTCAATGGGCTGGTAAAATCCAGCCCCCAGTGTGGGAGAACTAAAATCCCTGGTGCTCCTGAGAAGTTGAAAAAAATCCTGCAATTCAAGTGCGTGCAGGTGGAAAACCCTGATGCCACATTTCTCCTGGAAAGCCTACGAGAAGAATTCTCAACATCTCCAGAATAGACTGCCTCTGAAATGATCCCAGTGACCTGTCTCAGACCAAAAAAGGGACAACTGACTTCCTTCCATATCTTCTCTTTTTTTCATCAAGAATTAGCAAGTATTTGGCCAAAGTAATCGTTTTTGTCTTTTGTTTTGGAACAGGCCTCTGCAGAGAGTATTTCTGTATTTTTTCCAGTGTGCATGTGAGTGTAATTGGGGAATTTTAAAAAGGGTACTTTCATACTTCAACCTGTGTGATGATGCTTTGCTGCGTTACTAGTTAAGTTTTCTTTTGTAACAAACTGATAATTTTGTTGTTTATTAAAGAAATCTGGTTGGTATATTTCATTCGGCGATAATAAATAGAGTATATGATTGGCTGTATTGGTAACTGGGAAAAAAATCCAAAGATATGTTGTGACCTGTGGAAAAGTGAAACTAGAAAAGTCAGTGTATTTCTCCCACCTTGGTCGTAACATGGGTTTGGGCAGGAGTTGGGCCTGCACTATGTTCAGGTGTTTTAAAAACCAGGCCTCATGCTGGTGATTTGGAAGAGCAGCAGGCTCATTGTCCCGACCCCTTGCTTATCTTGTGCCCCTGGTTAAAATTGGGACTTGTGAATCCATAATTTGAGATAAAGTTAATTAGCATTTAGAAATGCATGAATTTGTTTGGAAAGTCAAGTTGAAGAATCATGTTTTCATAGATAAATGGAATGCAATTGTGCATATAGATGGTTAGAATATGTTAGATAAGGTATTTCACAAGAAATTTGTAAGAAAAATTCAGGCATATGGTGTATGAGGAAATGTAGCTGCATGGATACGAATTTGGTAGAAGGACAGGGAACAAAACGTTAGGGTAAATAGATGTTATTTTGATTGGAAAAGACTGGAGTTAGTGCAAGGTTCACTTGTGCTCCCAGTATATATATGGAAGATACTGACTTGATTTGGACATAAGAACATATGCCTACAGATTGGTTCATGCTGGCAGGCTGACATGAACGATCCCTGTGTCAAAATGGGTTGGTCTGAGGGTTGTATGAATAAGATTACGCTGTGTCTCTTCAATGCTGTAAATTGCACAGATGCCTACCTATAACATACATATGATTATGACCCCCAGGGCTTAGGTAAGGATCAGAGGTGCATCCTTAATGCAGGTGGAAATCTAGCCTCACCCCAGACCCCTCTTAAAGAAGGCCATTGCATAATCTTGGCCTACAAACGTTTGACTCAGCAAGGACAAATCTGTGACTAATGCGTTAAAAGTCCTGCATATGCAACAACAACAACAACAGCTTGCATTTATATCATGCCTTTAACATAGAGAAAGACCCATGTGCAGAATCAGATGAAAAATGGGTGCCAAGCAATAGAAGGAAATATTAGAAGGGGTGAACAAAAGCCATAGCCATCTCTTTAGTTAAGACTGAAGTACTTAATAATAAGTACTTATTAAATAGCTCTGCTATTTATTGTTCATCTTTCCCAAATTGACAATTTTCTCCTCTCAGGAGTCCCACTTAGTTTATAATAATTTTTTTATTATATACATGTAAAATTCTATAATTTTTTAAAATTTTATTGAAAAATTTTACTCATATTCCTTTTTTAGTTTTTTTCCTATCAGACTCTTAACTTCTTTTTGTATTTTCTCATATTTCATTATTATAACCCTCATAGGCCCTCTTCTTCAATCTTAATTTGCATCTAACCTCTTTATTTATCCAATGCAGCTAAAGATTCCAGTAGTTTCCTTTTCTAATGGAATATACCTAATCTGTACCTTTGCAATGTCTTTTTTTTTAAGAAAAAACACCCCACTGTTGCTTTACAGTCCTGTGTGTTTATTTTTCTTTCCACTTCACCTCACGTAGTCTGGTCCTCATCTTTCTAAAAGCTGCTGTAATACAGTCTGGACTTTTAGTTTTTGTAAGGAATTTTTTCCCTTTCTAGTCGAATTTTGAACCTTATGTGATTACCACTCCCAAGGTGTTCATACCTATTAAGTTTTTCTTCCTGATCTATTTCATTACTCATAACCAGATCGAGCAATATTCTGTTCCTGTAGGCCTACTAACATACTGCTTCAGGGAGCAGTCCTGTACACATTTTAGAAATTCCATTCCCTTTTCTCCATTTATCCTCTCTGTCTCAATTGACAAGTGGATAATTAAAAGCTCCCAAAACAACAATTTTGTTATTCCTACTCATCTCTTTAATCTGACTAGAGATTTCCTCTTCCATTTCCTTCACATGATCTGTAAATGTATAATACACCCGTACTAATACAACCAGCTTTTGTTCAAATCTTTAAGTTCCAGCCAGATTGACTGTGTGTGCCCTTCTTTTAACTACATCAATCCTCTCTACAGCATGTATTCTATCTTTTACTAATATAGCCATTTGGCCCCCTTTCTCATCTCTTCTATTCCTTATACATATATTATATCATAATATGTTTATTTTCTATTCTTGTCCAGTTGCAGACAGGTTTCTGTGAATGTTTTTAAGTCTGGACTCTGTGCAAAATAATTGCTTCCAGTTGCTCCAGTTTATTTTCTTTCGTCGCACATTGCAATACATGCATTTTAGCCTCTTTTTTTTTAACATTACAGATTTTCTTTTTTTTGCCTAAACTACCCCCTACCTTTACTTCATTCTATTCCCTGTTTTGTAAGTAGTCAATTTAATTGTATTCCTCTTTGCCATATCCCCCTTGCTAAATTGGTTTCTGTATCAATTATTATCTTCAACTGTTTGTCCCTTCATTATTAGCTGATCCTGCTTGATGTTATTTTCTCAGCTCCCTAGTTCAAGTATTTCATCACTTCACTATTTAACTGTTCTGTTGGTACATTCCTGCCTGTTCATTTAACCCATCCTTGCAGGATAGTTTCGATATTTCCCTGAACTGGTGCCAATACCCAATAAAATAGAATCCCTCTTCCTGACAGAATACCTATAGCCATGTATTGATCGTATTGTCCTTGCCTACTCTAGTGAAAATCTGGGGAAGTAATCTGAGATTGTCATCTATTTTATCTGCTCCTAAACTTGTTTCCTAAATTCATCTTGCATGATTTCAGGCCCTTCTTTACCCCATTGACTTATAAAGTTTCTAGCTATTGGGAACGTCTCAAGGATATAGATGGCACATGAAAATAGTGACTTTTACAGTCTGGAGACTGAGATTCTTTACATGGGACAGTAATTATTTAGCCTTGTTGCTCCAACACTGGCCCACTGGCCTTATTATAATTTGACACTTGTTCACACTGTTTAGGGATTCAAACTTGTGAAAATAGTCATTTAGCTTTCTATAATTTTCTGTGTAAGTTACAAACAACCCTGTTAAATAGTGCAACTGCAATCAAAAATATCACTGCATTTTTGTTAACTGTCATCAGATGCAAATATACTATTTGTGAATGCCATAGAGTTTCAGACAGAAATAACAGCAACATTTTTTAACTGTTGTAAAACAGCACTATTTTCACTTTTAATTAATTATTTTATTGAGTTTACAAGTATGAAAACTTCTGTTGAAAAATTCAATTGAATATTTTGATAATGACTATTTTCTATCAATTCCTATGTTAATAAATGCCAGAGAAGCAAGTCACAAAAAAGGCTGGTTTTATAATTTGGTTTTCTGTTGCCATGGTGTATTTACTCAGTGTAGCACACAGGTCCATGTGACGGGAACAGATCATACATCTCTTCTGTCATTTTCGTTTTCATAATTTCTGCCAGCATAATTTATTTTTCCAACATAAAGAAATCAGCAAAAGGTCTGCCAAAGCTCATAGATATACTTCTGTGTTTGAATAAAGAATGCATTCTTAGTTTGACTGATGAGGGATTGTAAGGGTTTAGCCTGTGCTTCTAACCTTAATAAGTGTTCTGAACTATTCCTGGTATGTAAAGTATGCTGGAGCCACTCGGTTTATGAACCTGCTTATGGTTCTCTATTATTATTTAAATAGCAGCATTAAGGGCCATTGACCAATAAAAAATATATTGTCCCCTAAGCGTAAGTGTTTTAAGTAAGGGGTTGATTTAAAAACATAGAAACATGGGAGTTTCCAGCACAGAAGGAGACCATTCGGCCCATTGTGTCCGCACTGGCCAACATCCAGCCTAATCCCACTTTCCAGCTCTTGGTCCGTAGCCTTGCATCACTTCAAGTGCATATCCAAGTACTTTTTAAGTGTTATAAGGGTTTCTGCCTCTAACACCCTTTCAAGCAGTGAGTTCCAGATCCCCACCATCCTCTGGGTGAAAAGAGTTCCCCTTGAATCCCCTCTAAACCTCCTACCTCTTATCCTAAATCAATGCCCCTAGACATGGATCTCTCAACCAAGGGGAATAAGGCCTTCCTATCCACTCTCTCTTGACCCCTCATAATTTTGTACACTTCAATTAGGTCTCCCTTTAGCCTACTCTGTTCCAAAGAAAGCAACCCTAGCCTATCCAATTTTTCCTCATAACTAAAATTCTCCAGTGCAGGCAGCATTCTCATAAATCTCCTCTGTACCCTCTCTAGCGTAATCACATCTTTCCTATAGTGCAGTGACCAGAACTGCACACAGTAATCCAGCTGTGGCCAGCTAGTGTTTTATACAGTTCCAACATAACCTCCCAGCTCTTATATTCTATCGCTTGACTAATAAAGACAAGCATCCCATATACCTTCTTGACCACCTTATTAAGTTGTCCAGCCACCTTCAGGAATCTGTGGAAATGCGCTGCAAG
Source organism: Heterodontus francisci (assembly GCF_036365525.1). NCBI lineage: Eukaryota > Metazoa > Chordata > Chondrichthyes > Heterodontiformes > Heterodontidae > Heterodontus > Heterodontus francisci. The sequence continues at coordinate 70,867,805 of NC_090376.1, forward strand.
GTCCCTCTGTCCTCTACATTTCTCAGTATCCTACCATTTATTATGTATTCCCTAAATGTATTGCCTCAAACTTCTGCAGATTGAACACCATTTCCCACTGTTCCACCCACCTAACTAGTCCATTGATATTTACTTGCAGTCATACAGCCTTCTTCTTCATTATCAACTACAAGGCCAATTTTTGTATCATCTGCAAACTTCTTAATCATACCCTCTGTTGCTCATCCTTCAAGGTGAAGATGACCATGTCCATCATCTAGGGTGTTTGGTAGGTTTCCGGTGGGTATGTAAGTGGCTGCTAAGGCTGATCTGCACCCAGAAGGTTCTGCTGCAAATAGGGTAGGATACCGCAGATGATTGAGTTTTGAATGAGCTGCTGGCTTGGGATTTCCTTCCCTTGCATTTTCTATCTACCTCTGATATGTGGTTGCTTTTGAAGGAGGCTGCATCCTTTTTTAACTGGTTGTTCCAGGTGCAGTAATCCTGGGCAAGCTTCTCCCAGGACTCAGGGTCAATATCAAAACTCCTAAGCAAAGCCTTCAGAGTGTCCTTGTAGTGTTTACTTTGACCACCATGAGAGTGCACCCCAGACCCAAGCTCTCCATAGAAGATTTGCATTGGTAAGTGAGTGTCTGGCATTCTGGCTACATGACCAGCCCAATTCAGTTGTGACTGTCTCAACATGGTGTGAATGCTTGGCATACCAGCTCGGGTAAGCACCTCACTGCCTGGTATTTTGTCCTGCCATCTGATTTTCAGAAGCTTCCAAAGGCAGCTCAAGTGAACGTGGTTGAGCTTCTTGGCATGACATTGGTACACAGTCCATGTCTGGCATGTGTACAGTAGACTGGGCAAGACTATTGCTCTATAGACTTTCATATCCCCTCATTCAAGTCCAAATCATTGCTATATACCACAAAAAGCAAGGGACCTAGTACTGAGCTATGCGGAACCCCGCTGGAAACAGCCTTCCAGTTGCAAAAACACCCATTGACCATTACCATTTGCCTCCTGCCTCTGAGCCAATTTTGGATCCAACTTGCCACTTCACTTTGGATCGCATGTGTTTTTACATTTGTGACCTTTATACCATGTGAGACCTTATCAAAAGCCTTGCTAAAATCCATATAGACTACATCAAATGCACTACCCTTATCGACCCTCCTTGTGACCTCCTCAAGAAATTCAAACATATTAGACACAACTTTCCCTTACCAAATCCATGCTGACTGTCTTTGAGTTATCTGTGTCTTTCTAAATGAAGATTTATCCTGTCTGAGAATTTTTTCCAATAATTCTCCCACCAGCTAGGTTAGGCTGTCTGGCCTGTAATTACTCGGTCTATCCCTTTCTCCCTTTTTAAACAATGGTACAATGTTAGCTGTCCTCCAGTCCTCTAGCACCATGCCTGTAGCCAGAGAAGATTGGAAAATGATGGTCTGTTATTTCTTCTCTGTCTTCCCTTAACAGCCTAGGGTACATTTCATCAGGGCTTGGGGATTTATCCACTTTCAAAGATGTTAAACCCCTTAATACTTCCTCTCTCACTATGTTAATTTCATCTAATGTTTCACACTCCTCCTCTCTGATTGAAATGTTGGTATCGTCCCACTCTTTTGTGAAAACAGACAGAAAGTAGTCGTTAAGAACCATACCCACATCCTCCGCCTCCACACACAATTAACCCATGGCCTCTAAAAGGCCCCACTCTTTCTTTAGTTATCCTCTTGTTCTTTATGTATTTATAAAAATCTTTGGATTTTCCTTGGTTTTACATGCCAATATTTTTCATGCCCTCTCTTTGCTTTCCGAATTTCACCCCCATCCTCACTTTTTATATTTTCTGCAGTATTGAACCCTTTATCTGCCATAAGCTTCCCTTTTTTTATCCTCTCTTTTAAGCGCCTTGACATCCAGGGGATTTGTTCGTCCCATCCTTTTTTTTTAAGGGAACGTACTTGCTCTGAACCCTCACGATGTCTTCATTGAATGCCTCTCACTGATCTGGCACTGATTTACCTTCAAGTAGCTGTTTTCAATCCAATTTAGCTAAGTCACATTTCAGCTTAGTAAAATTAGCTTTTCCCTAATTGAAAACTTTTATTCTTGGTCTATCTTCGTCCTTTTCCGTAACTACCCCAAATCTAACTGAATTGTGACCACTTCCACCAAAGTGCTCCCCAACCGATACCCATCCACCGCCCAGCTTCATTCCCTAAAACTAAATCCAGAACCACCCCTCACTTATTGGGCTTGATACGTACTGGCTAAAAAAGTTCTCCTGAATGCATTTTAAGAATTCTGCTCCCCCTGTGCCTTTCACACTAATTCTATCCCAGTTAATATTAGGGTAGTTGAAATCTCCCACTACTCCTACCATATTGTTTTTGCACTTCTCAGAGATTTATCTACATATTTTCTGTTCTATCTCCCTCTGACTGTTTGAGGGTCAAAATAGTACATTCCCAGTAGTGTGGTTGCCCCTTTTTTATTCTCCAGTTCAATTCATATGGCCTCAATTGATGATCTTTCTACCATATAATCTCTCACAGCTATACTTGTTTCTTTAATCAATATTGTGATCCCCCTCCTTTTTATCCTCCTCTCTATTTTGTCTGAAAACCCTGTAACCAGGAATGTTGAGCTGCCATTCCTGCCCTTCTTTTAGCCACGTCTCAGTAATAGCTACACTATCATATTCCAATGTGTCAATCTGTGCTCTGAACTCATCTGCCTTATTTCCTAGGCTTCTTGCATTGAAGTATATACCATTTAGCACTGCCAAACTCCTTTGATGTCTATTTTCTAGCCTTTGTTTCCCCTGCCTTCCAAATACGTTTCCTAATTTTCTGTCTTTCATTTCTAACTTTTCTTCTCTCCTTTCTGAATCTGCTTTCAGATTCCAGTTCCTCCTGCCAAACCCTTCCCAGCAGCACTAGCAAAACCCCTTGCAAGAATATTGGCCCCAGCGCTGTTGAGGTGCAACCTATCCAGCTTGTATAGGTCCCTCCTCCCCCAAAGGTAATCTCAATGTCTCAAGAATTTAAAGCCGTCCCTCCTGCACCATCTCGCCAGTCACATATTAATCAGCTTTATCTTCCTAGTTCTGTACTCACTAACACATGGCACCGAGAGTAATCCAGAGATTACTACCTAAGAGATTCTACTTTTCAATCTCTCTCCTAGCTCCCTAAACTCTGCCTTCAGGACCTCATCCCTCTTTCTGCCTATGTCATTGGTGCTGTTATGGACCATGACCGTTGGCTATTCAGCCTCCCCTCTCAGAATCTCCTGCAGCTGCTGAATGACATCCTTAACCCTGGCACCAGGGAGGCAACATGCCATCTTGGAGTGACAGGTGCGGCCGCAGAAGTTCCTGTCTGTTCCCCTCATTATCGAATACCCTATCACTATTGTTCTTCCACTCTGCTTCCTTCCCCAACTGTGCAGCTGAGCCACCCTTGGTACCGTGGACTTAGCTTTCCCTGCACTCCCCAGAGGTGCCATCATTCTTACCTGTATTCAGAACTTGCATTCAAGATCTGTAAAAGATTGGTTAAGCTTACTGTATTCATAAAATATTTCTACTAGTTTCACATATTTTGGCATCTTTCTTAAATATGTTTAAAGACTTGGAAAAGTACACAAATATTTAATTAATATTCTTATGTCTAAAATGCCAATTAATTATTGAGACAATGGTGAATAATGGGACATGTCCAAAGCAGAATTTATATATATATATACTCCTTGTCTGAATATTAATTTACTTTGTTCCAGCAATGATCATAATCCAGATTTACTATGGGGAACATATTAAGAAGAGTTTATATACTGTGCTTCTCCTCTCAAAATGTCTTTCACATCCTGTTGTCATTTAGTTACCTGTTAAATGATAAAAGGTGTATTTAATAATTTTTAAGTTCCTGATCTTTCTGTTTTTTTATCCATAGAATGCTAGAAAACGATCTTAAAATCAGTAGTGATGAAGAAAGTGAACAGGTAAGATTGACTGTCTGAGTAAAAATCGGTTTATCATTCAGTGAATCCTGTTGACATAACAAACCATAAAAACAAAACTTAAATATTATACGGTAACACATTGTACATCACATGGTATAGCTTTCCTGTCATTATAAAACAATGCTGCCTCAACATGAGCAATCCTCCAGGCAATTGACTTGTATAACGCATGTTACACTAACATTTCAGACAGAAAATATTACATAAAACAAAAATGTTGTTTACAATGGTAATTCTATTACTCATCTTAACGGTATCAAAAAACAAAAGGAATGGAATTTCCCAGGGGTTGGGGGGTGGGGGGGGTGCGGGGGGGGTGGGCGGCAGGGAAGAAATTTGAGGCAGGATTTGGCAACCCCAGATCTCAAACACTTATTTTACTGTTTTAAAATTTCACTAGAAGTGAGAGCAGGCACTTCTTGTGTCAGCAACCCCCTCAACTTTATATGGATATCACCAGAAGAATTAGATCTGGCAGAATGATATAATCCATCCAGAATCCTTTCAGTTCTGCTTCCACTGCCTCCACTGTAATGCCAGAGCTTAATTCTTTGAGTAGTGGGACTCAGTATCATTCAAGAGGCTGCCTCCCCATGGCAATCAGTCGCACAGCAAGATGTTACAGTGAAATCCCCTTCACACCTTGCATTCCTCTCGGGCAGAGACTCCAGTGACATCAAAAAGGTACTGGTACCCACCCATACTATGTATGTTATTCTGACCCTAGAATTTAGGACTGGCTCATGGGCATATTTATGGGTGGGTGGAAATTCCACCCTGCCACAGATCTGTTCCTACATAGTAGAAAAGGCATTTCTAGCCAAATCTGTTACCTCTTTATTTTTTTAAAACTTGTTACTTCAGGATTTTGTCTTTAAAAATGCAGAATCAGATAAATTGCAATGAGCTTATTACTTATGGTAACAGTAACACTCAGGGGTGTAATCACAATGAAGTGAAGTAATAAAAGTGCATAAATTGGATGAACAAAACGAGTGGCCAGCAGCTGACCAAAATTATACAGCAAGGCAACTGAAGAAAGCAAAAAGACCTCAAGAATTAGACTCATCAGCAATGCAGGCTGGCATATTCACAGGGAAAAATAAAATTATTCCTATTTCCTAGCACCAAAACTTTCCAAGCCATGGCAGGACTAATAATGAGGGAACGCAGAGCCATTCGTAAACCAAGCAGTGGCGAAAATACAGCATATTGCAAAAGCCCTTCAGCTCCAAGGCAGGATATTCTGTTCAGCAAAATTTACACCTCTGCACTAACTCATTTATGTAAGTGAATTACCATTGACCTTAAATAACAGAAATCAGATGTCATGAAATTCAACTCCATTGCACCCAATTTTTCAGCAGTCATACCCTCCTGTCTTTGACCACAAGCCAAACCTGTACCACTACCTAACGTAAGGGAGGTGACTGCCTCCTGATCAAAGGGTTGAGGTAACTTTCCCCCTCTATGATGCCCAGAGGTTTCAGCACCTCGGACACCAACTCAACAACTCTGTGCTGAAGTTCCTCAAAATGCAGACAGTCACGGCAGATGTGGTTGTGCGGAATCACAATGCTCGCCACAAACCCCCACATGCTGCAGTTGCAGCACACAACCTGCATTGTCATTCCTGTTGAACTATTTAATTGAAATTAAATTAATGTTGGGCTTCTTTTCATGCTGCGCCGATTCCTGGTCTTTTACTCTGCTCTGCTCCTTGTTTTTGTTTATCAGCTCCTTTATTGTGTTATTTACTTACCTCTTGTTTATATATGTCAGATTTTAATTTGGCAAATATTCGGAACTCCTTAATGTTAGTGTCCTCTGTTTAGTTAATTTTAATTTTATCCCCCTAGATCTGATGCATTAATTAAGCACTAAACTTAATTATATGATAAATTATACACAACTTAGTTATAAAATAAATTAATCACTGTGCTTAGGCTCCTTAGGCTCCACTACTGCTTTGACACACATTTAGAATTTTTTTCAGATTCTTCCCTGTCCTCACAGTCGCTTCTCCCACACTTTATGGACTCTCTTCTCAGCCTCTTCTCCCACACTTTATGGTCTCTCCTTTCAGCTGCTTCTTCCACATTTTATGGCCTCTCCTCACAGTCGCTTCTCCCATATTTTATGGCTTCTCCTCTCACCGTTTCTCTCGCAGTTCTCCTATCTGAACCTCAACGAGGAACAGTGTGTCAGATGCCTCTGTTTCGCTAAGAATGTCCTCACTGAAATCTGTCACTTGTAGCCCGAACTGCAGCCACAGAGCAGGGTGAGGGCAGCATTACCAGTGGCTGTGAAAGTAATTGTGGCCATGAACTGCTATGCCTCTGGCACCTTCCAGGCTAGTACAAGTGATAGTTACAATATCTCACAGTTTGCTGCCCACTGTTGCATAATAGAGATCACTGAGTCTCTGGGTCTGATTTTAACCCATTCAAAACTCACTCTGTATTCCAAGAGAGCTGAATGTATTTCGTTCTCTCTTGCCAGAAGAAGGAGGTCGAGTGAGTATGTGGCTTCACCAGAATTGCAGTATCAGTGAGTATGGTGCAATGTGTTTGGGTAATGTTGCTGTCGTGATGAATATCTGGCAATGTGTGCAAGATGTGAGATGTGGGTGTGAGGCTTGCAGCAATGTTAAATGCATGAGGATGAGGTGAAGCCATGAATGTTAGGTATGAGTGATGGAGATTACTGGTATGTGAGTGATGGGGTGTAGTGCATTGAGCAGAGTGTGAGGCTAGTGATACAGTTGGTGGGATATGGCATTTGAATATATGTTCACTGACCTTGACTACTCGTGTTACGCCATTGAATTTCATGTGGCACGGCATCTAGGTCCTCGGGGCGACACTCCTATCATTGACTGCCATGACTATCTGGTCCCACTGTCTTGGCAAAGTTTGTCTGGAGAGCCTCCTGGCACCCCTGTGGTTAGATGACATCTCTCCTCCTCTCCACCTCCTGCAGCAAGATCTCCAGTGCAGTATCAGAAAATCTTGGAGCCTGCTCTCTGCCATATTGTGCCATTCTTGTGTCTTGCCCAGGTCAGGTTCAGTTGTAGAATGACCTCCTGCACTGGCTTCTGTCAAAGTGCACCTCATCCTAAGGAGGTGCAGGCTGGCTTTAAGTATTACAGGCTAGTTTAAACGCATGCTTGCCTCTCACAATTTTGTGTCCCTTGCTGAGGTGTGCAGCCACTCAACAGTGTGCTTAGTGCTAGCTTCCCATCATTTTCATTTAATTAGCAGGCAGCACAAAGTTTGTGTGCTGCCTGCATTGAAAGTGACGGGTGAGGGCTTATAGCACATCGTGATCCCTGCACCTGCTTTTGAAGCTTATTGAATTTCACAACCAAGGAGTTTGGAGGCAAAAGAGGGGGAGAAAGTAAAACACAGTCAATTAGATTTTTTTAAGCAGGATTTTGGGTGCCGAGGAAGAGAAGGCAAGCTAAAGTAATTTAGGAAGAAAGTGCAAAGTGTAGAGGTTGATTGACAGAAGGATCAGCCACGCTAGTGTGGCCGAAGAGGTTGAGAATAAGCAGTACTGGAGTCAGAGTAACCGGAGGGCTTGGAGTGAGATTTTTTGGATGAAGATTTCCCAAATAATGTGAGCAGTCAGTAGAGCTGAATAAGGAAAGCAATGATTTATATGTAAAAATTTGCATGAGAGGCCACAGGATTCTGATTTACCTGAAGTTGTGAAGGCTAGAGGTGGGGAATTCAGTGAGAAGAATATTTGAAAACTCGATCTACAAGGTGATGTACTTGAAGTTGAGAATATTAACAGCAAATGGGGTAATATAGGATTGTAAGTGGGCAAGAAGGCAGTCCTGACAATATACTGCTGTGGTGTTGAAATTTCACTTCAAAGAAAACAGCAAGGTTGCACATCACAGGGCTTAGTCCAAATGAGCAAAACAGGGTGTTGCTGCACTTGTCTGATGAGAACCAAACAGGATGGTTTCAGTTTTGCCCCATGTACTGTAAAAGTTTCACCCGATCCTGGACATAACTGAACTAGTACTGAGTTTTAATACTTTTTTAAAACCGCTCCCAAATGTAAAGGGGAGCTTTGCCAATCCCATTCTAAAACCAATGAAGCATCTGAAAATTTAGGCCGCAAAAGTTGGTTGCATAGCACCCATTTTTTTCAGCACTACAGATGCCATGTCACATCCAAAACGGCAACCACTTTTAGTGCAGGCCGTGCTGGCTGCCATTTTAGGTAGGTCATTAGTACAGGCGCTGTTAGTGCTTGCCGGAAGTATACTGAGTAGGTAAATCATGACATCAGTCAGCGTGTAATACCAATTTGACTCTAGCGGTGCCATTTTCAACCTCAACCCTCCAGCTAACGCCCTCTCTTAACTTCACACAGCTGAACATGCATTCAGCAGCAGGAGGGACCCCACGCCAGTGCTATTTAAAGGAATCATCGACTACTTTTGAGTTAGTTACTGATTGGTTTCTACTGGCTGTTACTGCGTTAGTGGAAATGTTTGGAGGTTTGTATTGCTAGTTGAAGTTGATGAAGTCTTCAGGGTGTGGTGTGGGATGTAATGAAGGCATTGATTCTCAATTCAAGGGTTCTGCTCAGACCACTAGCTCCAAGTCATGCATGTAATGCATGTAATAGTTTCTATCTCACTTGGCATGCAGCATGACATGGAGAATGAGCAGCAGTGATACAGAGGAAGACAAGCTGCTTCAAGAGGGAGGAGGAGAAGGAGGAGGAGAAGGGCTCTCAGTAGGAGGCTATATCCACCCAGGGTCTTCATGGAACAATTCCCTTACCTCAACCTAAGCGAGGAACAGTGTGTGCGATGTTTCCGTTTCAGTAAGGAGGTGCTCACCAAAATATGCCATTGTTTGCAGGCAGACCTGCAGCCTTAGAGCAGGACGAGGATGGCATTACCAGTGGCTGTAAAGGTGCCGGTGGCCATGAACATCCTCGTGTCAGGCTCCTTCCAGGCTGGAGCAGGCAATGTCCTCAACATCTCACAATTCGCCATCTGTTACATTCAAGGTAACCAGGAGATGAAGGATAGAACTAGAGCCTTGTCTTTACACCCTTATAAGTTTTTATTTACAGAGACATGCATTAAAAATATCCACCTCCAAACCTAACTAACACTGTTTCAGTCTGATACTATTTATAGGACCACAAGTGAATCCCCAGTTAATGCCCACCACCTGAATACAATGAACCATCAAATTTATATACAATTAACATCATCCACTGATGCTCTGTATGCAAAGAGAGGGGAATACATGACATTCTTTCTTTCCAGAGAGAAGCAGCCGGAGTGTACTCACAGCTTCGCCAAGATAACAGGCTTCCCCATGGTACAGGGTGCCACTGACTGCACACATGTCACTTTCTGGGCACCACATGTAAAGTCAAAAATGTACCACAACCCAGTGTTCAGCTGGTGTGTGACCGTACTCAGCGCATCATGCAGGTCAATGCCTGCTATCTTGGCAGCAGTCATTTTGCCTTCAGTCTGCGCCAGTCCACTGTGCCATCAGCACCATTAGAAACCAGAGGATGAGTTTTAGGCACAAGGGCTATCTGCTAACCACTTGGCTCATGACTCAGTTGCACAACCCATGCACGCGTGGGCAGTATGCATACAATGAGAGCCATGCTGCCACATGAAATGTCATTGAGTAGATCACTGGGTACTTAAACAGCACTTCCGCTGCTTGGACCACTCTGGAGCAGCCCTTCAGTACTCTTCAAAGCGCATGTATGGATTTATTGTGGTCTGCTGCATCTGGCACAACCTCACCATCGTGAGCTCACAGCTCTTGCCATCAGGTATACAGCAAGCAGTTGAGGAGGAGTTGGAAAAAAAGGAGGAGGAGGCAGAAGAGGAAGATAAGAGAGAAGGCAACGAACGCATCCCCTTTCCAACTGGGCTGTCCATGATCAGCTCATGCAATTGTATGCATACTGCCCACGTGTGCATGGGTTGTGCAACTGAGTCATGAGCCAAGTGGTTAGCAGATAGCCCTTGTGCCTAAAACACCAATTCTCATTCTACAACAGTCCCACACCTTTCCTTCTCTCAATTACTAACCATCACAGCATCCTCTTGGCCACAATGCTGAAACAAAAGCCATCACAAAATACCCATTCCAAACCAACTTTATCCAACAAATCATCAAATATCCAATACAAAAGTCCAATAATCACTCTTGTGCATTTCCTTAGTGCCTGTCTTGCTGAGGGCTTTGCCTGCCCTAGGGCTCCTGCACAGTGCTACCCCAGTGGTGGCAGCATGGATGCTGGAAAGCTTCTATCTTTCAGTGGGGTCACTGCAGATGGTCTTGCTACATGACATCATGCAGCTCTGGGCCTAGAGGCCTGGCTTTGGAGTGCATCTCCTGGGCAAGGATGGCAGCAGTCTGCACTGGCTAGCTGATAGGTAACAGCAAGGACACTGGTGGAGTGGCAGTTGTGGGAGGCCTAATGCTGTCATCCTGAGAGAGAAAAGCAGGTTTGTACTCCACTGTACCACTGCCGCTCCCCGGGGGCAACACTTCAGCCATCCTAGCAATGTGTTGGAGGACAGATTTCTGGACTGCTTTGAAACCCTGCAAGCATCTTTGAACATGATTGCATGGTAACAAGCCGAACTTGCACACCAAAAAGCAGAGCTTGCATGACTTCAGTCTGAGCTTCCACTGCAGCACTTAGACTTTGAGTGGTTTCTGCTTGTGCTGCAATGGAAGTTGAGACATTGATCATCAGATGCTGTAACAAGTGTGGTAATGGAGTTGGCCACCACTTACACGCTGGAGAGGATGGACTCCAAGGTCTGTGCAAAGCCATGTGCAAAGTTGGAGCCGGACTCCTTCATGCTGCTTGACAATGAATGCAGGCTTTCTGGCAGGCAGCAAGCATTTCTGTGTGCATACCCATCAGCCATATTTGGTACGCTGCCCAATCGAAGTCCACATCGGAGCCCTCTGTGACAGAACCTGTGTGTGATCTCGTCCTCCAGAGAGTTGAAATCTGTGCTACCCTTTTCCCCTGTGCTAGGTGCAGGCCACTCATGCCCAGAGTGCATCTACACCCCACATGCAGATCTCACATCTAAGCTACCCTCTAAAGTACGTGCATCTGAGTTGGTGGCTGTGAGTGTGAGAGAAAATGACAGTGTGTCTTCATCATCAGTGTCTTCTTCCTCTTCCACTTCCTGCTTCTGCACCTCTCCCTGGTAAGGTTGCAGTTCTTGCGTACCTGAAAGAGGAAAGGCACAAGGGTAGGGATGTGGTGTGGGGAGGAGGGGGAAAGCAAGAGGTGTAGTATTTCACCATCTGCAACTTGTAAGTCAGAAGAGATTGCGAGATGAAGATAAGAACGTAAGCACATAAGAAATAGGAGCAGGAGTAGGCCATTTGGCCATTCAAGCCTGTTTCACCATTCAATAAGCTGATGATCTACTTTAACTCCACCTCCTGCACTATTCCCATATCCATTAATTCCCTTCGTATCCAAAAGGTCACTCAGCAGCGCACTTACCATGCTGCAATTATGTAAATTGGAACAAAGAGGTGCAGGTTAATGACATATCATGATCCCAGTGCCTGTTTTCGGGGGCTATACAACCTTCTCCCCAGGATTTGGAAGAGGCAGGATGACTGCTCGCCTAAATTTTCAAACCAGTTCTAAGCCCCACAGTTTATTTTATAATGCATTCACAGGATGACATCACTGCATGCATCCAAATTTACGTGGCTCTAAGGTTTTCTAATCAGTATAGTTTGTGGTCAGGATGTTGTTTTGTAAGAAATAATAAAATCCATGAAGTCTCCAGTTCTATCAGAAACAGGTTCAGTGATCCATATATGGAGAGTGGAGAATCACAGTCCAGGACATCAGCACATCGTGTAGAAATAGCTTAGCATATATATATATATATATATATATATAGACCTCCAAGAGCCTTCCTCATATCAGTGTAAGTGGTGAGAACAGCAGGATAATTAGGCCAAATCTTTTTGGAATATCGTCACAAAATCAATACTGGGGACTAGTTTGGAACAAATAAGTGCAACATAGCTACAAGATAGGAGTTAGAATGGTTTAATTTAACAGGGAAACTACTTTGTAAGTAATTTAATTGCATAAATAAATTGAGTCTGATTGCTATGATTCATTAAGGTGGCATCTGAAGGTGGCAACGCAGGTAAATAGAGTGGTCAAGAAGGCATACGGCATGCTTTCCTTCATCGGACGGGGCATTGAGTACAAGAGTTGGCAGGTCATGTTACAGTTGTATAGGACTTTGGTTCGGCCACATTTGGAATACTGCGTACAGTTCTGGTCGCCACATTATCAAAAGGATGTGGATGCTTTGGAGAGGGTGCAGAGGAGGTTCACCAGGATGTTGCCTGGTATGGAGGGCGCTAGCTATGAAGAGAGGTTGAGCAGATTAGGATTATTTTCATTAGAAAGACGGAGGTTGAGGGGGGACCTGATTGAGGTGTACAAAATCATGAGAGGTATAGACAGGGTGGATAGCAAGAGGCTTTTTCCCAGAGTGGGGGTTTCAATTACTAGAGGACACGAGTTCAAAGTGAAAGGGAAAAAGTTTAGGGGGGATATGCGTGGAAAGTTCTTTACGCAGAGGGTGGTGGGCACCTGGAACGCATTGCCAGCGGAGGTGGTAGATGCGGGCACGATGGAGTCTTTTAAGATGTATCTAGACAGATACATGAATGGGCAGGAAGAAAAGAGATACAGAACCTTAGAAAATAGGCGACATGTTTAGAGAGAGGATCTGGATCGATGCAGGCTTGGAGGGCCGAAGGGCCTGTTCCTGTGCTGTAATTATCTTTGTTCTTCTTTGTTTTATTAACAGGTTATCCATGAAAATTATACTTTCAAAATTTCAAGATAAATGCTACAGTTTTTGAATTTTAGGAAAATGTTAGTTTTCTATTTAACCTAATGTAAAGTGTAAATCATGACTAATTATCATAAATAATTATATGTTAGACAAAATTAGCATAGTCTGCAGTTTTTTAAGGTGATTTGCAAAAGAAGCAACAGTGACAAGAGTAAAGCTGTTTTTTATGCAGCAAGTGGTTAGGATCTGGAATGCACTGCCTGACAGTGTGGTGGAGGTAGGTTCAATCGAGGTCTTCAAAAGAGAACTGGATAATTATCCGAAGAGAAAAAATTTGCAGAACTACGGGGAAAAGGCAGGGGAGTGGGACTAGGTGAGTTCCTCTTGCAGAAATCTGGCACGGACAGGATGGGCAGAATGGCCTCCATCTGTGCTGTAACCATTCCATGATCCTATGGGGGAGCAGGAGTATGGAGGCACCAGGTGTAAGGGGAGAGTGGGAGTAAGGAGGGGAATAGAAGCATGGGGTGAGCAAGAGCAAGGGGGGAATGGGAATGCTGAGAGGGGAGGAGCACAGAGAGAGCAGAGCATGCAAAGAGCAATAAAGGAGCAGGAGGACAGCAGGAGCACAGGGAGAGAAGAACACGTCTCCGGTTGCTGCTTACCCACTTAGTTTTGACCATGTCAGCCAGCCATCTGGAATGCCCTGTGTCACGGACCCCTGGTAGGTTTCTGTGCACAGACTCCAGTTTGAGAACCATTGACTTAAAAAGCATTATTTGTCAGAGTTTTTTCACTTTTTATATCTTGTTTGTAGAATGATTCATTATGCAGTACTGTACATTGTGCAATATTCAGGCCAATGGAAAATAAATATAATCAGCATAAAATATCAAAACCTCAAATCCTATAATAAGAGCTAATGTTATCATTTTGCACTCCCAGTGGGACGCCTTGCCAGTTGGGAGCATATATTAGAAATTCAGGCACACACTGCTCATGATTTTCTGACCATTAGTTTCCAACTTACACTTCTGTCAGGCAAGGCATTCTGCCAGGAGCCTGAAGTTAGGAAAGTCAGGTCACACAGCATCTAATTTTTATTTCAAAAGCAAAATACTGTGGATGCTGGAAATCTGAAATAAAAGCTTAAAATGCTGGAACTACTCAGCAGGTCTGGCAGCTTCTGTGGAGACAGAAACAGAAGTAACATTTCAGGTGTGTAACCTTTCATCAAAAGTGGGAAAAGTTAAAAATGTAATAGGTTTTGAGTGAATGAAAGAGGGGAGGGTGGGAAAAAGAACAAAAGGGAAGGTCTGTGATAGGGTGGAAGACAGGAGAAATTAAATGACAAAAAGTTTCATGGTGCAGGGCCAAAAGGAGTAGTAATGGGATACAGAAAGAAACAAAAGCTGTGTCTAGAGGACGTGTGAATGGGTGCCAACTCTCAGACACTTCCTCCTACCTCCCCCGGATCATAACCCCACCACCAAAAATCACGCCATTGTTTCCAGGACTGTTGCTGACCTAATTTCCTCTGCAGATTTTCCGTCCACACTCTCCAAACTCGTAGTCCCCAAACCCTGAACAGCCTGCTTGTACCTCCTTCCCAAGATCCACAAATTGGACTACTCTGATAAATCTATCGTTTCAGCCTGTTCCTGCCCCATCGAACTGATTTCTTCCTATCTCAACTCTATTTTTTTCTCCCCTTGTCCAGTTACTCTTCTGATGCCCTCTGTAACTTTCACAGTTTCCAGTTTCCTGGCCCTAACGGTCTCCTCTTCACCAATCCTTCTACACCAAAATCCCCTACCAGGACAGTGTGAAGGTTCTCCACTTCTTCCTTGACCCAACCAGTCTCCATCCTCCACCAACACCCTCCTCCACCTGGCTAAACTTGTTCTCACATTGAATGACTTCTCCTTTAACTGCACTCACTTGCTCCAAATAAAAGGTGTTGCTATGGTACCCACACGGGGCCTAGCTATGTCTGCCTTTTTGTGGGATATGTGGAACGTTCTTTGTTCCAGTACCATTGAGGCCCCCTCCCTCACCTCTTTTTCTTGTACATTGATAAATGTATCAGTGCTGTATCCTTCCCTCGCCCTGAACTGGAAAATTTCATTGACTGTACTTGCAATTTCCACCCTTCTCACCTTCACAAGGTCCATCTCTGACACTTCCTTTTCCTTCCTTGACTTCTCTATCTGTATTTCTGGGAATAGGCTATGAATCAATTTTCACTATAAGCCCAATGACTACCACTGTTGCCTTGACTACAGTTTCTCACACTTCACCTCCTGTGAGGATTCTATTCTATTCTCCCAATTTCTCCATCTCTGTTGATGCAGCCGTCATACTAGCACTTCTGCTATATCTTGCTTTTTCCTCAACCAAGGATTCCCCCCACTGTGGTTGACTGGGCCCTCGATCGTGTCCATTCCATTTCCTGCACTTCTGCTCTCAATCCTTCCCCTCCCTCCCAGAACCATGATAGGGCTCCCCCTGTCTTCACCTTCCAACTAACTAGCCTCAGTATTCAATAGATCCTAGAATCATAGAAAGTTTAAGAATCATAGAAAGTTTATGGCCATCATGTCTGTGCTGGCTAAAAGAAAAAGAGTCACCCAGCCTAATCCCACTTTCCAGCATTTGGTCCGTAGCCCTGAAGGTTAATAAATCATTCTTCGCATTTCAGCCACCTCCGGTCTGATGCCACCAGTAAACACATCTTCCCCCCTCCTCCCCTTTCAGCATTCTGAAGGGACCATTCCCTCTGCAATCCCCTGGTCCACTTCTCAGGCATCCCCAACAACTTCTCCCCTTCCAATAGGACCTTTCCATGAAAGCTTAGGAGATACAACGCCTGCCCTTTTACCTCTTCCCTTCACACAAGGTCCCAAACACTACTTACAGATGAAACAGTGATTTACTTGTACGTCATTCAATTTAGTATACTGTATTCGCTGCTCACAATATGGTTTCCTCTACATAGGGGATACCAAACACAGAATGGGTGACAGCTTTGTGGAACACCTCCCTTCAGTCCACAAGTGTGACCCTGAACTTCCAATCGCTTGTCATTTTACTTCCCTACCTTGCTCCCATTCTACCCTTTTGTCCTCGGTCTCCTGCAGAGTTTAAGTGAAGCTCAGCACAAGCTCGAGGAATAGCACCTCATCTTTCTATTGGGCACTTCACAGGATTCATTACTCAACATTCAGTTCAACAATTTTAGATCGGAACCTCTTTCCCTATTTTGTTTAGTTTTTCTTTACTTTTTTTTCTCTCTTGTTTCTCTCTGAAGTGTGATGCACAGAATTGGACACAATACTCCAGTTGAGGCTGAACCAGTGTTTTATAAAGGCTTATCATCACCTCCTTTCTTTTGTACACTCTGCCTCTGTTTATAAAGCCCAGGATCCCGTATGCCTTTTTAAACACTTTCTCAACCTGCCCTGCCACCTTAAATGATTTGTAAACAAAGTCTCTCTGTTCCTGCACCCCAATTAGAATTGTACTGTTATGACCAGGTGAGAAAGGGATCTAGGGTTCCCTCTCACCCTTCACCTGGTCTTATCGTAACAGGATTTAATTTTAAATTTTAGTTATAAACACCCACTTTTTTAGCTCCCCCTTAGTGAATCCTTGTTCACTAACTTCCAATTATAAGGCTAATAAACTAGCCAAACAGGTTTTCTTAGGTTTAAAAAAAAGGTTGAACTTTATTAAACTTAAACTCTAATTCAGCTAACACCTACGGATACGCGATGCAACCACGCTAGCATGCATATGTGATACACACATGCAGACAGAGACAGAAAAGAGTTGAAGAAATAAAGTGGAAAAGTTTGAGGCAATATCTGAAGATGGTTTTGGTTACTGTTCTTCAAGCTCACTGTAAAGTCCTTGATTGTAGGTAGATCTTGCTTTTTGTTGAGGCCCAGTTTTCTTCTTAAACCTTATTCGATGTAGGAGACTTTTCTGTCTTGAAGTTCTTGTATCCTCAGTGGGTCCAGAGGCTTGTGAGAAAGAGATGGGAACAGACTGGAGAGGTCTTCTCACTCCAGGAGCAAAGAGTCTTTCTCAGTTCAAAAACTCTGTGGCTAGTTTAAAAAACCCTAGACCAGCCAGTTAGTCATGTGACCAGCTGGTTTAACCAGTCCTGCCTTTTGTGAATGGTATCACCTTAGCAGTCTCTGGAATGCTCTTCCTTACACTTTCAATGTCTGGTGATCAAAATCCCTTGTGAGTTGGATGTGTCAGGGAATGGTCCTTGTATCTCCACAAGCACTATCTGTTAGTTTGCAAATGTTTTTCAGCTAAGTGTCTGGCAGCCCTTGTAACAAGCCTCTCTTCTTCCCAGAAAGTTTAAAATCAATGTTCATATGACAAAATGAATATGCCTCATTCTTGGCAGGTGGGGGCCTGCATGACAGTCCCCTTTATTTTACCTTGCCTCTCCTCCTTTTTATCATATTGTATCATGTCCCACGTCTCTGCATTAAATTTCATCTGCTACGTGTCCACCCATTCCACCAGCCTGTCTATATCTTTCTGATGTCTATCACTATCTTCCTCAGAGTTCATTATGCTTCATAGCGAGAACTAGGGAAGATGGTTGTGGTTGTTGGAGGCCAATCATCTCAGCCCCAGGATATCGCTACAGGAGATCTTCAGGGTAGCATCCTAGGCCCAACCATCTTCAACTGCTTCATCAATGACCTTCCCTCCAACATGAGATCATAAGTCAGATTGTTTGCTGATGATTGCACAGTGTTCAGTACCATTCACAACTCCTCAGACATTGAAGCAGTCCTTGCTTGCATGCAGCAAGACCTGGACAACATTCATACTTGGGCTGATAAGTGGCAAGTAGCATTCATTCCACACAGGTGCTAGGCAATAACCATCTCAAACAAAAGAGCATCTAACTATCTCCCCTTGATATTCAGCGGCATTACCATCAGTCAATCTCCCACCAACAACGTCCTTGGGGTTACCACTGACCAGAAAATTAACTGAATCAGCCAAATAAATACGGTGGCTACAAAAGCAGGTCAGAATCTGGGAATTCTGAGGCAAGAAGCTCACTTCCTGACTCCCCAAATCCTGTCCACCATCAATAAGGCACAAGTCAGGAGTGTGATGGAATATTCCCCACCTGCCTGAATGAGTGAAGCTCCAACATCACTCAAGAAGCTTGACACCATCCAAAACAAAGCAGCCCACTTGATCGGCACACCGTCCACCACCTTAAACATTAATTCCCTCCATCACTGGCGCACAGTGGAAGCAGTGTGTACAATCTACAAGATGCACTGCAGCAACTCACCAAGCCTCCTGCAAGAGAACCTCCAAACCCGTGACCTCTACCACCAAGAAGAACAAGGTCTGTAGATGCATGGGAACACCACAACCTGCAAGTTGCCTACCAAGTCGCACAACATCCTGACTTGGAACAATATCGCCATTCCTTCACTGTCACTGGGTCAAAATCCTGGAACTTCCACCCTAACAGAACTATGGGTGTAACTACACCACATGAACTGTAGCGGTTCAAGAAGTCAGCTCACCACCACCTTCTCAAAGACAATTAGGGATGGGCAACAAATGCTGGTCTTGCCAGTGATGCTCACATCCCAAGAACGAATGAAAAGGAAAAGAAATTCCAAGTTTTGTGTCATTTGCAAATTTTGAAATTGTGCCCTGTATGTCCAAGTCTAGATCATTAATATATATCAAGAAAAACAGTGGTCCTAGTACTGACCCTGGGGAAACTCATTTCCTGCAGTCTGACAAACAACCATTCACCACTAATCTCTTTCCTGTCACTCAGCCAACTTCATATCCATGCTGCCACTGTACATTTTATTCCATGAGCTTCAATTTTGCTGTCAAGCCCATTATATGGCATAAACGCCTTTTGGAGGCCCATGTACACAATCGGAACTGCATTACCCTCATCAACCCTCTCTGTTACCTCATCAAAAAACTCAATCAAGTTAGATAAACATGAGTTATCTTTAATGAATCTGTGCTGGCTTTCTTTTATTAAACGACACTTGTGCAAGTGACAATTTTGTCCTGGGTTATCATCTCTAAAAGCTTTCCCAGCACTGAGAATAAACTGACTGGCCTGTAGTTGCTGGGTTTGTTCTTACAATGTTTTTGAACAGAGGTGTAACATCTGCAGTTCTCCAGTCCTCTGGCACTACTCCCGTATCTAAGCGGGATTGGAAGATTATGGCCTGTGCCTTCGCAATTTCCACCCTTACTCCCCTCAGCATTTTTAGATGCGTCCCATCCCATCCTAGTGACTTATCAACTTTAAATACAGCCTTTCTCATCCCTCCTCTTTATCAATTTTTAGCCCATCCAGCATCTCATCTATCTCATATTTTTATGACTATGACTTTAGCAGCATCTTCTTCCTGGGTAAAGACAGGTGCAACGTATTCATTTAGTACCTCAGCCCTGCCCTCTGCCTCCAATGCTAGATCCCCTTTTTGCTCCAAAATTGACCCCACCCCTCCTGTTACTACCTTTTTACTATTTATATGCTTAGAGACTTTTGGGTTCCCTTTTATATTAGCTGCTAGTTTCTTCTCATACTCTCTCTTTGCCTCTCTTATTTTCTTTCTTACTTCCCCTCTGAACTTTTTATATTTAGCCAGGTTCTCAGTTAAATTTTCAACCTGACATCTGTCATACACACCCTTTTTCTGCTTCATCTTACTGTTTTGAAAATTGCATTGTGCACTTTGTCCACTTAAGGCTACCATACACATATATACCAGCAGAGGGTGTCTGGAAGAGAATAAAGGAATCCATGTTTTAGCAGCATGTGCAACATTTCTGTGTCTTACTCCTGGTTGAATCTTACTGTTAGTCCCAAGAACATCACACTATTTCTTTTGTCATCCTTGGAGTTCTGGCTTTGGTTGTCCTACCTTTCCCCCTCTTGGGAATGTACCTTGACTGTACCCAAACTATTTCATCTTTAAAGGCAGCCCATGTTCTGTTACAGTTTTTCCTGCTAATCTTTGTTTCTAATTTAAGTGGGACAAATCCATTCTCATCCCACTGTAATTGGCCCTTCTCCAATTAAATATTTTTACTCTAGGTTTCTCCGTTTCATTTTCCATAGTTAATCTAAGACTTATGATACTATGATCACCTTTCCCTAAATGTTCCCCTACTGACCACTTGATCCACCTCATTCCCCAGGACCAGATCCAGCAATGCCTCCTTCCACATTGGGCCAGAAACATACGGATCAAGAAAATTCTTCTGAACACACTTCGGAAACTCTTCCTCATCTCTGCCCTTTACACTATTATTATCCCTGCCGATATTAGGATAATTAAAATCCTCCATTTTCACTACTCTATAGTTTTTGCACCTCTGTAATTTCCCTGAAAATTTGCCCCTGTATATTTGATGGCTGTATTGATTAAGGAGAATATTATAGTGCTGGAGAGAGAGAATTATAGAATACACCCAGTAGTGTAATAGTACCTCTATTGTTTCTTAACTTTAATGGAATAGATTCTGTCCTTGACACTCTCTCTCTCCCCAGCACTATAATATTCTCCTTAATCAATACTGCCAACGATCTTCCTTTCTTTCCTTCCCTATCTTTCTGACCACGCTTTGTGTGTTGACATACATGGACTGTAAATCTAATTTAGACATTATTATATTCCTTCTTAGTCTGACCTCACCTAATACCTTGCTCTTTCTTACTGTATTGCTAGCTGTCTCTCCCAATCTTTCATGCACCTTGTTTCTCCTTTCTAATGCTATATCCTGGTTTCCATCCCACTGCCAGTTAGTTTGGCAGGGGATGGGAAGCAAGATATAGTGATTGATAGTCCTGATCTATAGGCAGATATTGCAACAGTTTTCTTCAGCTGTTATCACTGCAAAATGAGGCAAGAGGCCATAAACGCCCCCTCCCGCCCTCACTGCAATAGAAATACTGGAGCTATGCCTACATTAACAGGGAAAGCCCAGGAAATACCATGACAGCACAGGGGATGAGACCTAGCGTGGAATTTTATGCTCTCCCCTGCGGTGGGTTTGGAGCATAAAATAGGGTGGGATGGTGGTGGTGGGGGGGGGGGGACCCGCACCAACATCCCTCCTCCGCCGAAATTTATTGTGAGGTGGGAAGGCCTGTGAACAGCCTTCCCACCCTCCCACCCCCACCAATTAAGGCCCTTAACTGGGTAATTAACCCCATTTTATGGGCCTCTTCCCGTCACAGCAGCAAAAATTCATGTGGCGGGTGACTCTGCTGCTTCACAGGAAGCATGGCACAGAAAACCATGCGGACTGCTTTCTGCCTCCAGGAGGGGTGGGGGTTCCCTCATTCAAAGGCACTTAATGCCTGAATGAGGGACCCGAAATCAGGAATGGGGGCCCTCTGAGGGCCACCCCCCTGCCCTTGCTGCCAACCTCCCTCCCGCTCCACAGCCCCCATACTACGAGACTCTTCCTGCCCTGACCTACCTTAAGCCTGGTTCAAGCGCTGCTCCTCGGTGTCTGGTCGTTGCAGCCACTGCCTCTGTGGCGGCTAGCAGCTCTGCAAGGCTGGGACTTCCTGCGATGTGGTCCTAAATCCTATGGAAGGCCCGCCGCTGTCCAGTTAAGTGCCTGGTTGGCACTAAATTCAGCCAGCCTTCCGTAGAAGAGCAGGCATGGGGATCTCTGCATTGGTTTCCCCCGACTTCAAGACCCTCGCCACGAGCATAAAGTAACCCCCTAGTGTAAAGTGTCAACAAGATCCCTATTGTGTTTTCCATATGTCTGAGGAATGTCAAATCCCAATGGATAAGGACGAGGAAGATCTATCCTTAACAAATGTACAGGAGGGTGCCCAGTCAAAATAGTCTTCTTAATAGTAGCATAGGGGCTATAAAATTCTGTTGCATAACTCTTCTGGTGTGGGCTGCATCGGACGCCATTTTGGGTAGGTTGTTAGCATGGGCACTGGGAGTGTGCACTGGAAGTATTTAGAGTAGTCCGATTGTGATTTCACTGATTTGACTCTAGCTGTGCCATTTTCAACTTCAACGCTACAGCTGACACCATCTCTTAATCCCACACAGCTGAACACATATTCAGTCGCATAAAGCGCCCACCCCCATCAGCACTGTTTAAAGGATCACCAACTATATTCAGGTTATTTGCTGATTGATTTCTACTAACTGTTGCTGAGTTATTGGAAGTGTTTTGGTGGTTTCTACTGCTACTTAAAGTTGGTGATGTTGACAAGGAATTGTGTGGCACATGGTGAAGGCCTTGGTTATCACTTCAAGGATTCTACTCAGACCACTGTTCCATGTCATGGCTGCTGTAGTTTCTATCCCTTTTGACCTGCTGCATGACAGGGAGAACGAGCAGAGGTGACAAAGAGGAGGAGAAGCTGCTGAAAGAGGGAGGAGGAAGGGAAGAAGGGCTCACAGCAGGAGGCCAAATTCAGCCAATGTATTCAGAGAGTATTTTAAAATCAGCTTCAGTGAGCAGCCATGTGAGTGACATCTCCATTTCACTAAGGAGGTACTCACTGAAATCTGCCACCTGCTGCAGGCAGACCTGTAACCTCACAGAAGGGCAAGAATGGTATTGCCAATGGCTGTAAAGGTGACCATGGCCATGAACTTCTTTGCGTTGGGCTTCTCCCAGCCTGGAGCAGATGACATCTCTAACCTTGCAGTTCGCGGTCCACTATTGTATAAGGGAGGAGCCTGATGCTTTGTACGCAAAAAGAGGGGGATACATTGCATTCTGTCTTTCCACATGTAATTTCAGAGAGATGTACTGCAATTGAAAAGACTCCAACTCCCTCAATGTCCAGCTGGTGTTTGACCATACTCAGTGTATCATACAAGTCAATGCCCTGTATTCTGGCAGCAGTCATGATGCCTTGATTCTGCGCTAATCCGCTATACCATCAGAATATAAGCCACCATGAGAAACCAGAGGGTGGCTACTGGGCGACAAGAGCTACCTGCTAACCACCTGGCTCATGACTCCAGTGCACATCTCACCCACACGTGGGCAGTGTGCAACAATACTCAAGAAGCTTGAGACCAACCAGGACAAAACTGCCCACTTGATTGGCAGCTTAAACATTCACTTCCTCCACCACTGGCACAGCATGGCTGCAGTTTGTCCAATCTACAAGATGCACACAGCAATTCATTAAGACTTCATCAGCAGCTCCCAAACCCATAACCTCTACCACCTAGAAGGACAAGGGCAGCAGGCACATGGGAACACTGTGACCTCCAATTTCCCCTTCAAGTCACACACCATTATGACTTGGAAATATATCGACATTGCTTCATCATCACTGAGTCAAATTCCTGGAAGTTCCTACCTGGGAGTACTTTCACCACATACACACTGCACTGGTTCTAGAAGGCGGCTTGCCACCTCTTTCTCAATAGCAATGAAGGATGGGTAATAAATGCTGGCCTTGCCTGTGACGCCCACATCCATGCCACAGTTGTGTCACAGATCATCTCAACTTTAATGTTCTAGAATGCTGCACCAATAAAGTGTGCTACCTTCATTAAGACACTGGATTTGTGCAAAAAATATTTATAGAATATCCCGAGCGCAATTATACTGGATTTTCACTGGGTTTGTTATTTTGTTATTGTGTGCCCACTTGGAACATGAACAAAGGAAGCTCCAAGGGTGAAGTAGCTCTTAAAGTGGTGTGGTCTTTGTATGTTTGTTTTTGCAATTGGGCATTGTATTGTTTTATTAGAAATTTTCCCTACTTTTGAAATGTTATTAATTGTTTTAGAATATTTTTAAGGGCCAATATTTTGTTTTTAAAGTGTCTCAGATGTAGCATTGAGAGATTGCAACATGCTAAGGAGATCAGAAAACACCAGACTTTATTTGCAAACTCATCTAGCACAAGGTCAGTAGGAAGCTAGTTACAGAGTTTTGCCACATGCAACAAAGCATCTGCAACCGACTTACAACATAGGAAACGCATTGTCAGTGGTAGGTAGGGTCACCGATGCTGTAAAATGTTATGCCTGGAATTCATTCCCAGTCAGCATTGCAGTAATAGTAAATATGCTGCTTACACATGTCTCAACAGGTGGAAAATGCCCAATCTGTAACTTATCCTGATTGTCAGTAAGAATGTTACAATGAAAGCAAAATACTGCAGATGCTGGAAATCTGAAATAAAAACAGAAAGTGCTGGAAATACTCAGCAGGTCAGGCAGCATCTGTGGAGGGAGAAGCAGAGTTAATGTTTCAGGTTATGACCTTTCATCAGAGTAGTGTAGAGAGCAGCTAACAGTTCGCCTTTGATAGTCAGGTAGTTCACGGTGCTTTTCAACAGAAATTTCTCAGGTTCTTTGTTGCATCCCATGGCAACGGATGAGCCCATGCAGGAACCATAGATTTTCTCACACTGGTGAGTGCAGGATTGTCTGGGCTTTTTTAGTTTATTCAGTCTCGCAATATGGGTGTTGCTTGCAAGGCTAGCATTTTGTCCATCAGTAGTTGCCATGTGAAGGGAGTGGTGGGACAACTGAGTTGCTTGCTACACCACTTCAGAGTCAACCTCTGAAGCATCTTCATCTGGCAGAAAGCATGTCAGATTTCTATATGTGAATTCTGTTTAAGTCAGGCATTCACTTATGTGGTAAGCTGGATGTAATTCTTATCTTTTTACAAGGGTGAGGGTGTATGGGGTATTCAGAAAGAGATAGTACCCTTTTATTTTCAGTCAGCTGCATCCAATTTGTAGAATGGACTGGAATCACTGGTCCTCATCTACACTGCTGGTTCCAAGCACCACACCCCAGTACACCGTCTCAGCTGACAGGCGAAACGTAGTGAGGGGAGAAATGATGAACATGACACCACCTGGACAGATGTCTTTCTTGATAAAGGTAGTGACCAGGGTTGAAGGATTCCAAGCGGATCAAGTGACATCATGTTCTGGACCAGAGGCGTGCCACACCATATTGCGTGGACTACGGTAGTTGGTATACCAGTAATGGATAAAATGGCAAGGGAAGGAGGGTCCCTTCAAGCCTTGGTCGGCAACCCACCTAGACGAAGGAAACCCTGAATCCAAACCTACGGCGTGGAGACCTCACTGCCACCGTCCCAGTTCACTGGGCCACGAAAGATGAGCTCCAGACTTAAAGGGTGGGGTCAGTCAGCGGAAAATGTACTTCACCTGAAGGCACCAATGCGCAGGCAGGAAGGAAATCCACCCCAACTACTACTTCCGATGAGTACAATCTTCCCAAAATCCTAGTCCGCGAAGAAATGCCAAGAGACAAGGGTGAGAGCCTCATAGATCATTACAATACAGGTGCCAAGCTTTTCCCAAAGCTACAAATGCTCTGGCTTTAATCCTTATTTTTCCAAAAGAATTTACATAATTTACAGGGAAAGAAGGTCTGACTTTGCTGTCACAAGCGGAATATGGTTCAGAATATAATTGCCAAACTTCAAATAATACTCTCTGAATATTAGAACAATTAAAATACCCAAAGAAAAAGACCAGAGTGTTTTCATGCACCTTGATAATTTAAAACCCTCTTCCTCAACAGAGCTAGTAGTTTCCATTTTTTTAAGTTCCAGTATCACTTTTAACAATATGAACTAAAATGTTAAAAATTACAATGTTGACTTTTTTCACAGAATATTGCAAATGGAGAAGAGGTTTGCAGTTCCAACCAGCAGCAGGTTGCTTTTATGTAGTGCCTTTAATGTAGAACAAAAGACGCAGGGCACTTCACAAGGGTGAAATTAAAAAAAGGACACCAAACTATGATAGGGTCAGCAGGGAAGGAGGAGGGATTCATAAGTGAGAGAAAAGGATAGATTGTAGGGATGGAGGAGGTTACAGAGATAGGGAGGGCCAAGGCCACAAATTTATTTAACCAAAAGGATGAGAATTTTAAAATGGAGGCATTGAAGACCAGGAATTAATGTAGTTCCCAAGAACAAGGTGCACATGGCTTGGCATGGGATAGGATACAGGCAGCAGCATTTGGATGAGTTGAAGTTTGAGAGGATGTGAAGCGGGCTGGAAAGCATTGGGATAGTTGAGTCTAGAGGTGATAGAGGCATGGATGTAAGTTTCAGCAGCAACTGAGCTAAGGTAAGGGCAGAGGCCGAAGTATTACAGAGGTAGAAGTAGACAGTCTTTATGATGGAGAGGGATCCAAGGAATTGCTCAAGATGGCCTTGTCAGTGATTTGGACCACAGAATTGAGAGGCCACTTGAGATAGCTAGCCAAAAGGGGGGCCCTGAATATTGGTAGGAAAGTTTATATGGAGGGAGTGATTTAGAAAGGACAGGAGGGCAGTGAATTCATGGAAGAAAGGCCAAAGGGAGTTGAGATGTAGATTGAAAACACCAAGAATGAAGAGTCACTCAGTGCAGACAGAGGGAGAAAAGGAAATAAGATATCTCAGAGAGAAACTCAGGGTGATGCTTGGGGGGACAGCAGGGGTGGGCAGTAGACAACAAGGATTTAAAGAAGAGATAAGAGTGCAATAAAGAGAAGCTTGAAGGAATAGAAGGTCCCAGAGGAGTGAGAGGAGAGCAAGGTTTTATTTGAGAATAAGGGCCACCGTGGTCTGGGTGGAGCTGGTGATGGAAAGTATAGCCAGGTTGGTATGCTTCAGTACAAAGATCATTCAACAACTAAATTATTTTGGTGCAGGTAATTAAGAATTATTCGTGATAAAATCATCATTCCAAACAAAAAAAGAAATATCGGTCGGAACTTTCCAGGCCCTTTGGCAAAAGTCTGGGAGGAGGGAAGGCTGGCAAAATGGTGTGGGAAGGCATTGGCAAGGAGTGGAGGTTTCCAACGTCTTCCCGCCACCATGTCCTTTTGCCAGCAGCAGGAAAGTTGGTAGATTGGCTGTCCGCTGGGAGCCCAATTGAACCACTTAAGTGGCTAATTAAGGGCCACTTCACCCCCTTGGTAAATATTTTACCCAGATCAGGAGGGCCCGCCACCATGAGGGGAGACCACCCAGTGAAACCTGGTGGACTCCCAGCAAGTTGCAGGAGGATTCCCTCCTTCATGGGCACCTCATGGCCCCCGGCAGCAATGGCCGTCCTTATGGTAATGCCGCTAGTGGCCCTCACCTAACCTCTTGCCACCCAGTTGCTGGGGCCTGCCTGTCCAGCCCTGGCGCGCCCCCCCCCAACCCCACTTACCTTTCTTTGAGGGCACCCAGCCATTGAGGCACCCTCATCCTGTAGCTGCAGCCTCAGCAGTGGCCCCCACTAACTGTGTTGCTGCTGAGACCGCCAGCCCTCTGATTGGACTGACAGCTGTTGGGACGGGCTGCCCCGGTAGCAGCCACCTAATTGTCTGCCACCGGCAATATGCCTCCCTGGGTCCCACTGCTGGCTGAAGCAGTGTCGCCTCCCACTTTCGGCTCTGGTGGCAGGACCTCTGCTGCCTCCCCAAAGTTCAGCCCATCAAATCTATAATTATACAGAAAAGCATATTGTGTAGCAATGCATTATGTAAATAAATCGTTGATGTGAATTGGGCACATAACTCCTGAATGATGTAAGCATGAGTGAGTTATGTTAACCACATTATGGTTTATCTGAATAGTTTATTTCCCACAATCTCCCCACCTTTTTGTTGATATTATACAAGATGTTGCCTGCATGTTATTTTAAAAAGATGTTTTTTGTTGCTCTATTTTTGACATTTTGATGTCTTATGTTATGCAGAGGAGAGGGCATAGTGAACAGTACAATGCCATTAGTTTTAAGGCTTGTTGAAGGTTATTGTCATTGGAAGTTTAGCTTGGGATTACAGGTTACACTGAAGATCAGGGAACTCTGTAAATGAACATCCAGAACTGATATTGGGGAGGAAGGAGAGCTACACAACATAAATAAACTGTCAGAATGAGAGTATGACTGTTAGGCAGCCAGAAAGCAAAAGGTAGTTGAGGCACACACAGCAACCCTGCAAAATCATTTCGGTAGTGGCTTCTGAGACTTATAAACGACTACTGTGAGCACAACATCTGCTATCAGCTGTATATTAACTATGAAAAATATAACTAATATTACACTTATAAAAAATTTTATAAAAGGAAAACTATATATTTAATTTTTTAAAATATGCTACAGTAATTTGATGTTGTTCGATTCTAGTACAACATGTCTATTTTGACACAATAAAATTGAACTATGAAATTGGATACTTAAGTGATGAAACTTTCTGGACCTACATTATTTCAAAGTTAATATTTTGTTAATTTGTGTACATTTTCTTAATAAATGTTAAAAAGAAAGCTATAGAAAAGATTGGATTCAGCTTTTGATCTTTAACTGGTAAAATTCACTATTCCATGAATCAGGTTTTGATCAATCAGATTAAAGAATACTTAAATGGTGCAATTTAAAATAGTTAAAGAAACAATTTAGCGTAACAAATTGAATTGAAAGTTGAACTATTTAAACAACACGGACCTATTTTATTACAAAGTTCTTTTCTATGACTCTTGAACCGTTGACTGTTGATGTTTGGTGGATGTGAAAATTTATTACCTACAGAGTAAGTCTATATCTAGACTGCCAACTCTTGACTAAATGGATCCATTGTGTTCATCTGTAATTTGTTCCTTTAGTTTAGCAACTCAAGGCACTTCCACA
The DNA here is from genome assembly GCF_036365525.1 of Heterodontus francisci. NCBI lineage: Eukaryota > Metazoa > Chordata > Chondrichthyes > Heterodontiformes > Heterodontidae > Heterodontus > Heterodontus francisci. Next base: position 70,896,406 of record NC_090376.1, read on the forward strand.
TCCTTTGGGATTTATAACCATTGGCTCCTTAGTATGTGTGGCTGCATTCCTCTAATACTTTGTAATGTTTTAAAAGGGCAAATTTAAACAGCATTCTTGCACAATTTGAAGATAAAGGGTTTATTAAGACATCAGATAGTCTAGATTAATTGTGTGAACATAAAGCAGAGTTTTGTGATATTTCCATTTACTTTGTTGTAGATTATAATAAGCAGTGCATGTGAAATAAGTAAGTAGCATACTTCTAGATGATAGGTTATAAAAGATGAGAGGATGGAATGGTTCCAAGCTTTTCCTTAGTTCAGAATTTAAATTCCATTTATGACATCCAAAAGGCTGTTTATGTTGTAATTTTGCAGAACTGAAGCTGTTTGTATTAACAATGTGTTTTTCATGACATTTTCCAAAGTGCATGAGATACATATATCTCAACGATTCCACTGTTAACAGATTACCGTGTGTAATTATACACTTCCCAAAATTATGGGTTTGTTTTAGCCGAGGTCTTACACTGCCAGCTTCCTGCTTAATGTTATTGCCACGTTTTCATATTACCTGTATACCTATATGTTGTTTTTAATTACTTGAAATGGCCACTCAATTGGCACACTTTCTGTGCCATACAGACCAATAAGGTCTCAGATTCAATCCTCAACCTATGCTGAGTTAGCTCAACTCAACTGTGATGCTATAGTGGCAACAGCACCCCTGGATTAATGAAGGGAAATCAGCCAATGTTGCCCTCCTGAAAGCTGTCCAGAAATCTCTGCTGGGAATGAGTATATGAATGTTGGGTGAGCATAGAATATGGTTCGCATGCCATCACTAAAACCTCCTATTTCTACCTCCATAACTTCGTCAACTCTGCCCTGCCTCAGCTCATCTGCCACTGAAAGCCTCATCCATGCCTTTGTTAGCTTTAGACTTGACTATTTCATTGCACTCCTGACAGCCTCCCACTTTCTACACTCCATAAATGTGAGATCATCCAATACTCTGATTACTCTGTTTTAATTCTCATCAAGTCCCATTCCCCATCGCACGTGTGTTGTATGACCTACACTGGCTCCTGGTTAAGAAACACCTTGATTTTAAAATTCTTAGCTTTGTCTTCAAATCCCTCCATGGCCTCACCTCTCTCAATCTCTGTAATCTCCTCCAGTCCTACGACCCTCTGAGATAGTCACACTCCTTCAATTCTGGCTTCTTGAACATCCCTGATTTTAACCATCACAAAATTGGTGGCCATGCTTTCACCTGCCAAACCCTAAGCTCTAGAATTCCCTTCCTAAACCTCTCCGCCTCTCACTTTCCTCCTATATGACGCTTCTTAAAACTGAGCTTTTGGTCATCTGCCCTAGTATCTCCTTATGTAATGCACCTATGGAGCACCTTGGGAAGTTTTATTGTGTTAAAGGTGCTATATAAATGCAAGTTGCTATTGTTGATGTCTTCCACAGTCAGATAGTTATTAGCACTATCAAAGCTTACACATTAATACTGGTTACTTGATCAAGCTACCTGACAGTGAATGGGCCTTAAAACGATACCCCACCAGGAAGAGAGAGTGAAAAATTGGAACAAAAAAGGTACTCAGCCCATTTGATGACTGCTGTCTCATTATATTAGATAATTAAGAACTTAAAAGTTTCCTTCTTGGAAGGCTGAATGTTTTTCTTTAAAAGATTATTTGTGCTTCCTTAATGCTACTGAATCCAACAGGCCAGGCAGATCTTATGTTACAACCTTCTTCTGCACAGAGTTAGTTAACCTCAGCCGAGGTAAATTGTTGCACTACAGTTAACACTCATTGGATGAGCAAGGAATAAAATCAGGCAATGTTCCCGCTTTAGATCACCATGCAGCTCTGCTGGAAATTCAACTAGATAGTGACTGTCTTTGTGTTCTCTGTAAAAGTTAGGCCAAGGATTGGGTCAGCTCAGCTTTGATACCATCCGTAGTCAAATGGCATGCTGACATTCAGCATTCTGGCCCTTCAAAAATCTATGGGCCTTTCAGTGCACTTCTGGTATCATTTCCCTGGGAATGTAATGGAAGGCCTGCAAATTAAACTGGAACCAAGAAATGTCAGATCCCAGCCTTTGTTGTAAATTTTCTAGGGGGAGTCTGGTTGAGGCAAAATCTTTATCTACTCTGATCATGGTCCCAATGTCATAGTGGCCATGACTGGGATGAAGCAGCAACCATCAGATGAGCTGAGTAACTTTCCTTTCCTCCAATTTTTACCCCTCCCTTCCTCTCTTGTGGTATAGTTTTAAGGATGAAGGCCTGGAGTCCCAAAGTCTTCTGCCTTCTGTCAAGTCCAGCCAGCCCCCTTTACAAAGTGGTCAATGGATCCTTACAGAATAGGAACTTAGGAATATAGGAACACAGGAACAGTAGTAGGCCATTCAGCCCATCAGGCTTGCTCCACCATTCAACTAGATCATGGCTGATCATCTACCTCAATGCGACTTTCCAGCGCTATTCCCATATCCCTTGATGTCATTAATATTCAGATATCCATTGATTTCTGTCTTGAACATGCTCAATGATTGAGCTTCCACACTCCTCTGGGGTAGAGAATTCCAAGATTTACCATTTGCTGAGTGAAGAAATTCCTCCTCATCTCAGTCTTAAATGGCCTGCCCCTTATTCTTAGACTATGTCCCCTGGTTCTGAGACTCACCAGACAGGGGAAACATCCTATCTACATCCGCCCTGTCATGCCCTGTAAGATTCCTGTAAGTTTTAATGAGACCACCTCTCTGTTACGACTGTCTGAGGAAGGGGTCTCAGGCTCCCCTCTTGGCCCTTTCCTGGTTTGGCTATAACAGGCTTTAACCTTTTAAAATGCAATGTTTTTAGCTTAACACCTTAGTGAGTCCTTGCTCATTGCTCTCTAATGGTAATTGTAAATGAACCAACCAGACAGGTTTTCTCAGGTTTAAACAAGAAAAATGTAAGTTTATTAACCTTATCACTCTAACTCGGTTAAAATTATAAACTATGTGATGCAAACAAGCTGGCATGCATATGAGATAAACACACACACAAATAGATACAGAGGGGCAGAAAGAATTAAAAGGGGAAGTTTAAGTGGGGTTGGCAATAAATAGAATTCAGCTACTGCCATTTGGTTTGAATGTAAAGTCCTTGGTTGGAATTGAGATCTTGCAGTTCTTGCTGGGGCCCAGTGCACACTTTCAAACTTACCTCTCTGGTACCAGAAGGCTGAAGAGGTCCTCTGTCTTGAGGCTTAAGCTGCTTCCATGGGTCCCTGGGACTTTACTTGAGAGAGAGAGACAGAGAGAGTGAGGGACCTTCCTTCTCTTTGGTCTTCAAATTGCAGTCTTCACAATTCAAACAGTTCCCGGTCTGGCCAGTAGGTAAGTCTTGCGACCAGCTCTTTGTTTGAAACAGCATCGTCTGCGAGGGTTGTTGATTCTCAAAGTTCTCCAGTCACACTTGCTGGGGTGTTGAGCTCTGGCTCTTACACAGCCAAAGAAGGTTGATTATTATGATTACCCATACCAATCTTTTTAATTGAATCAGTGAGTACTCCCCTTATCTCTCTAGTCAACTATCTCTCAGAATGCAAATATGCAGCCATGTTTCAGCTGTCCAACTCTGTGGTCTTTTTTAAACAAGTTCTGTGCAACATCCAGCAAAAGGGTTCATGTAGTGTTCCATCTGACGAAATTAATATGTTTTCATTTGGCAGGTGTAGTTTCCATCACAATACATGCACAGTGAGACATTAGAGTCAATAAAAAAGGTTCAGCAATCCAGAAGGTAGTGCTGTGTGTTTCTTCCAGAGATTTACAAAAGCAGATCAACAATATGCGATCTTACAATGGCGAAGAGGATGGCGTCTGCATTTACTTTATAGCCAGGTATAATTGGCTGTACTTTCAGTCATGAATTCCAGGTAATGCAGATTGTCAAATGCACATGGTATTGGGGTTTGTGCACAGCAGGCCTTGTATCTTTGTGCAGTTAATGCAGGTCAGCCATTTTGTCTCATACATCAATTCCAGGATAGTTTGTTCTGCTTAAATCTTAGAGAAGAATTTATGCGGATTGTAGCACCCTATGAAATGTGTATTTGTTGCTTCCACCTGCCTTTACTACTTTGACAATGTTTATGTGATTGTGACTGCAATATGTTATCCTGCATCCTTGATCATGCACTATTGCTACACTGCTGATCAAGATGGCCCAATCTTTCACGTTTTGATGTGCACTCTGAGCTCTCAACTGTGTTCCCGTATTGGCAGAAGTGGCTGTGACGACTCAAGGGCACAATGGTGGGTTTTGGAATCACCAATAATAAGAGAAAAAGACCTTACTTCTCCAATATGGAGGTGAAGAATTGGAAAATATTTTTGAGACACTTACACCTGTGCAAGGTGACTACAACTCAGCAAACAAAAATGCACTAACGACTAATTTCACACCCAAGAAGAGTACAATATACAAAACGATTATTTTGTGATGAACCAAGCAAGAAGAAAATAAGATAATTGATCGATACTGCATATGATTGAGACAACTGGCAACCAAATCTGTGTTTGGTGACATCAAACATGTTGAACGGGAAATCAAAACACAAATAATTGAAGGTTGCCTCTCTAGTCCAATATGCCGAAAAGCACTCAATGAAGACAGAAAGCTGTCAGAGCTGCTGGAGTTAGCAAGATCTCTAACCTTTTCAGAGTCCAGAGCTGCTGAAGTTGAGGCTACCAACAGCAATGCCACACTTCAAGCTGAACTACTGTGAACAGTGTTCACCCCTCATGTGCCAAGCAACCACCTGCAAAGCAATGGCAGCAATCTCGCAAACAGGATTATGATTTGTCTAAGCAATGTTTCCACTATGGTGGTGCTTATCCACACCAGACAGTATGCCCTGCTGCTGGCAAACAGTGTAAAGCTTGTGGAAAACTTAACCATTTTACTCATATTTGCTACTCATCACAAAAATCAACTATGAAAACCAATACTACCGAAAGGTTGCCAGGTGGGTGTACCACACCAAAAGGGCAAGAGAATGTGGCTGATGTAAAGATAGATGACCCTGAATATACTCTTCTGGACACAGCAACCAGCCATGTGCGACAGTGACCATTGGCTGCTCGAATGTAGGTGCTTTCATTAATACAAGAGCATCTGTCAATGTCATGGGAGATAAAATGTTCAACAAACTTCAGGACTGCCCAATCCTCTGCAAATCAGGGAAATCAACAACCTTCCCCTTCAACAATAACAAATCACTGAAAGTTCTTGGGATTCTTGAAACGTCAGTCACATTCAAAGACACCAGAATGAATGCTGTATTCTATGTCATATCTTGAGAAAGTGACACTCGCATCAATTTCCACACAACAACAGTTCTGTGCATGATTGCAGTCACATACGCAGTTCCTATGCATACCAATAACGTTCTTGCTTACTGCTTCATGGATATTGACAAACAGAAGGGTGCTACATACAAGCTGCATGTAGATCCCAAGCTGCATCCAATCGTGCATCAACATAGACAAATACTATTCCATTTCAGAAAGCAGACAGAGAAGGAACTTCAGTGCTTGCTTGACCTTGACATCATTGAGAATGTTAGGGATGAACCCACCCCTTGAGTCTCACCCAGACAAGAAACCCAAGAAAGAGAACAAGATCAGAATTTGCGTCGATATGCGGTCACCAAACCAAGCAATACAACGAGAAAGACATTTGACACCGATAATTGGCGATATCATACAGAATGTGAATGGTGACAAACGTTCTGCTAGACTGGACCCCAAAGGCTATCATCAAATCGAGCTTGCAGAAGAACTGTGATATCTTACAGTGTTCTCCATTTACATCGGGCTCTTTCGATCCAAGAGGCCCAACTTTGGAGTCAACTCAGCAGCTGAGGTATTTCAGCACATGATTCAGTCTGCACTGCAAGGACTTGAGGGCATCCTGAATATCAGTGATGACATTCTCATCTACGTCGCACTGAAAGTGAACTTGAGACAAGCCTACGACATCTTAAAGAATGTAGCCTCACCCTGAACAAAGACAAGTGCCTGTTCATTGAAAACAGAATTGAATTCTTCAGTAATGTATTCAGCGGTGAAGGGGTATCATCTGATCCATGGAAAGTTGAAACCAAGGCTGCAGATCCTACAAATATGCAGAAAGTCCGGAGTCTGCTTGGGCTCATCAGTGACTGTAGTCATTTCATTCCTGATCTCGCTACGCACCCCCACCACCCCCCACGATCTAACAAAAGAGACCACCAAGTGCGAGTGGACTAAATCACACAAGCAAGCTGCACACCAGATCAAACAATTGTTGTCAGCACAAATGGCTATTTTGACCCCGAGAAAACCACCCAGCTAATACCAGATGTGAGCTTGGTTGGCTTAGATGCAATTCTCGTGCAGGAAGATAAAGCAGCTCACCCATCAATCGTTGTGGTGGCAAGCAGATTGTTAATGCTCGTAGAACAATGATATTTGCAGAGAGTGAAGCACTCTCAATCACATGGAGCATCCTACACTCTACTTGTATGGAAGCGAGTTTGAAGTGATAACCAGTCATAGGCCACTAGTGAGCATGTTCAACAATCCGCTTAGCAAGCCACCTACTCGAATAGATACTCAAACTACAGGAGTACGAGTTTTGTGTTAAGTATCAGCCAGGCAAACTTAACCCAGCGGACCACCTTTCTCGCCATCCTTTGCCGACAAGCAGTTCTACTAGTTGAGAAGAACAGACTGCTAAACAACATCTTAACTATGTGAACATAAACATGGTGCTAAAGTCGCTAAAATTAACTGACACCAAAGTAGCAACAAAACAAGATGAAGCATTGCAGTTACGTATGACAACTATGAAATCACAAAACTGGAAAGACGTGATTGAGAGAGCGAAACAAAATCACTCACATACTACAAGGTCTTCACAATGTTCCAAATAAGCTCACAGTTGGATTCACTTCTGATCTTGTTTTACGCAGCAACTGCATTGTCATTCCACAATCATTGAGAGAATGTATTGTAGAAATAGCACATGAGGGTCACAAGGGAATTGCCTAAACCAAGCAACTTCTTCGGGAAAAGGGGTGGTTCCCAGGAATTGACCACATGGTGGAGCACAAAATCAGTCAGTGTTTGCCAAGTCAAGTAACCATAATGTCAAATCTTCATGGGGTGCTCAACATGTCTGAGTTACTTGCAGAACCATGGACTGAAGTTAGCATAGATTTGGCAGATTTGCCCACTGATGAGTGCTTGCTTGTTGTCTCTGACGACTACAGCAGATCCTCAGTCGTCAAAATAGTTACGTCTACCTCAGCGAAAGCTGTCTTCCCAAAGCTTGACCAGATTTTCGCTTTGTTTAGAGTCTCTCAAATGGTGAGAGGCAACATTCAACAGCAATGAGTTCAGTAAATTCGTGAACTACCTGCGCTTCACTCAATGAAAAATCACACCCTGTTAGCTCAGAGCTAATGGAGAAGTTGAGAGATTCATGCATACCTTGAAAAAGGTGATACATAAGAACATAAGAACTAGGAGCAGGAGTAGGCAATTCAGCCCCTCGAGCCTGCTCCACAAGAATTGTATTGTTTTCTTCGCAATTACAGAATGACTCCTCATTTGGCTACTGGAAAGCCTCCAGCTACTCTCATCTTTGCACAGCCTGTATGCACACATCATCCTGAACTACTCCTCAAAGCTAATGATCAACATGTACATGAGCATGATCGAGGACAGAAAGATCATAGGAAAGCAAATGCAGAGCAAAACATAAGTACAGAACTACACCACTGAAGTCAGGAGACAAGGTGCTTGTAAAACATGGTGGTTATATTGAGAAGCAAACAACCCTCTGTTGTGACCAACAGAAAAGCATCACTGATCACTGCTAAGCGTAGTTCGCAAATCATTACAGGAAGCGTGTCATTCTTCAAAGTGTTGCAAACACCATCTGCAAGTGTTGCATCCAATCCAGACATTGACACTTCAAATGAAGCACATGATTTATATGAGACAACACCTAATGTCACACGTTGATATCCTACTCATGAGTGGTAACGTCTGCCATATTTAGCTATTATATTACAAACTGAGGTAATGTCCAAACAGAACAATATAAGCAAACAACTGAAACTCTCATTTACCAAGAAGGGGAGGGATGTAGTGTATTGTTCATTTAATATGTTGTGTATTATTTATTTGAGGCCACTGAACATGCTTGGTGTAGCATGTGCAGTGTGGCACGACAGGGAGTCGATAATAAAAGTTCAGTTTACAGCAGCAATCCAGAAGGTAGTGCTGTGTGTTTCTTCCAGATATTTACAATAGCAGATCTACAAAGTGAGATCTAACACCTACCATTGCTTTTTCGACCCACTATGTATCCATTGTAGCATGGTCACCCACCAGTGCTACGTAAATCAGGGAAATCCCACATCCCTGCTATCTGGCAAGGTCAGTGGCAGAGGTTCCCATCATGCCAATTCTACCACTTATGCATGGATCGAAGGCCCATGGATTCTTGGTAATTCACTGTCACAAATTCAAGTCTGCCATCGATACCTTATTGGGTTCAATGTTATCAGTCAGTTTGTAAACATTTGAGTATCATATTTTTATAGGATTTAAGTCAGGCTGCCCTTTGTCTACTTGTAAAATAGAATAGCCAGGTATATAAAAATTGAACAACCCCCCTCCCTCCAACCTCCACCTTACGATAAGAACTAGATAGCTGTGTCTTTTAATGTGTATTTCTTCAACCTCTGCAATATCAGACTGAGTTGACATCAGATAGAGCAAAACTTCATACAGATCATGAAGGTACTTTAGTCCACTATAAGGTTAATGTACAAAGCAATAATTATGATTAGAGTCACTTAGTTCAATCGATAGAATTTATCTCAGCAAGCTAAGAAAAATAGTGAACATGCAATGCTACCCTTCTTGAGTAAGTTGTATTTCTGACTGAAATAGACTCGCTTCTTTTCACTTTGCACTTTTAGGGAGAATTTTAACCAAATTAAGAGGGTGTGGAGGAGGGGTGGGGGGCATTGCATGGGCTGTTGGGTCAGGAGGGGGTTAAAATGTTAAAAAATCAGATTCCAAAACCAAACCTTCCTCCAACCTAATATAAAAGCAAAATACTGCGGATGCTGGAAATCTGAAACAAAAACAAGAAATGCTGGAATCACTCAGCAGGTCTGGCAGCATCTGTGGAAAGAGAAGCAGAGTTAACGTTTCGGGTCAGTGACCCTTCTTCGAAAGTTCCGAAGAAGGGTCACTGACCCGAAACGTTAACCCTTCCTCCAACCTGCTTATTTCTGGCTTTAAATGAGTGGGGAAGGTGGGCGGGAGACCAATCTGCTCCAAGGAAGTGGATTTCCAGAGCCTTGAAAAACCCGGCAGCGACATCCGGGTGAGCATTTGGCAGATCCAGGAGGTGTGCCTTTACACATCCTTCTGGATCCAGCGGCCTGCCTGAGCAGCCCCTCAGTCGGGCACCTTGCCCTGACCTACTCCACGACGCCTCCGATAATCCCCCACCACGGCCTCCGATCCTACCTGAGGCAACCAAGGCCTCATATCCACTCCCAGGCCACCAACCTCCTCCATCCCAGGCCACCAATTCTCTCCCCACCCTTCCCCCACCAAGGCCTCTGATCTTATAATCCCAAGCTCCTGACCTCCCACCATCAAGGCCTCGGATCCCTCTCCCAGGCCCACAACCTCCACCCCAAGGCCTCCAATCACCCTCCACTGAGGCCTCCAAGCCTCCAACCTCCCTTACCACCACCCACCCGGGGAACTCCAGCCCACCTGGGATCCCTCCTCTGATTGACTCCCCACCCCTTTCCCCTGCAACCGCAGCATCCTGAAACATGACACCTACATATGAAAGATAGTGACTTGGGTGTGATATCGAAATGCTGTCAGTGCCCAAAAAACTGTACCCCAGCATAAGACACAACCTCAGGGGAGTAAATGAGAGCATTGATGGGGAGAAATCTATAGAAATTTATTGAGTATAGATATTTGCAGTAAACATCTAAGCATCATTATTTGTGGTTAAAATCCTTGAATATAACACATCAGATTACCTTTGTCTCAAATATTTGACTGAGAATGTAACAATTATTCATGGAATTGTGAAATACGCTGGGCCTGTTGTCCTAAATTATTCTTGGGCTCAATTTGCTGGATCCAAGAGGCACCGGCATTCACCAGCAGAAGATCCCTTTCACCTGCACTCTGCTCTATTAGTATTGCCCTGTGAGCATACAGGGCTCTGGATTGCTGCCAATGATCATACTGGATGGGCTTAAAATCCTAGTCCTTTAATATTATTAAATATGTTTTACTTCTATAGCTAAGCCCCATGTATTATTGAGTAATAAATATAAGACCATACTAAAATTATAGAAAGTAAGTAAGCACGAGAAATGGTAGAATAATTTACACTCTTCAGGAATGAAAATTCAGTTGTGTAGTAGCTGATTTAAGATCTTATTTTTATTTTTCCATGAAGCAACATGGGATATAGCTTATGCTGTATTTTCAGGCTCACTCGTGTAATAGAAATGGCATAAATTAATCAACCACACACACGCATGCCTTCAAAAACCTACGTTTGGATGGTGATTTATTTTTTATGTAAAAGGAAGACACAGAGTAAGCACAGTTGCACTTGTGAAATAGCATTCTTAAAAATTGGGTCCGTTATCTCTTACTACTGCCTCAAAAACACATGGCATGGTCATAAAACACTGAAAGATGTATGACATAGACTAATTTGGAGCTTTCATTTAGCACATTGAAACCTGAAAGCCTGCTGATCCTGTTGCTAAGTAATTTTGCTGAAATAGGGACAGTGTAGTAGATGCAATCTGCTGGGAATGGCAAGTTGACAAATGATTGCAGTTGACAGGCAATAGAACTTGTTTCATCTAATAGACTGGGTAGAGCTGGAATCTTCCATAAATGATAAATAATTTGTATGCAGATCAATGAACTTGGCAGTAAATGTATCCATAACCCATTTCAGCAGAGACAAGCTGGGCCCTTTTTGTTGTGTTACTCCGGAGGTAGTGAAATTGAACAATTTAAATGATTTACTGTGTGTAGTTTCTCAGGTATCAATGTATGAGGCAATGAAAGTGCTTCGCTTTTGTAATTTATCAGAAGAGGGAGTCCAGGGTGCAGATTTTAGTTTAACTGCTTCATTATTATTTTAAAGTATCTGGACTGCTGTTTACAGGATCAATAAGAAGGGTACATATTGAACTCTTACCTTTAAAGCATAATCTATAGAAATGACATTAAATTAAAAAACTTTAAACCAGTAAAGTTTTTTCAGATGATTAATCTCATGACTTCAGAAATTTTGGAAACTCATAAGTGTATTACTTACCTTTTTTATTTCTCAATATGACTATTTTCAAATTAAGTTTATAGATCGTGTTACGAAAGTGCTTCCATTTTTTGTTAAATTTTTTTGAGGTTTTAGAGTTTTAAAATTGAAAAGGATTCCATAGATGCTGGACTTGGTGTTTTTTTTCTAAAAGAGATCATCAGAAGGCCTTTTGGACTTGGTTTGTAAACAACCCTTACTGGAAGTCACCTGTCTACATATAAGTACCCAGCAGGGGCTTTTGTGACCTGGGGAGGATGTTTACAGAGAAGTGACAGGTCAAGATTAATAAGAGTCAGGAGGCTTGACTCTTGGGTTTCACTTTGGACAGGGAGTTGGGATGGCATCTTTCCACGTCTCTTTTCTTCAAGAATTAGCAAGAATTTGGCCAAAGTATTTTTTTGTCTTATTTTGTAACAGAGCTCTAAAGAGAACATCTCTTTATTTTTTGGTTAACTAGTGTGTGTGTGCCTTGAATTTTATTGCAAATCGCAGTGGTGTGCTCTGATCTCAGCGGCCTGCCGCCGCGAAGCAGCCGTCGCTGAGCCAATATGCTATTTCGTGCAGGGGCTCATTTAAATGGAGGGGGCAGAGTACCCACCCCTGATGACACAGAGGGGGCGGCCACTCCAACCCTGGCAACGGCATCCAGCGCCACCGCGCAGGTGCCAGTGCTATTTTTAAAGGGCTGCGAGCCCTTAGAAGACATTTGATTTTTTTAAAGGCACATTATTTGACATTGTCCTTAAAAAATTAAATAAAAGCTGGAGCTCCCCCCCCCCACCCCGACACACACACACATACACCCCCAGTGTTTGTTTTTGGGCCTATCGAAACGAAATAAACTTTATTCCCATCCTGAACATCCCACCCCCCCCAACCTCATTACCTTTGCCCTTCAACCCCTTCCCACCATCCCATCAGCCAATACAAAGTGTTTTCCCCACAGCCCTGATAATTTCACTCCTCCCCCCCTCCCCACCAGTGTCATGCCTTGGAACTCCGAACGGAGTTCCGAAGGCACGGGAATTCTGCCCGGCGGCTGGAATATCGGCGTGGGATGGCCGCCGGGATAAGGTAAGTTAATTTGCATGTTTTTAACTTAATTTTAATATTAAATTGAAGGCTCCGCTGCACCGCGGCCTCGCCGCCGCCGGTAAATGTGGCAAGGCCTTTTCGGTGTCAGGGGTCATGGCGAGACTCTCCCGGAAGAATTTTCCGGGCCCCTCTGCCATGATACCCGATGCCAGAGGGCTAGTAAAATTCAGCCCTGTGTGTGTGTGTCTGCGAGGGGCTAAGGTAAAAAGGGAACTTTCATATCTCAATCTGTGTGCTAATGATTTGCTTCGTTACTGGTTAAGTTTTATTTTATAATGAACTGACAATTTTGTTGTTTATTAAAGAAACATGGTTAGTGTATTTTATTCTGGGATAAAGAGTAGAGTAATGATTGACCGCATCGGTAACTGGGTAAACATTTAAATATATGTTGTGACCTGTGGAGAAGTGGAACTAGAAACGACACTGCACTCCCCCCACCTCGGTCGTAATAATTGTTTATTTTGAAGTTAACATTTGCACGATACAAGGCTATAAATAGGTAGGAAATGATTCATTCATCCTCTCGGCATGCACTATAATGCCAGAGGAAGTCTTACCATCAACCTTGCTCATGATTTTTGGTATTTTTAACTAACCAAATGCATTGTTGACAAATTCAGTTTACTGTTCAACATATGATGCACAACATACTTCTGTTACAAAAGTAACTTTTTTTTTCTTTCAGCAGGTATCACAGAAGTTTGTTCTTAGGACTATTTCTGAGAGGTAATTTTTTTCGGATTTCTTCACTAAAAATACTGATAGCATTAATAATGTTAACCAAATGTAACCGTTTGAGATTTGCAGAAGTACTAATCCAGAAAGATAAAACTCAAGGTTACACTTTTTTATTCTGAGAATGTTGGTGGCTGTGTTTTTTTTATTAAGTGTTCAATATTGCCCTTATGGTGCAGATCTACTGTAACACAGAACAGAAGAACATACGTTGTAACAATTATGTCCCATGATCTCATTAGAGCCATAAGGGTAGTGTTACAACCAGGTGAGAAAGGGGTCTAGGGGTCACTCTCAGCCTTCACCTGGTTTTGACGTAACAGGGTTTAATTTTAAACACACTGTTTTTAGCTCCCCCTTGGTGAATCCTTTTTCACTGCTTTCCAATTATAAGGCAAAGAAACCAGCACAAACAGGTTTTCTTAGGTTTAAAGAACAGTTGAAATTTATAAAAGTTAAACTTAAACTCTAATTCAGTTAACATCTACGGATACACGCGTGCCCGCGCTAGCATGCATACGTGATACACACATGCAGATAGAGACAGAACAGAGCAGAAGAAATAAAGTGGAAATGTTTGAGGCAATAGCTGAAGAGTTTTTGTTACCGTTCTTCGAGCTCATTGTAGAGTCCTTGATTGTAGGTAGATCTTGCTTTTTGTTGGGGCCCAGTATTCTTCTTAAACCTTGTTTTCTGTAGGAGACTTTTCTCTCTTGGGGTTCATGTGTCTTCAGTGGATTCAGAGGCTTGTGAGAAAGAGATGGGAATAGACAGGAGAGATCTTCTCAGTCTAGGAACAAACAGTCTTTCTGCCTTCAAATTCTCTGTGGCTAGTTCAAAGAAACCCTGGAACAGCCAGTTAGTTATGTGGCCAGCTGGTCCAACAAGTTCTGGCACCTGTGGATTGCATCACCTCAGCAGGCCCTGGAATTGCTTCCCCACCCCCTCACTGTCCAGTGATCAACATCCATTGTGGGTTGAATGTGTCAGGGAATGGTCCTTTGTCTACTCAAGCACCATCTGTTAGTATGCAAAAATATTTTTTTCCAGCCATGGCTGATCTGTTCAACAAGTCATTTCCTTGCTCCAGCAACAGGTCAAAATTAATGTTCATAAGACAAAACCAATGTGCCTCATTCTTGGCAGGTGGGGGCCTGCATGACAGTAGGCACAACAGGACTGAAAAAGGATCATCAGAGACAACAGGGCCAATTTTACAAATTTATGATCCTGATGAGGAACCTTGCCTACCAGTAGCTAATATCAGGAAATCAGGGATGCTCTGCACAATTTCCCATCCGTTAAACCTTACCTGTATCTGCACATCTTGTGCCAAGTGAAGAAAAGTGGATTTAATGACATACATCCCTGGAGGCAGCTCACAGATGCCAGTTTGCGGGATTGAATAAAAGGCTGAACAGCAAAAGAGCACCTTTAGTCAATTTTTCCAAATATCCGACTGATCTGTCACAGAACATTGTTAGAGTGTAGGAAAGGTTGGTGCTTTCCTTCATAGTTGGAAATGGCACAGATGGATTCTCATTGTAAACAAGGTCTGTCAGTATTTTTTTCATGAATTCTGCTTTATAATGACGGGGATACGTTCATCAGCTAGATGCTGTTTCTCGCCTGAACAACGGGCACCCAGCAGTTGAAAATCTATAGGGACCTTGTGCACCCAATTTCCCTCTGAATCAACTTTCAATGGATGCCCAACTCTCCCACCCAAAGCAGGTGGGAGATTGTTCAAATACTCAAGTCAGGGTCCTACAATTGTTGTTGGACTCCAATTGGAACTTTTAAGGAGAGACAGGCAAAGTATGCATGGTTCACGCCAGCCCCACTTTCTGCAGGCATTAAGAGGCCAACTGGTGGTCCTTAGAAAAAAAAAAGATTTTTGTCTGGCTAGGAGGAGAGGAGTAAATCTTTGTGCCCCACAAAAAATCTTCCAGACTGCTGACAGTCCATTCTCATCTCCTCCCCACCTCAACATCTGGTTCCCTACCAAAATGTCTTGCCTACCAGCCTGCATCATATAATAGGCAGCCAGTTTTCCTACTCACTTGACCAGCAAGATGCAGTAGGACACCCATTTGGCACCTGAAGCTCATGGAGAAAATGTTAATCATGCCTGAATAATTACACCCAGCTACTGTGCTGGGCAAATGCCATAGGCAGACCGCCGAGATCTTACCCATTCAGTACCCAAACCAAGAGTCTCTCTCAATTTTTGCCAGTATATAATGGATTTTTTTTATTAATTCGCAGGATGTGGGTGTTGCTGGCAAAGCCAGCATTTATTGCCCATCTCTAATTGCCCTTAAGAAGGTGGTGATGCACCACCTTCTTGAACTGCTGCAGTCTAGGGATGGAATTCCAGGATTTTGACCCAGCAACGATGAAGGAATGGAAATATATTGCCAAGTCAGGATGGTGTGTACTTAGAGGGAAAGTTATAGCTGGTAGTGTTCCCATTGGAATAAAAACATAAAGTACTGGAAATACTCAGCAGGTCTGGCAGCATCTGTGGAAAGAGAAGCAGAGTTAACGTTTCAGGTCAGTGACCTTTCATCAAAACTGGCAAAGGTTAGAAATGTAATAGGTTTTAAGCAAGTAAAACAGGGGTGGGGGGAAAGAGAACAAAAAAGATGTGTGATAGGACAGAGGGCCAGAGAGACTAACTGGCAAGGAGGTCATGGAGCAAAGGCAAAAAGAGTGTGTTAATGGTGTGGTGAAAGACAAAGAATTAGTGAAGAGAGAGTGTTAATGACAAAATAATGAACAGCCCTCACCAAAAGCACAAGCATGAAAAACCCAGTTTAAGGCTGGTACATGGTTAAAAAAAATGACAAACCAAATAAAATCGAGTAATAATAAAAAAGAAGAGGCCAGTCATGCTCTGAAATTATTGAACTCAATGTTCAGATCAGAAGGCTGTAGAGTGCCTTATCGGAAAATGAGGTGCTGTTCCTCAAGCTTGCGTTGATGTTCACTGGAACACTGCAGTGGGCCAAGGACAGACATTTAGGCATGAGAGCAGGGGGAGTGTTGAAACGGCAAGCAACCGGAAGCTCGGGGTCATGCTTGCGACTGAGCGGAGGTGTTCTGCAAAGTGGTCACCCAATCTGCGTTTGGTCTTCCCAATGTAGAGGAGACCGCATTATGAGCAGCAAATGCAAGATACCAAATTGAAAGAATACAAGGAAATCACCACTTCACCTGGAAGGAGTGTTTGGGACCTTGGATGGTGAGGACAGAGGAGGTAAAAGGGCAGGTATTACACCTCCTGCGATTGCATGGGAAGGTGCCATGGGAAGGGGACAAGGTGTCAGGGGTAATGGAGGAGTGCACCAGGGAATGATGCCTTTGAAATGCTGACAGGAGAGGGGAGGGGAAGATGGTGGTGGCATCACGCTAGAGTTGGTGGAAATGGCAGAGGATGATCCTTTGGATGTGGAGGTTGATGGGGTGGAAAGTGAGGAAAAGGGGAACCCTGTTGCGGTTCTGGGAGGGAGGGGAAGGGGTGAGGGCAGAAGTGCGGGAAATGGGTCGGACATGGTTGAGGGCCCTGTCAACCACAGTGTGGGGCAATCCTTGGTTGAGGACAAAGGAAGACATATCAGAAGCGTTGTTGTGGAATGTTGCATGTTCAGAACCGATGCATCAGAGTCAGAGAAATTTGGAGAATGGAATGGAGTCCTTATAGGAAACAGGTTGTGAGGAAGTGTATTTGAGGTAGCTGTGGGAGTCGGTGGGCTTATAATGAATATTAGTGGACGATCTATCCCCAGATGTGGAGACAGAGAAGTCGAGGAAGGGAAGTGTCGGAGATGGACCATGTAAAGGTGAGAGAAGGGTGGAAATTGGAAGCAAAGTTGATGAAGTTTTCCAGTTCGGGGCAAGAGCAGGATATGGCACCAATACAGTTATCAATGTACCAGAAAAAGAGTTGGGGGAGGGGGCCTGAGAAGGACCGGAACAAGGAATGTTCGACATACCCCACAAAAAGACAGGCGTAACTAGGACCCATGCGGGTACACATTGCAACACCTTTTATTTGAAGGAAGTGAGTGGAGTTGAAGGAGAAGTTGTTCAATGTGAAAACAAGTTCAGCCAGGTGGAGGAGGGTGGTGGTGTCTGGGGATTGGTTTTGGAGATGCTGTTACAGAAGCCTTGGTGAGTTGCTGCATTACAGCTTGTCGATGATATGGACTGCAGCCACTATGTGCTGGTAGTGGACAGAGTGAAGATTTAAGGTGGTGGATAGAGTGCCAATCAAGTGGATAGCTTTGTCCTGAAAGTTGTTGAGATTCTTCAGTGTTGCTGGAGTGGCAATCATCAAAAAGTGTTCCTTCACACCCCTGATTTGTGCGTGGTAGATGGTGGAAATATTTTTGGGAGTCAGTAGATGCGTTCCTTGCTGCAGAACACCCAGCCTCTGACTTGCACTTGTAGGCACAGTATTTATGTAGCTGCTCCAGTTAAGCTTCCGGTCAATGATGGCCCCAGAATTTTGATGGTGTGATTGGGGAGGGTGGGGGGTGGTGGTGGGGTGGTGTGGTTCGACGATGGTAATGCCATTAAATGCCAAAGGAAGGTGGTTAGATTTTCACTTGTTGGAAGTGGTCACTACCTGGAACTTGTATGACTTGATTGTTACTTGCACTTATCAGTCCAAGCCTGAACGTTGTCCAGGTCTTTCTGCATGCAGGCATAGACTACTTTAGTATCTGAGGACTTGTAAATTGAACTGAACACTGCGCAATCATCAGCAATCATTCCCACTTATGATCTTAAGATGGAGGGAAGATTATTGATGAAGCAGCTGAAGATGATTGAGCCTAAGACACTACCTTGAAGAACTCCTGCAGTGATGTCCTGGGGTAGAGATGATTAGCCTGCAAAAACCACAACCATCTTCCTTTGTACTAAGTATGACTCCAGTCAGTGGAGAATTTTCCCCTGATTCCCATTGACTTCAATTTTACTCGGGTTTCATGATGCCACATTCTGTCAAATGCTGCCTTTATGTCAAGAGCAGTCACTCTCACCTTAACTCTGGAAGTAGCTCTTTTGGACATGTTTGGACCGAGGCTGTAATGAGGTCTGGAGCTGAGTGATACTGGAGGAATCGAAATTGAGTATCAGTGAGCGAGTTCTGCATGATAGGTCTGTCGACAATGCCTTCCATCACTTTGCTGATGATTGAGAGTAGGATGATGAGGCAGTAATTAGTCGATTGGATTTGTTGTGTTTTTTGTGGACAGGACATGCCTGGGCAATTTTCCACTTTGTTGGGTAAATGCCAGTGTTGTAGCGGTACTGGAACAGCTTGGCCAGTGGCACAGCTATTTCTGGAATGTAGGTTTTCAGCACTACAGCTGGGAGGTTATTGGGGCCCATAGTCTTTGCTATATCCAGTGCACTCAGCTGTTTCTTGATATCACGTGGAGGGAATTGAATTGGCTGAAGACTGGCATCTGTGATTCCATGGTCCTCAGGAGGAAAGGGATCATCCACTCAGCACTTCTGGCTAAAGATGGCTGCAAATGCTTCAGCCTTGTCTTTTGCCCTCATGTGCTGTACTCTGCCTTCATTGAGGATGGGGATGTTCATGGAGCTTCCTCCTTCAGCAGGTTGGCACCTCAATTTTGGGTAACCTGATGTTGTTCTTAGCATGCTTTTCTACACTCCCCATTGAACCAGGGTTGGTCTACTGACTTGATGATAATGGTGGAGTGAGGGATATGCCAGGCCATGAGGTTACATGTGGTGGATGCAATTCTGTTGCTGATGATGATGACTCAGAGAACCTCATGTATGTCCAGATTTGAGCTGCTTGTTCTGTTCTGAATCAATCACATTTAGCACTGTGGTAGTGCGTCACAATATGATAGAGGGTTTCCTCAGTGGAGATGAAGATGGAACTTCATCTCCACAAGGACTGCAGTGGTCACAGATGCATCTGGGACAGGTAGTTTGGTGAAGACAAAGTCAAGAAGTTTTTCCCCTCATGTTGGTTCTCTCACCATCTGCCTGAGGACCTGTCTGGCAGATATGTCCTTCAGGACTCGACCATTAGTGGGGCTGCTGAGCTACTGTAGTTATGGACATTGAAATCCTCTATTCAAAGTACATTGTGTCCCTTTCTGCCCTCAGTGCTTCTTCCAAGTGGTGTTCAATTTAGAGGAGTACTGATTCATCAGCTAAGGGAGGGTGTTATGAGGTAATCAGCAGAAGATTTCCTTGTTTGATCTGATGCCATGAGACTTCATGTTGAGGGCTCCCGGGCTCACTCCCTTCTAACTGTATACCATTGTGCCATCACATCTGGCAGGTCTGTCCTGCCAGTGGTGATGGTGATGGAGGGGTCTGGGACTTTGGCTGAAAGGTACGATTCTGTGAGTGTGACTATGTCAGGCTGTTACTTGATTTGTCTGTGGGATAGCTCTCCCACTTTTGTCACAAGTCCACACATGTTAGTGAAGAGGACTTTTCAGGGTCGATGGAACTGGCTGTATTTTTGTTGTGACCAGTGCGTAGATTTATTCTTATGATATGTAGCACTTTGAAATAATTGAGTGGCTTGCTAAGCTGTTATAGTTAAGAGTCAGCACTTTGCTGTTGGCCTGGAGTCAAATATAGGCCAGAGTGGGTAAGGATGGCAGATTTGCTTCTCTAAAGAGCACTAATGAACCAGATGAGTTTTTACAACAATCCAGTAGTTTCATGTTCACCATTACTGATTTTAGCTTTTTACTCCAGATTTATCTAATTCAATGAATTTGAAGTCCCCAGCTACCGTGATGGGTTTTGAATTCATGTCTGTAGAGCATTAGTCCAGGCCTTTGGATTACTAGTCCATTAACATTAAGCTGGATTTTGTTCTCCCCCATGTGTGGGGAGGGGCTGAAGATGGCTCTGGATGAGACCCGCCATGGATCTTGAAGCTGTGAGGGCCTAGCCCATTCCTCCCAGCGGATGTGATGCTCCATGGCGGGCACCCGCCATTGGGTGACGGGACCACAATTTAAATATTCAAATTAATAAAATTTACACATTTAAATATACTTACCTGAGATCTTGAAGGCCCGCCAAGAGCTTCAGCCGGCACTCTCACGCGTTTAGATCCCAGTCTGGGGAAACGAGGTGTGACAATGGTGGGGAGGGGGGAGGAGGTATGTTTATCAGTGTGGGGGAGGGGTGGAATGGGGTTAAATACACGTAATGGGTGTATGTAGGGGATGGTGGGAAGGATTGAACCTTAAACTTTGTGCAGTTTGGGGGGTGTAGGTCAGATGTAAAATGTTACAACCAGGTGAGAAAGATGTCTTGGGGGTCCCTTTTAGCCTTCACCTGGTCTTACTGTAACAAGGTTTTATTTTAAAACACACTGTGTTTTGAGCTCCACCTTGGTGAATCCTTGTTCACTGCTTTCTAATTATAAGGCAAAGAAATGAGTACAAACAGGCTTTCTTAGGTTTAAAGAAGAAAAGTGAAATTTATTAAAACTTAAACTTAAACTCTAATTCAGTTAACGCCTACGGATACACGCATGCCCCACACTAGCATGCATATGCGATACGCACATGCAAATAGAGACAGAAAAGAGCAGAGGAAATAAAGTTGAGAGGTTTGAGGCAATCTCTGAAGAGGGGTTTTTGTTACTGTGCTTCGAGCTCGCTGTAGTCCTTGCTTGTAGGTAGATCTTGCTTTTCATTGGGGCCCAGTATTCTTCTTAAACTTTGTTCACCGTTGGAGACTTTTCTCTTTTGGGGTTCTTATGTCTTCAGTGGTTTTCAGTTCCGTGAGAAAGAGATGGAAGTAGACAGGAGCGGCTACGGCAAGCCAGCCGTGAGAGGTCTTGTCAGTTCAGGAGCAAACAGCTTTCTGCCTTCAAACAATGTTTCTCCAATTTAAAACTCCCCTAGTTGGCCAGCAGGTGGTCACATGACTGACTGGTTTGACCAAGTCTCTTCTGCACATTGGGAGCATCTTAGCAGTCAACATGGAATGCTAGCTTCTCCACCTTCAACATCTGGTAATCAGAAGTCCAATGTGGATTAAATTGGAGCAGAGAGTGGCCTCTTTGTCCTTTCCATGTACTGTCTGTTACTATGCAAATATCTTTCCAGTCAAGGGTCTGGTGTGTTTTTTTTAAAAAGCAAGTTCTTTCTTCACTTCAGTAACAGTTTAAAAATCAATGTTCATGTGGCGAAATTAATGTGCCTCATTCTTGGCAGGTGGAGGCCTGCATGACAAAAGGGTAAGTCTTTTGGGGAGGAAAGCACAAATAACTATTGTAATTGTTATTGAGGGGTGGGAAAGAGTCGTTTGAAATTTATTTATTTAATTTTGTGGACTTTAAAATTTTAAATTGGGCGGCAGGGCTGGCTGCCCTTTAAAAATGGTGCCAGCGCCTGCACACAGGCAGATGCTGCCATTGCCGGGGATGGACAGCCCGCCCCCTCCACGAGATTGGGGGGAGGGGGGGGGCAGGCCACCCCAGCTATTTAAATGAGCCGCTGCACTTAAGATCCCAGCAGATCTTTGGAGTGCAGCCAAGATCATAGAAACATAGATAGAAAATAGGAGCAGGAGTAGGCCATTCAGCCCTTCGGGCCTGCTCTGCCATTCAAAAAAAGCTCATGGCTGATCGGCTAATTCAGTACCCTGTTCCCGCTTTCTCCCCATATCCCTTGACCCCTTTGGCATTAAGAAATATATCTATCTCCTTCTTGAATATATTTAATGACTTGGCCTCCACAGCCTTCTGTGGTAGAGAATTCCACAGGTTCACCACCCTCTGAGTGAAGAAATTTCTCCTCATCTCGGTTCTAAATGGCAAACCACATATCCTGAGACTGTGACTCGTGGTTCTGGACTCCCCAGCCATCGGGAACATCCTCCCTGTATTTATCCTGTCTAGTCCTGTTAGAATTTTATAGGCTTCTATGAGATCCCCTCTCATTCTCCTAAACTCTAGTGAATATAGGCCTAGTCGACCCAATTACTCCTGATACGTCAATCCTGCCATCCCAGGAATCAGCCTAGTAAATCTTTTTTGCACTCCATCCATGGCAAGAACATCCTTCCTCAGATAAGGAGACCAAAACTGCACATAATACTCCAGATGTGGTCTCACCAAAGCTCTGTATAACTGCAGTAAGAGTGGTGGGCTCTTAAAATCCAGTCCATATCATTATATTTCCACATCCTCATCCATCAATCATGAAAGGGTTATATCATATAAATACTTTATTATATGTGTGTGACAGCCATGTTTAAACATAGGACAGATATTTTCACATAAACATATTGTGACTTCATACCTGTTATAACATTGTCTGATATGAAAATTATTTCACAAGTCAAGATGTTGTATTTTCTGAAAATATAGGCAATATACTTTTCTATTTATACACATACTTTTCCTCTGTTGTAAGTTAAAAATTATATTATGCTTTGCCCCTAGGTATTATTTCTTTTTCAATAATAGAAACTTTAGCAAAGATATTCTGCTCCCAGTTTTTGCCTGAATTCCAAGTACAATAGAATTCCTGTGGTCTTCACATTTAATATATTTAAATATTCCAAATGAGCTCCCAAACCATCTTGATCCCAGTGCCAGAAACTCAGCAGAGTTTCTGTAAAATCAGTCACAAGGGATGCTAGGGACATTTAGAAGGGTGTATTCACTTAAAGAGCAGTAGCTGCATATGAAGAAAATAATTTTGATAGTCTTTAAAAAACTGCAAATATTTTAAGTGTCTATTTCAGCTTTTCAAAAGGCTGCAAAACACAGGGCTGGCATAATAAGGATGGAGGCAGGACCTGAGTCTACGGGCTCATGATGGGGTGATGCAGATTCAAATCTCTTTGATGGCTGGCAAAGTAGAGATTTTACAGCACAAAATGATTACAAGGAGTGTTATCCCCTGTTTCACATTCAAGGATGTCCTTCCCAGAGGGCAGCAGGGCAGAATGCCTGGAACATTATGATGTTCTTGGGACTGGAGTGAGGTTTAGCTGAGTTTAGTATAGTTAAGGCAAAGACTGAGACAGAGGCAGCAAGCTGTTGACGACCCGGGTTCAATTCTGGGTACTGCCTGTGTGGAGTTTGTAAGTTCTCCCTGTGTCTGCGTGGGTTTCCTCCGGGTGCTCCAGTTTCTTCCCACATGCCAAAGACTTGCGGGTTGATAGGTAAATTGGCCATTATAAATTGCCCCTAGGATAGGTAGGTGGTAGGGAAATATAGGGACAGGTGGGGATGTGGTAGGGATATGGAATTAGTGTAGGATTAGTATAAAAATGGGTGGTTGATGGTCGGCACAGACTCGGTGGGCCGAAGGGCCTGTTTCAGTGCTGTATCTCTAAACTAAACTAAACTAAATCATCCAGTCTTCTTTATTCTGTTTTACTTTCACTTTCCCTTCATTGACATGTGTGTTCTACAGCAGCCTCAAGTGTACACAATGCAATTGCAATTTCCACAAGGTGTCGAAAGAAGATGGCACACCCGAAGGAAGCTACCAAGGTATCATTGTAACAGGAGTCACCTTTTTGTCATTATGGTCATTGTTGCCAATGGTAAATTTGAAGATAAGCTTAATTGATTTTTATTTTTTTAATTTAAAGAAACATACTGGATTCATTGGGTAATTGTAACTTTTCGTAATAGCATATAATGGGTGATAACAGTTTGGCTGACTGTTATACACACCTCCTGATGGTAAGCAGGGACAGATGAGTGGCTTCTGAAAGCAACAGTTGGTCATGCAAATGTGTACGAGTGAAATTTCAGTAAAAGAGAAACAAGGGACGTCCTGCAGCTAGACTCCATGCTCCAGACACACCCTCTCTGCACATTGCCCATAAATGGTTCTTCAAGTCAGGAAAAGTACATGGACGAAACATGGGGCCTGGTCCCTGTTACTGCAAGAAAGTAGGAACTGTCAGTGTTAGAGTAGTCAGAAGATTTGAGGATGTGCATATCAGGGTAGAATAGTCTTTCTGGAGTATGTAAGATGGCAGAGGTGTAAGGAGGCGAAGGGAATAACAATGAAAAGACTAATGAGTGCAGAGTGCTTCATTAGGAGTGAAAGATGTTGGTGTGAAGTGCCCTGTCGTGATTAGTGGAAAGTGCTTGTAACTCAGGGAGAGCAGGGCATTAAGTGCTGAGGCAAAGCTGAGAAATGAGAGATATGATTAGGAAACTTAACTCAGCTATCCATGGTTTATCATTAAACTTTTTCCTACATTGCAGCTATGTCCTGTGGGTGATACTCTGGCACTGATCCATTCTGCTAACTTTGCCCACTTGTGCCAGGCAGTGCCCAGAATTGGACACAATAGTTGAGGCCAAATCAATATTTTATAAAGGTTCATCATAACATCTTTGTTTTTCTACTCTATGTCTCTGTTTATAAAGCCTAGGATCTGATATGCATTATTAATCACTTTCTCAGTCTGTTCTACCACCTTCAACGATTTGTGCACATATATCCCCAGGTCTCTCTGTTTCTTCACCCCCTTTAAAATTGTACCCTTTAGTTTATATTGACTCTCCTTGTTTTTCCTACCAAAATGAATCACTTCACACTTATGTGCATTAAATTTCATCTGCCACATGTCCACCTATTCCACCTGCCTGCCTATGTCCTATTGAAGTCAATCACTATTCTCCTCACAATTCTTCCAAATTTTGTGTCATCTGCAAATTTTGAAATTGTGCCCTATACAACCAATTCTAGGTCATTGATATATATCAAGCGCAGCAGTGGTCTTGGTACCTATAGCTGGGGAACCATCCTGGGTACCTTTCTCCAGCCCAAAAAATAACTGTTCAATACTACTCTCTATTTTCTGTCACTCAGCCAACTCTGTATCCACGCTGCCACTGTCCCTTTTAATCCATGGGCTTCAACTTTTCTGGCAAGTCTATTATGTGGCATTTTATCAAATGCCTTTTGGACATCCATATATACCACATCAACAGCATTACCCTCATCAACCCTCTCTGTTACTTCATCAAAAAAATCAAATCAAGTTAGTTAAACATAATTTGGCTTTAACAAATCTGTGCTGGGTTTTTCTTAATTAATCCACACTTGCCCAAGTGACTGTTAATTTTGTCCCGGATTATCATTTCTAAAAGGTCTCTCACCACCGAGGTTAAACTGACCGGCCTGTAGTTGTTTTTGAACAAGGGTGTAACATTTACAATTCTCCAGTCCTCTGGCACCAGCCCTGTATCTAAGAAGGATTGGAAGATTATGGTCAGTACTTCCGCAATTTCCACCCTTACTTCCCTGAACATCCTCGGATGCATCCCATCTGATCCTGGTGACTTATCAACTTTAAGTACATTCAGCCTTTCTAGTACCTCCTATTTATCAATTTTTAGCCCATCCAGTAACTCAACTAGCTCCACTTTCACTCTGACTTTGACAACATCCTCTTCCTTGGTAAAGACAGATGCAAAGTATTCATTTAGTACCTCATCCATTGCTGTAATTCGGCTGTAATTATAGTTGTGGTCATCAGAATTTATAAAGGAAAATGTTGCCTGAACGTGGCTTCACATGTAAGGGAGTAAAATATTTGTGGGAGTTCTCTTGAATTGAGTTACAGCAATTTCCATTCTGGCAGTAACAAATAAGGCATTAGCAGCAAATTCCTATGGAGATCTAACAAAAATATTACCATAAATTCTTCACATTCAGGTCAAGGACAAGTCACACTGTAAATATGGCCTTGCCAATGTTGTCACATCATGAGAACCAATTAAAAAATAAACTAAGGACTCAAAGTACAGCAGTAGCAAATATCACTTGAGATACAAACAGACAGCATGGGTCTGATTTTTGTCTCACTACCAATCCTGTTATGCCTATAAAAGAGATGGAAACTGAAAAAAGTCCACCAGCGACCACTGAAGATGTTCTTATTTTTGGGTGGACCTCAATTTAGGCGGCCACCAATCTGATCAGAATCCAGACTTCATTAATGTATATAAATAGAGGTCAAATGATGAAGTTGATAGAACCATAGAAAGGTTACAGCACAGAAAGAGGCCATTCAGCCCATCGTGTCTGCGCCAGCTGAAAAACCTAGCCGCCCATTCTAATCCCACCTTCCAGTATGTGGTCCGTAGCCTTGCAGGTTACAGCACTTCAGTTGTAGGTCTAGGTACGTTTTAAATGAGTTGAGGGTTTCTGCCTCCACCACCGATCTGGGCAGGGCATTCCAGACACCGACCACCCTCTGGTGAAAATGTTTTTCCTCGTGTTCCCTCTAATCCTTCTACCAATCACCTAAAATCGGTGCAGCCTGGTAATTGACCTCTCTGCTAGGGGAAACAGGTCCTTCCTGTCTACTCTATCTAGGCCCCTTATAATTTTGTACACCTCAATTAAATCACCCTTCAAGCTCCTCTGTTCCAAGGAAAACAACCCTAGCCTATCCAATCATTCATCATAGCTGCAGTTTTCAAGCCCTGGCATCATTCTTGTAAATCTCCTCTGTACTCTTTCCAGAACAATTATGTCCTTCCTGTAATGTGGTGACCAGCACTGCACGTAATACTCCAGCTGTGGCCTAACCAGCTTTTTATACATTCCCAGCATTACATCCCTGCTTTTGTATTGTATTCCTCGGCCAATAAAGAAAAGCATTCCATATGCCTTTTTCACCACTTTATCTACCTGTCCTGCCACCTTCAGGAACCTGTGTACGTGCACTCCAAGGACTCTCACTTCCTCTACCCCTCTCAATATCCTCCCGTTTATTGTGTATTCCCTTGCTTTGTTTGCCGCCCTGCCCAAAAGCATTACCTCACACTTCTCTGGATTGAATTCCATTTGCCACTTTTCCGCCCACTCAACCAAAGCATTGATATCATTCTGGAGTCTACAGCTATCCTCTTCACTATCAACTACACGGCCAATTTTTGTGTCATCTGCAAACTTCCCAATCATGCCTTCCACATTTAAGTCCAAATCATTAATATATACCACAAACAGCAAGGGACCCAACACTGAGCCCTGTGTAACGCCACTGGAAACTGCTTTCCATTCACAAAAACATCCATCAATCAATTTTGGAACCAACTCGCCACATTCCCCTGCATCCCATAGGCTTTTACTTTTCTGACCAGTCTGCCATGTGGGACCTTGTCAAATGCCTTACTAAAATCCATGTAGACAAAATCCACTGCACTACCCTCATCAATCCTCCTTGTTACTTCCTCAAAAAATTCAATCAAGTTAGTAAGACACAACTTTCCCTTAACAAATCCCTGCTGACTATCCCTGATTAGTCCATCCTTTCTAAGTGACATTTTATCCTATCTCAGAATTGATTCTAATAATTTGCCCACCACCCAGGTCAGACTGACCAGACTACATTTATTAAGCCTATCCCTCACACCCTTTTTAGAGTATGGTGCAATGTTCGCAGACCTCCAATCCTCTGGTACCTCACCTGTATCTAGTAAGGATTTGAAAATGATCATCACAGCATCCGCTATCTCCTCCCTGGCTTCCTTTAACAGCCTGGGATACAATCCAACCAGCCCGGGTGATTATCCACTTTCAAGGATGTCAGACCCTCTCGTACTTCCTCTCTCATTATGCTTATTATATTTAATATTTCACACTCCTCCTCTTTAACTACAATGTCTGCACCATCCCTTTTCTTTGTGAAGACAGAGACAAAGTACTCATTAAGAAGCCTGCCCACATATTCTGCATCCATGCATAAGTTACCTTGTGCATCTCTGATAGACCCTTCCCTTTCCTTAGTTATCCTCTTGTTCTTAATGTACTGATAAAACATCTTTGGATTTTCCTTGATTTTACCTGTCAATGTTTTTTTCATTTCCTCTCTTTGCTTTCCTAATTTCCTTTTTTACTTCACCCTTGCACTTTCTATAGTCCTCTACGTTTTCAAAAGTATTGATTTTTGTGACTGTCATAAGCTTTCTTTTTCTGTTTTATCTTACCCTGTATACTTCTAAATCACCAGGGGGCTCTAGATTTGGCAGTACCACCCTTTTTCTTTCTGGCTGTGCCTGTAGAATCTTGTTTTTGAATGCCTCCCATTGGTTTGCCACTGACTTCCCTTCAAATAGCTGTACCCAGTTCACTTTCGCCAGATTATCTCTCAGCTTCGTAAAATTTGTCTTCCCCCAATTTAGAACTTTTACTCCTGTTCTATATTTGTCCTTTTCCATAATAATGCTAGACTTAACTGTATTATGGTCACTATCTCCAAAATGGTCACCCACTGCTACTTGATCCATTTACCCAGCTGCATTTCCTAAAACTAAATCTAGAATTGCGCCCCCTCTCATTGGGCTTGTTACATGCTGGCTAAAAATGTTCTCTTGAATGCAGTTCAAGACTTTTGTGCCCTCTGTGCCCTTCGCACTGTTTGTATCCCAGTTGATATTAGGGTAGTTGAAATTCTCAACTATTATTGCCCTATTGTTTTTGCACTCAGAAATTTGCCTACACATTTGTTCTTCTATCTCCCTCTCACTATTTGGGGGTCTATAGTGCACTCCTAGTAGTGTGGCTGCCCCTTTTTTATTTATGAGCTCAATCCATATGGCCTCATTTGATAATTCATTTGGCATATCATCCCTCCTCTCAGCTATAATTGATTCTTTAACCAATAATGCTACACCCCCTCCTTTTTATTCTCCTCTCTATCCTGCCTGAAAATTCTATATCCAGGGATGTTGAGCTGACATTTTTGCCCCTCTTTAAGCCAAGTTTCCGTTATAGCAACGATATCATGCTGCCGTATGTCTATCTGTGCCCTCAGCCCATCGGCTTTATTTACTATACTCCTTGCATTTAAATAAATACCTTTTAACACTGCCAAATTCCTGTACTGTACATCTTTTAACTTTGCTTCTTCTGTCTTTCAGAGTCACTTGCGAATTTTCTGCCTCCTGTTCCCTGCTCTGAATTTGTCCTATCTGAAACTACCCTCAGGTTCCCATTCCCCTGCCAATCTAGTTTAAACCATCCCAACAGCACTAGCAAACCTTTGAAGGTCCAAACACCTCTTTCATCTCTACCCACTTTGCTACCAGCAGTTCTTCAAGCCACCCACAAGTGTGGGCAGTACAACAACAACATTTATATTGCACCTTTAACTTAATAAAATATCTGAAGGTGCTTCACAGGAGCGTTATCAAACAAAATTTTGCACTGAGCCACATAAAGAAATACTAGGGCAGTTGAAGTAAGTTTTAAGGAGCTTCTTAAAGGAGAAAAGAGAGGCAGAGAGGTTTAGGGAATTAATTCCAGAGTTTAGGGCTGTGGCATCTAAAGACATTGCCACCAATAACTGAACAATTAAAATCAGGAATGCTCGAAAAACTAGAATTGGCAGAGCAGGGTTGTGGAGCTGAAAGTGGGAGGCTAGCCAGGACTGCCTTGGGATGGTCAAGATCAGAGGTAACAAAGGCATGAATGAGGTTTTCAGTACCAGATAAGCTGAGGTGGGGTCGGAGGTGGAGTCGGGTACAGAGGTGCACATAGAATCTTTTAGTGATGGCGCAGATATGCGATTGGAAGCTCATCTCAGGGTCAAGTATGACACGAAGGTCGTGAAGAGTCTCATTCAGCCTCAGACAGTTGCCAGGAAGAGGGATGGAGTCAGTGGCGATGGAACAGAGTTTGTGGCGGGGACTCAAGACAATGGCTTCAATTTTCCCAATATTTAATTGGAGGAAATTTCTACTGATCCAGTACTGGATGTCAGACAAGCATACATGTGAAAACTAGCACTGTGCTTTTGGATGATGTCACCGAGGGCAGCATGTAGAGAAGATAGATCCTTGGGGGACACCAGAGGTAAGGGTGTGGGAGTGGAAGAGAAGACACTGCAGATGATTCTCTGGCTATGATTGGATAGATAAGAATGGAACCAGGTAAGTACAATCCCACCCAACTAAATGATGGTGGAGAGGTGTTGGAGAAGGATGGTATGGTCAACCATGTCAAAGGCTGCAGACAGATCAAGAAGTGAGAGGAGGCATAGTTTCTTTGGAAGGGTAAGGTTATCTCAAAAAATTTGAGCAACAGGTGTAGCTAGCTGTTTCACATTGCAACTATGCAGTAGCAACACAAGTGGTATTTTCCACTAAAGTTTTGCCTACCACATAAATGAATAATGTGGTACATGAATTCCAATGCCGGTGTGATGCCAGGTACATAGGCCGTACGTCCCAAAGATTGGCAAATCGTATCAAACAGCACGTTCCTTCAGCTGTTTGCAATAGGCAGAGTAGTGACAATACTCAACTAGCCCCTACTTGCAAAACTCAGACCACAATGGGTGGAATTTTATGGGCCCTGCAAGAGCAGATTTGGTGGCATGCGGGTGATTTCATGAGGCGTGAGATGTTTTTTCAGATATCCGACAGCGGGATTTTCTACCAAAATTAAGTCGGCGGCGCATTGGAGCGTTCCAGGGCTCCCTCCCCCGCCCCCCACCACCGCCCCCTCCATACAGTGGCAGATTACAGCTGTGCATTCATGTACTGCCATGAATACTCATTACCCTACACTTAGTTCCAATTAAGTTCTACCTCCCAGATTAAGTGAACGGGGAGGGCTATTCCCGTGCCACCCAGTTCACATTTGTTTGAATGTGGCGTGCAACAGTCGGCTTTGTGCAGTTATGTCCGAGGTCAGTGTTTTTCTTCTTTGCACTCATTGACAAAAAGAACACCAACATTGGAACAAATGTTTACCTCCAGGCTTAACACCAGTGGGGGCGATTCTTCTCAGGGGATGGCAGTGAAGGTATGGGTGGATTTACGAGGAAGAGTAGGGGAGGCTACTCGGGGAGGACAGGGTGAGGTTACTGGGACTACATGGAGGAGCAGGGGAGGTTACTCAGGGAGAACCAAGGGTGGAGTTACCAGGAGAATGGAGGAGCAGGGGAGGGAGCAGGGGAAAACAAAGGGTGGGGTTACTGTATGCATGGAGGAGCAGGGGAGGGAGGAGGGGAGCATCCAGGGTATGCAGTGACTATTTTTGCTGCTGAAGCTGGCTGTGGGCAGCTGCAGGGTTGTTGGGTGGATTTGAGTATTACAGTCAACGGAAGATCATTAAGGGCCTAAAGTGAGGGTTAGTGCTGTCAACATCGGGGACCTGTGGGGTGAATTCAGGGTACCAGCAGGCAGAGATACTCTACGGGAACATAGGGAAGGGAAGGGGATTCAGCAGTAATATTCAGCTTGATTTCAGGAGGATCAAGGGTCAGAGTGGGCATTTCGATGGTGACAGAAGTTGGAACGGGGGGAGGGATGTCATGAATAAATTGATTGTGACACTGCACGGTAATGCGGGAAAGTTCAATGGTAATGGAGGAAAGTGTTAAGGTTACATTGGGTGGGTCAAGGGTTCAGGCTGGAAGGTGGCTGGAGGAGGTTGGAAGGTGGTGACACTTGCCTTAAATTGCAGCTGCACCATTTTCTCCATCAATAATGAAAACCATGTGGCCACTCAAGGATTGCAAGGCAAGTGGGAGGAGACAAATAATTGTGGGTGGTTACTCAACCTGGCTGCAATTCTAAGACACAGAAAAGAAGACTACACATTGCCTGGATGTTTCTGCTGATTGGCAGCAGAAGGCTGCATTGAAATGTTCTGTTCGCTTCATTATTTGCAAAGCTGCAGCGACATGGGTGTCATTCCCCCATTTTTCTAATACTACGGGAAGAGGAGCACAGGGAGCAACTAAGGATGGATCTTTTCCCTCATCGCATGATGGATGAATGCCAGCAACAGGAAGAATAGGAAGATGAGGATGCTGCGACTGACAACATGCAGGAATGAAGATGGGAACTGGCATGTCATCGCATCCTCAGGACAAGGACAAATCACCTTCATATGTCAAAAAGGCAATGCCAGAGAAGCCTAAGGATGTTTCATGAAATGGTCACAGAAAATTCTGCAATCCTGCAGCATGACCTGCAGCCACTTGGGATTAGCAGGAAACCC
Organism: Heterodontus francisci; assembly: GCF_036365525.1. Taxonomy (NCBI): domain Eukaryota; kingdom Metazoa; phylum Chordata; class Chondrichthyes; order Heterodontiformes; family Heterodontidae; genus Heterodontus; species Heterodontus francisci. The sequence continues at coordinate 70,928,709 of NC_090376.1, forward strand.
ATGCCACTTTCCCTCAAGGTGACTGCTGCACTTAATTTATTGCTTACTGGCATCTTCCAGGGATCAATGGGCAACATATGTGGCATATCAGTCAGCAATCCACAGATGTATCAAAGAGATGACCAATGCCCTATTTCTTTGTGCCAATGAGTTCATCTACGTACCTGTACATGAGGTCAGACATGCAGCAAGGTCTGCGGCCTTTGGCGCAATCACTGGGTTCCCTAGAGTGCAAGGGCTGATTGATTGCACTCATAGAAACATAGAAAAATAGGAGCAGGAGTAGGCCATTCGGCCCTTCGAGTCTGCACACCATTCATTACCATCATGGCTGATCATCCAAACTCAGTACCCTGTTCCCGCTTACTCCCCGTATCCCTTGATCCCTTTAGCCCTACGAACTATATCTAACACTTTCTTGAATATATTTAATGATTTGGACTCAACTGCTTTCCGTGGTAGAGAATTCCTAAGGTTCACCACTCTCTGGGTGAAGAAATCCCTCCTCATCTCAGTCCTAAATGGTTTACCCCTTATCCTTAGACTGTGACCCCTGGTCCTGGACTCCCACGCCATCGGGAACATCCTTCCTGCATCTAGTCTGTCCAGTCCTGTTAGAATTTTGCAGGTTTCTATGAGATCCCCTCTCATTCTTCTAAACTCTAGTGAATACAAGCCTAATCGACCCAATTTCTCTACACACGTCAGTCCTGCCATCCCAGGAATCAGTCTGGTGAACCTTCACTGCACTCCCTCCATAGCAAGAACATCCTTCCTCAGATAAGGAGACCAAAACTGCAGACAATACTCCAGATGTGGTCTCACCAAGGCCTTGCATAATTGCAGCAAGACATCCTTGCTCCTGTACTCAAATCCTCTCGCTATGAAAGCCAATATACCATTTGCTTCTTAACTGCCTGCTGCACCTGCATGCTTACTTTCAGTGACTGGTGCACAAGGACACCCAGGTCTCGCTGCACCTCCCCCTTTCCCAATCTATCGCCGTTCAGATAATAATCTGCCTTTGTGTTTTTGCCACCAAAGCCTGACATTTATCCACATTATACTGCATCTGCCATGTATTTGCCCACTCACTCAACCTGTCCAAATCACACTGGAGCTTCTCTGCATCCTCCTCACAGCTCACACTCCCACCCAGCTTTGTGTCGTCTGCAAACTTGGATATATTACATTTAATTCCCTCATCTATATCATTAATATATATTGTGAATAGCTGGGGTCCGAGCACTGATCCCTGTGGTACCCCACTAGTCACTACCTGCCACTCGGAAAAAGACCCATTTATTCCTACTCTTTGTTTCCTGTCTGCCAACCAGTTCTCTATCCGTGTCAGTACCTTACCCCCAATCCCATGTGCTTTAATTTTGCACGCTAATCTCTTATGTGGGACCTTATCGAAAGCCTTCTGAAAGTCCAAATACACCACATCCACTGGTTCTCCCTTATCTATTCTACTAGTTACATCCTCAAAAAAGTTCCGGTAGATTTGTCAAACATGATTTCCCTTTCGTAAATCCATGTTGACTTTGTCCGATCCAGTCACTGTTTTCCAAGTGTGCTGCTATTATATCTTTTATAATGTACTCTAGCATTTTCCCCACCACTGATGTCAGGCTAACTGGTCTATAATTTCCTGTTTTCTCTCGACTTCCTTTTTTAAATAGTGGGTTACATTAGCTACCCTCCCATCCGTTGGAACTGTTCCAGAGTTTATAGAATTTTGAAAAATGACCAGCAATGCATTTATTATTTCTAGGGCCAGTTCCTTAAGTACTCTGGGATGCAGACCATCAGGCCCTGGGGATTTATCGGCCTTCAATCCCATCAATTTTCCTAACACCATTTCCCTACTAATACTGATTTCATACAGTTCCTCCGTCTCACTAGACCCTATGTTCCCCAACATTTCTGGGAGATAATTTGTGTCCTCCTTTGTGAAGACAGAACCAAAGTATGTATTTAATTGGTCTGCAATTTATTTGTTCCCCTTTATAAATTCCCGTTTCTGACTGTAAGGGACCCACATTTGTCTTCACTAATCTTTTTCTCTTCAAATGTCTATAGAAGCTTTTACAGTCAGTTTTTATGTTGTCTGCATGCTTATTCTCATATTCTATTTTCCCCTTCTTAATCAATCCCTTTGTCCTCCTTTGCTGAATTCTAAATTGCTCCCAATCCTCAGGTTTGCTGTTTGTTCTGGCCATTTTATATTTCTCTTTCTTAGATCTAATACTATCCCTAATTTCTTTTGTATGCCACAGTTGAGCCACCCTTCCTGTTTTATTTTTGTGCCAGACAGGAATGAGCAATTGTTGTAATTCATCCATATGCTCTTTAAATGCTAGCAATTGCCTATCCACTGTCAACCCTTTAAGTAACGTTCCCCAATCTATCATAGCCAACTCGCGCCTCATACCTTCATAGTTTCCTTTATTTAGATTCAGGACCCTAGTCTCAGAATCAATTCTCTCACTCTCCATCTTAATGAAGAATTCTATCATGTTATGGTCGCTCTTCCCCAAGGGACCCCGCACAACAAGATTGTTAACTAATCCTTTCTCATTACGCAACACCCAGTCTAGGATGGCCTGTTCTCTAGTTGGTTCCTCGACGTATTGGTCCAAAAAACCATCACGTGCACACTCCAGGAATTCCTCCTCTATGGTATTATTGCTAATTTGGTTTGCCCAATCTATATATAGATTAAAGACACCCATAATTACAGTTGCACCCTTATTGCATACGTCTCTAATTTTCCTGTTTAATGCCATCCTCTCCATCACCACTGCTGTTTGGGCATCTATATACAACCCCCACCAACATTTTCTGCCCCTTGGTGTTTCTTAGCTCCACCCATACAGATTCCACATCAGGATTCTCTGAGCTAATATCCTTCCTCACTATTGTATTGATTTCATCTTTTACTAACAACGCTATGCCACCTCCTTTCCCTTTTTGCCTGTCCTTCCTAAATATTGAATACCCCTGGATGTACAGTTCCCATCTTTAGTCACCCTGCAGCCACATCTCTGTAATCACAACTGTATCGTATCCATTTACATCTATTTGTGCAGTTAATTTGCCTACCTTATTGTGAATACTCTGCGCATTGAGACACAATACCTTTAGGCTTGTCTTTTTAACATTCTTAGTCATCTTAGCATTATTTTGCACTATTTGTTTCTTGCCCTTGATTTCTATGCCTTCCACTTTTGTCTTTTTGTTTCCTGTCTTTCATTTCTATCCTTGTTTCCTCCTCCTCAGTCTCCCCACTCAGGTTCCCATCCCCTTGCCATTCTAGTTTAAATCCTTCCCAACAGCACTCGCAAACACCCCTGCGAGGACATCGGTTCCAGTCCTGCCCTGGGTGTAACCCATCCCGCTTGTACAGGTCCCACCTTCCCCAGAACCGGTCCCAATGTCCCAGGAATCTAAATCCCTCCCTCCTGCACCATTTCTGAACATATTGTGAACATATTGGAAGAATGTGTCCAGTGTCCGTTTATCAGTTTGATGTTAGCCTTCAATCCTCAATGATTGCTGTATCACATCTGTATATTTGTCAATGTCCAAACTACAAACATGCATTCATCTGGTCTATTCTTCTGTTCCTAACTCACTTACACGTGGCACAGGAAGTAATCCTGAGTTTACTACCTTTGAGGTCCTGCTTTTTAATTTAGCTCCTAACTCCTTAAGTTCATCTTGCAGGATCTCATGTGGCCATTACAGCTCCCTGGGAGCAGACTGCTGCATTTGTGATTCGCAAAGGCTTCCAATATTTGAAGGTACAACTAGTTTACGACCACCGGAGAAAAATAATGCAGGTTTGCGAACGTTTCCAAGGGAACTGTCATGACTTATACATATTTAGGGGATCACAGCTGCCAGAAGTTTTTGAAGAACCAGCCGAAGTGGATAGCTGGATCCTACATGTCAAGTGTTACCCTCTTTATACATGGTTGATGACACCAGTGCATCATCCCCAATGTGGAGCTGAAGATAGATGCAAAGCTGCTCACACATCCACCAGAGCTATAATCAATTACAGCATTGTCATTTTTAAAATGCGCTTCGCTGCCTTGACAGGTCTGGAGGGGCTCATCACAACACGCCAGAGAGGGTCTCATGAGTCCTCGTTGTCTGCTGTGCATTATGGATATTTTCTTTAGACGAAGGAACAGGTGGAACACCAGTCCTTACAGATAGACTGCACAAAGCCGACTGTTGCCAACTCCTTAACTATGAAGGAGTGAGGAGGAGGACAACAATACAAACAATGCCGTTATATATGAGAGACATGCAAGGGACATCAGCGAACACCTCATATTTGCACTTTTCAGACAACAATAACCCCATTTAAAGAGTTACGTTGAGAGGAGGAAACATACATTCTTTCAATATGTTCACCAGCGCCTGAGGTCTTAATTATTGCTACAAACAAAAAGGACTCTTCTGAAAATATCACATAAACCAGTAGTGGAGATGTTGCAAATGGCCTTTATGCTATCCACTTCATTGCCAGTGACATGCGTCTACATTGAAAATATCATAATGCATCAAGGCATTAACCCGCACACATAGGAAGCTACAACGTTGCAGCACTTTGATGTGTCCAGCAGATCTAATGTCGTGTGGGCTATGATGAACAGGGAACATAACAATGCTAGGAAAATAAAATTTGACCACAAATCCACAAATGGAAGGCATGTTTGTAGTTTGGACATTGACAAATATACTGACGTGATACAGCAATCATTGACGATTGAAGGCTAACATCAAGCTGATAAACGGACACTGGACACTTTCTGAAGCAACAATGCATTCCTGCCATACACCTCCAGTAAATGTTTTCCTTTTCAAATGAAACCAAGCAAATGACTTTCACGATTGGATTAAAAATTAAAGTAAATAAAGATGTATTGAAAATGGATCAAAATGTGGACATTATTGACAACAACCTGTGCCACCTTCATGCTCATCACTTTTTCATCTTACTTTTCCTGCCACTACATCTAGGTGCAACCTCGACATTAGCAGCTGAGGTGGAGGCAGTCTGCTCGATGTGCTGCCCCGTTGCTGTGGATGATCATGGCGGGTGTCCTCTGGAAGCATGAGGATTTTCTGGTTCCATCCTACTGGGGGTCTGCAGCAATGGTGATTTAGTATCCCCTGTGTGCTCGCCTGATGGAGATAAGGGGGTCAATGTCAGGCAGGAGGATGAGACGCTGCTTACCCTAGGGGTGTCCTGTGAAGAAGGCCCTGGGGCAGCTGGCACGTGCTCCTCTTCCATCTGTGTGCACAATGGCACATTCCTGTCTCCCTAAGGGGAAGGAACACCTGTAGGGAGGTCCAGGTTCCTTGTTCCCTTCTCGATTAGACTCTGCTGCATGGAGCCCATGGGAACAGCGATGGAGTGCAGGTCAGATTGCATATGGCTTGAGTGCTTAACCAGACTCACTCAGAGCTCGCCAAACTCTCGACTGAAGAAGCCATACGCTCATGGCTGGGACATGGCAGATGTCATGGCTGGCATGGACTTGTCTGTGACATGCACAAAGCCACAATGACCTCAGACATCTCCGACATATTTTCCAAATGGCTTTGCTGCATATCCAGCAGACTTATTGTTGCAACAAACAGAGGATCATCATGAGCTGAGCAGGAGCTTGGTCCCCAGCAGTCCTCCGATTGTCAGGGGACCTGGCTGGTACATGCTCCCTCAGCTGCTGGGACACATCTGTGTTGTGACCACCAGCTTGTGACCCTGTTTCTAATCTTGAACCCCCTGCGGACCATGTGAATATACCTGTGCTGGCAGAGGTGGAAGAAGAGGCAAGTGATGGTGCACCCTGTGGGGCATTGGCTTCTTTTTCCTCCCCAGAGGAGAAATCGTTGGCCACATGGAATTCCACAACTTGAGTGCGGGCACCTGCAGTGGAGACACAAACAGGGGCACTTTAAACATGAGTTCACACACTTTCCTTTGGTGTCCACATATGGCTGCAAGAGTGGAGTTGACACTTTATCCATACGCCTTGTGGACCCTGCCTCGCCATCTGCAATCGCCCTGCCTCCCTCCTCTCTCACAATTTCCGATGCTTCCTCCTCAGCCTGATGTCAGGGACACTTCCTCCCATTTTAGCATGCTCGTGCTGCTTGTGGGTGCGTTTATCCTGTAGGAGACTGTGCAGATTTAATGACATGTCAAAAGATGCATCACAACGATTGCATACATGCATCAAAATCACTCATTCTGCAGTGGCTTTCGCATAACATATCCAAGCACATAAACAATGCTAATCGTCATCTCGGCGTACAATCATTTAGTGAATGGCACCAAGGCTGCTCACGCACTCCACTACATGCCTTGTCTATCCTCTGTCTTAAAGACATGGAGCCAAGGAGGATAACAATGGAGCTGCTTTGGCAAGACCACTTACCCTCTCCGATCTAAGCAAGTCATTGATCCTTTCGTGACACTGAACCCAGGTTCTGCGCGTCACCCCATAGTTCGAGACCTCCTCTGCTACCTCCATCCTGGCCAGCTTGGTCAGGCAGGAGGGTCTTTGGACTCCATCTGCAGAGAAGAGAACTTCCCGCCTTTCCCTCATGGCCTGGAGGAGAACCTGCAGGGAGGCATCACTGAACCGTGGGGGGAGACACTGTCTGCTTCACTTTTGCTGCAGGGAAAATAAATGATGTGAAGTTGGAGCTAGTTTTCACAAATCAAGGGAGGCAAATGTATTTTGAATTAAGTACAAGCTTTAATTTAGGTTACTCTGAAGAGACTTACTTAACAGGAAGGTTGCTGATCCTTGAGGCTGCAAGCACAGAATGCTTTATATCCATCGCATTGGCCCAGTGACGGCGGGTTCCGCCAATGAAAGGCTGTCCCCGCCAAGTGATACCACATGTCTCCCATGCCCGCTCACTTGAATCTTGAATCACATGGGATATGGGGAAAATGGAAGAAACGGAAGTTACGCCATCTTCTGGTCCCGCCGTCGGAAATGCTGTGGGACTCATAAAATCCCAGCCAATGTCTAACGTTAGATGTGATTCCACAAATGGACAGCACTTACTGAACAATCCCGTGTGTGCTAAGAATTACAGTGACAAACAATTTAACATTCATCGGGCTTGCAATGTGACTCACTTCACTTGCTAGAAGCTATATATATTCATACACAGGGACCTGCCCTTTTCAAGCAAAAGAAACATGTCCGGGCATTGCGCCGTTTTTTAGAATTAAAGAAAAGCATGGGGGACAACAGTTCACTGGTGCATTCTCCATGGCAACGCCTCAACCAATCCGAGTCAACTTGCCAACCAATCAGCACCTTTTTCTCATGCAGTATAAATTGTTGCTCCCTTTGAAATTTGACATTCTTGCGTCTGTCCTGATGAGTGCAAGATGAAAAACTTCGACAGCATGTCTCTTTTTTCAGCAATACTCAAGTTCTGTACTACCATTTATTCTATAATTAGTATAGATCCAATATTACACGACATAAATGAGCTTTATGAAGGCAAGGAGTATCTTGAAAAGTTATTACAGGGGGCCTCCATAGGCCAAAATATTAAGACAGCGAAATTGAACTCGAATTGTCCGTAGTCTCAGCGCTACAGGTGCTGTTTTGGTACCAAAATGGAATCTATACTGCATGTGTGCACACATCCAGCGGGGCCTCGCCGAACACCATCCTGGTGAGGGCATCAGCTTGGGCATTAGGAGTGTGCGCCAGAAGTAAGCAGAGTAGGCAGATCGTGATGCCAATCAGTGTCCAACGCCGATTTGACAACAGCACTGTCATTTTCAACCTCACCATTCCAATTAATGCTCTCTCTTAAATTTGCACAGCTAAGCGTGCATTCAACAGCAGGAAGAACTCCCCACCAGCGCTGTTTAAAGGGATCATCAACAGCTAGCAGGTTAGTTGCTGATTAATTTCTACTGGCTCTGTTTGAGCTTGCAGAAGTGCTTGGTGTTTGCAGCGTTGGTTAAAGTTTTTGATCTGCTGTATCCTCCACAACCTGGCCATCATGAGGGCACAGCCCTTGCCGCCATGGATACGGTGAGGAGCTCAGGAGCGGGAGCAGGAGGATGAGTTCTGCTGCAAGGGACTCAGATGAGAACTTCAGTGGAGTGACAAATAGAAAAAGGGTGATGATTGCGCACACAGAAGTGCTTGGTACATTGGCAGGCCTGCCAGGAAGGAATGCACAAGCGTGATTAGTTGATTTTTGTGTGGAATATTGGATGGCTCAATAAATAGAGGAGTCTTCTTCTTCTTTGGCCTCCATTGTCTCGAGAGACAATGGGTAAGCGCCTAGAGATGGTCAGTGGTTTGTGGAGCAGCGCCTGGAGTGGCTATAAAGGCCAATTCTAGAGTGACAGACTCTTCCACAGGTGCTGCAGAAAAATTTGTTTGTTGGGGCTGTTACACAGTTGGCTCTCCCCTTGCGCTTCTGTCTTTTTTCCTGCCAACTGCTAAGTCTCTTCGACTCGCCACACTTTAGCCCCGCCTTTATGGCTGCCCGCCAGCTCTGGCGATTGCTGGCAACTGACTCCCACGACTTGTGATCAATGTCACAGGACTTCATGTCGCGTTTGCAGACGTCTTTAAAGCGGAGACATGGACGGCCGGTGGGTCTGATACCCGTGGCGAGCTCGCTGTACAATGTGTCTTTGGGGATCCTGCCATCTTCCATGCGGCTCACATGGCCAAGCCATCTCAAGCGCCGCTGGCTCAGTAATGTGTATAAGCTGGGGATGTTGGCCGCCTCGAGGACTTCTGTGTTGGAGATACGGTCCTGCCACCTGATGCCAGGTATTCTCCGGAGGCAGCGAAGATGGAATGAATTGAGACGTCGCTCTTGGCTGACATAGGTTGTCCAGGCCTCGCTGCCATAGAGCAAGGTACTGAGGACACAGGCTTGATACACTCGGACTTTTGTGTTCCGTGTCAGTGCGCCATTTTCCCACACTCTCTTGGCCAGTCTGGACATAGCAGTGGAAGCCTTTCCCATGCGCTTGTTGATTTCTGCATCTAGAGACAGGTTACTGGTGATAGTTGAGCCTCGGTAGGTGAACTCTTGAACTACTTCCAGAGCGTGGTCGCCAATATTGATGGATGGAGCATTTCTGACGTCCTGTCCCATGATGTTTGTTTTCTTGAGGCTGATGGTTAGGCCAAATTCGTTGCAGGCAGCCGCAAACCTGTCGATGAGACTCTGCAGACACTCTTCAGTGTGAGATGTTAAAGCAGCATCGTCAGTAAAGAGGAGTTCCCTGATGAGGACTTTCCGTACTTTGGTCTTCACTCTTAGACGGGCAAGGTTGAACAACCTGCCCCTGATCTTGTGTGGAGGAAAATTCCTTCTTCTGAACACTTGAACACATGTGAGAGCAGCAGGGAGAAGGAAATCCCAAACAGTGTGGGTGCGAGAACACAGCCCTGTTTCACGCCACTCAGGATAGGAAAGGGGTCTGATGAGGCGCCGCTATGCTGAATTGTGCCTTTCATATTGTCATGTAATGAGGTGATGATATTTAGTAGCTTTGATGGACATCCGATCTTTTCTAGTAGTCTGTAGAGACCACGTCTGCTGACGAGGTCAAAGGCTTTGGTGAGATCAGTGAAAGCAATGTAGAGGGGCATCTGTTGTTCGTGGCATTTCTCCTGTATCTGACGAAGGGAGAACAGCATGTCAATGGTGGATCTCTCTGCATGAAAGCCACACTGTGCCTCAGGGTAGACGCGCTCGGCCAGCTTCTGGAACCTGTTGAAAGCGACTCGAGCAAAGACTTTCCCCACTATGCTGAGCAGGGAGATTCCACGGTAGTTGTTGCAGTCACCGCGGTCACCTTTGTTTTTATAGAGGGTGATGATATTGGCATCGCGCATGTCCTGAGGTACTGCTCCCTCGTCCCAGCACAGGCAAAGCAGTTTGTGTAGTGCTGAGAGTATAGCAGGCTTGGCACTCTTGATGATTTCAGGGATAATGCCATCCTTCCCAGGGGCTTTTCCGCTGGCAAGAGAATCAATGGCATCACTGAGTTCCGATTTTGTTGGCTGTACGTCCAGCTCATCCGTGACAGGTAGAGGCAGGGCTGCATTGAGGGCAGTCTCAGTGACAACATTTTCCCTAGAGTACAGTTCTAGGTAGTGCTCAACCCAGCGGTCCATTCGCTTGCGTTTGTCAGTGATTGTGTCCCCTGATTTAGATTTGAGGGGGGCGATCTTCTTGATGGTTGGCCCAAAAGCTCTCTTAATGCCATCATACATTCCTCTGATGTTTCCGGTGTCTGAGGCCAGCTGAATATGACTGCATAGGTGTTGCCAGTAGTCATTTGCGCAGCGCCTGGCTGTTCTTTGTGCAGTGCTTCTGGCTGTTTTAAGTGCTATGGATGTTAACTCGCTGGGGACTTTCTTGTAGTTCAACAGTGCAATGTGCTTAGCGGCTATTACAGGTTCCAGCTCTTCAAAATGAGATTGAAACCAGTCTGCATTCCTCTTCGCACGTTTGCCATAGGTGGTCAAAGCTGACTCATAGATGGCATCTCTGATGTGGGCCCACTTGGTCTCAGCATCCCCTGTTGGAGTGTTTTGAAGGGCTTTTACAAGTGAATTTAGAAATTTTTGTAAAAGCTGTAAATGAGAAATTCTGCTCGTGTTGATGCGCGGGTGGCCCTTCTGCTTGGAGTGATGCAGCTTCCTTGGTTTGAGTCTAACCTTGCTGCACACCAGGGAGTGGTCGGTGTCGCAATCTGCACTGTGGAAGCTGCGTGTGATTTGAACACTGTTTAAGGGGGCTCGCCTTGTGACGATGAGGTCCAGCTGGTGCCAACGACGCGATCTTGGGTGCCTCCATGAAACCTAATGACAGGGTTTAGTGTGAAAGAACGAGTTGGTGATGCAGAGGTTATGATAGGTACACAACTCAAGCAGTCTCTGTCCATTCTCATTCATCCTTCCAACGCCATAGCGCCCAAGGCAGGAGGGCCATGAGTCATGGTCAGCCCCAACCCTGGCATTAAAGTCCCCCAGCAGGAACAGGTGTTCAGTGTTGGGGATGCTACAAATGATATTATGGAGTTCCTCGTAGAACTGGTGGGGAGCTTCAGGTGGGGAGCAGAGTGTTGGAGCATAGATCCTGAGTAGGTGTACTGGACCAGAGGTGGTGGCCCGTTAATATTGTGCTCATTCTCTTAAAGGTGGCAGTTGTTGAGTTACAATAGGTTACACGCACAAGATGATGATTTGAAAGTTAAAAAAATGAATGCATGACATCGGGCAAATAAATTACAATAGATATTAATAGCTACATCCTAGAAACAGGAAATCTAAACTTATTTGAATGAGCTAGGATACATTTTAAAACTATATTAATATCATGCGTTCTGATGAAAGGTCATAGACCTGAAACGTTAACTCTGCTTCTCTCTCCACAGATGCTGCCAGACCTGTTGAGTATTTCTAGCATTTTCTGCTTTCATTTAATATCATGGGGCTGATTTTAGCCCCTGCCAAGGGCAGGAACGGAGGCAGACGGGGACTAAAAATACCAGCACTGGCCGGTGTGCTGATTTCCCGATGTTATTCCCAACACCATTAATTTTAGAGGAGGTGAGTTCGGGATCAGCAGGGCTACCACCCTCACTGGGTGGGTAGCCAATTAGGCTTGTTAAGAGCCTTGTTAACTCTAATTACAGGAGGCCGACTGAAATTTTCCAGTTGGTCTCCAGTTTTCCAAACCGGCAGGGGACAGTTTAACTGGTTGGAGGCGAGCACCCAGCAGCAGGCTGGGGCGGCCAGTGCTGCAGGCAGGCTTTGAGGCCCTCCCTGCCTGCCTGGGTACAAGAGCAGCCACATGCCGCCCTGTGGAGGAATTACGCCCCCACACTGGTGGCCTGGCTTTAGGAAACATTTTTATTTAAAGTTTCTAAAAATGTTTGTGAGAGGGCACCTCCATGTTGAAGTGCCCTGTCAGTTATTTACCATCCATTGCAGGCTGCTGCTTCTCTCAAGCTGGAAGGACTCTGTTTGGCCCTCCAGCTTCAAGAGCCCACCCACCACCCTTAATTGGACAGGAACCCCATATCCATGCCAATTAAGGAGGCACTTCTGTAAAATGCCAAAGAGTGACTATCAGGGATAGTCACCAACATGTTGCACCATTATTGACTCAACCACAGACATTGGGGCAATTAATCTGTAAAGTGTTTCGCCAACATAATGCCGTCTAAACACCGTCTGACTTAAAACACTTTTCTCCCTATTTAGTGAGATGCCTGGCATTGTTTTTGTTTGCACAAGTATTCAATGTCTGCCCTATACTTGATGCAGTAATGCAGAGTATTCCAGATAGATGTCCATCTGATGATCCCTCTCACTCTCTCTCTCTCTCTGTCTCTCTCTCCCCCCCCCACCCCACCCGGCCCCATGTCTCTGTCTCTCTCCCTCAGGTCTCTCTCCATGTCTGTCTGTCTCTCTCTCTCCATAGCAGTCTCCCCCTCTCTCTCCCTGTCTGTCTCCCTCTCTCTCCCTCTCTGTGTCTCTCTCCCTCTCTGTGTGTGTCTCTCTTTCTGTGTCTGAGTCTCTCTCCCTCTCTCTCTCTCTCTGTCCCCCCTTTCTCTTTGACACTCCATCACTGTGTCCCACCTCTCTGTGACCCCCCTCTTTGTCCCTCCTCTCACTGTGTCCCCCCCTCTGTGTTCCCCCTCTCTCACTGCCCCCCTCTGTGTCCTCCTCCCTCGCTCTAACTCCCTTTCACTCTCTCTATCTACCCCTTTTACTGTGTCCCCAACTCGCTCTGTGTACCCATTCTCTCTCTCTCTGTCCCCCATCTCTGTGTCTCCCCGCTTTATGTCTCCTGCTCTCTGTTTACTGACCTCAGCTGGTAAAGAGATGCGCTTTCGTACCATTGCTAAACGAATATCCACTGCCTTCTTTAATACTGTCATAGCACCTTCAGCCAATGCCTATAACAACCACTGGCATCTTTAGTGCTGGCAAACTGGCTTCAGCCAATGTTTAAAACTGCGTTCACCATCTTTAATGCTGGCAAACAGTCCTCAGCTGATGTCTCTAACTAGAACAAAAGCGAACTACTACGAATGCTGGAAATCTAAAATTAATATTCAGCAGGCAAAGGGAGAAGTCAATGGCACATTTTTGAAATCCCAATGTTGCAAATCCACCATTTGGCAGAAATTTCTCATCCCTGAATTTAAAATTACCAAGTACCTCAAATTTTTTACCACGGATACTGATATCCACATACGGACACGTTACCGACCCCTGGTGACTACCTCCCCCAGAGTTAGGTCTGGGACCCAGATACAGTCCCATTCCTGTTTCCTGCCCGCGAAGGGAAAATCTCCCTTGTGTTGTATAAATAACAGTGGAGTATGGATTATGCGGCAAGAACATCTGCAGATCTCCTGAGTTAAACAGCAAAGTAGGCAACAATATGAATCAGATTGACACCACAACAAAAGATTCACCAAGAAGTATACACAATGATGCCTATCCAGTGTGTTTTTTTGAGATGTTTTGCCTTACTGCTGAGCTTTTAACTGGTGTTTGGCAAAATGATACTTGAATGGGCTCCCTGCATCCCTTCCTTTCCCCATATATATTTTCTTGTTTTTATTCGTTCATGGGATGCGGGCATCATGAGCTAGGCCAGCATTTATTACCCATCCCTAATTGCCCTTGAGAAGGTGGTGGTGAGCTGCCTTTTTGAACCGCTGCAGTCCATGTGAGGTAGGTACACCCACAGTGCGGTTGGGAAGGGAATTCCAACAGTAAAGGAATGGCGATATAGTTCCAAGTCAAGATGGTCTGTGGCTTGGAGGGGAACTTGCAGATGGTGGTGTTCTCATGCATCTGCTGCCCTTGTCCTTCTAGGTGGTAGTGGTCATGGGTTTGGAAGGTGCTGCCTAAGGAGCCTTGGTGCTTTGCTGCAGTGTATCTTGTAGATGGTACACACTGCTGCCACTGTGTGTCAGTGGTGGAGGGAATGAATGTTTGTAAATGGGGTGCCAATCAAGCTGGGCTGTTTTGTCCTGGATGGTGTCGAGCTTCTTGAGTGTTGTTGGAGCTGCACCCATCCAAGCAGTGGAGAGTATTCCATAACACTCCTGACTTGTGCCTTGTAAATGGTGCACAGGCTTTGGGGAGTCAGGAGGTGAGTTACTCGCCGCAGGATACCTAGCCTCTGACCTGCTGTTGTAGCCACGGTATTTATATGGCTACTCCAGTTCACTTTCTGGTCAAGATGTCGATAGCGAGGGATTCAGCAATTGTAATGCCATTGAACATCAAGGGGAGATGGTTGGAATCTCTCTTGTTGGAGATGGTCATTGCCTGGCACTTGTGTGGCACGAATCTTACTTGCCACTTATCAGCCCAAGCCTGGATATTGCCCAGGTCTTATTGCATTTCTACATGGACTGTTTCAGTACCTGAGATGTCGCATATGGTGCTCACATAGTGTTAGACTGAATTGCAATATGGAGACCATTTCCAATGTGCTTCATTGAATGGCATATCCATAGGTTACAATGAGAACAGAACAATGCATTATGGTCTTTTCTTTTCAACTCAAGTGCACAGCTTCAAAACTAACAGAAACCACCATTTGAGGTCTGCACGTCAACCCATCATAATTTAGGCAGTGTAATAACCTCAGCTCTGTGGCTGTGCAATCTCAGTAATGTCAACCAGATTAGCCATGGAACAGAGGCATCAGATAGCAGACTGCTAGACCCATAAAAATCTGAATCTGTGCGGCTGTCAGAATACTGAAGGTCAGGTCCCTTCTATTATGAGTGGTGTCAATGACAGGACCACTAAACATTTCTCCTTGAAATGGTCTAGTAAAGTAAAAAATGGGTGGAAAATTATGTGCTGGCAAATACGGAAACAGAAAGCCTTGATCAAGGTGCTTCAGTCAGAGAGAAATCTCAGACACTACAAATTCTTATGTTCTATAAAGTGGAATATACTTTTATGCGAACTTTTTAAATCTCAATAATGTATTATACCCTAATTTGCATATAAGTTGACACATGTCTTAAAATCTGTAAATGCTTAAATGGTAACAAAGTTGCACGAACCAAAGTCACGAATAACATTCTCTGTGACAGTAACTGCGTTATTTTCTCTCTGCTCATCCTCTTCACTTCTCCACAGTGTTTGATGTGATTTACCTCATTCAATAGCTCTCATCCATCGTTCCACGGACCTGGGACAATCCTTACATAGTTCTTTTCATATCTATCTAAATCAGGGGGCTGAATTTTCACGGTCCCCTGAAGTCTGGAACAGAGGCATGGGGCCCCGAAAATAACGACGGAAGGCAGCATGTCAATTTCAAGGCACTAATCCTGGCGCTGGCAATGATCACCAGGGAGGGGGGAGGGTGGGACAGGAATCCTGCTCTCCTCCCAATTGAGGCCAATTAAACTACTTAAGAAGCTCATAAAGAGCTTGTTGAAGGGGGAGAGTGGAATATTTAAAGGGACAAACAGGTTTTAGAAGCTGTCAGTTTCTGAACAGCTGAGAGGAGGCAGGTACACAGTTGGAAGCCAGTCAAGGCGGCCCCAGGGCATCATTCTCACCCCATAAGACTTTACACGCAATTGATTAAAATTTAATGCTACCTGTATCTTTGGAGCCAGGAGATCCATGACCATCAGATCCCTGACCACTCAAAGGTGGGCATCCTGGTGTGGCCTCAGTTCCAATTGGAAAGTCAGCCATTGTGGAGCTGCGTTCCATTGGACTGAAACTTTAGCAGTTACAAGAGATGATGACATTGCAGTTATTCAGTGGGTCAGCTCAGAGGAGCTGAGGGGCAGTCACTCAGTGGGTCAGCTCAGAGGAGCTGAGGGGCAGTCACTCAGCAGGGCAGCTCAGAGTTGGAAAGCTCTTCAGGGGCCAGAAGTTCGAACCTTTCGGTGGCTGTCATGGTGACTCGAGAGGGTCACAGACTCTGTTGTCAGGACTGGCTGCTGTTTAAAAATAGCACCAGCACCTGTTCTCATATCAGCTATTGCCGGGAGTGGCACCTTCCTGCCCGCCCCTAGCTCTTGATTGGCCAGGCCCCGCACTTTCATCTTGCTAATTGGCTTGTCATCGCATAATCGCATTCAGCCAGCCTCTTCCCCCCCTCCCCGAATGGCAATGCCGCCCACTTCTGGGTCCACCACCAAAGACCCGGGATACTGACATTAAATTCCGCCCTGTGAGTGGTCTATGCTGTGCTTGGTAGTACTGGACATAAAGTGGCCTCGCCAGAAATCCTTAAAGGAACTGCTGCAAATGACTCTAAAATTCAGGTAGGCAGGTTTTCACTGATTGTTGGCAGACCAGCAGGACAAAAATTACTCTGTTCAATTCCCAACCCTACGTGGCTCTCCTATATTATCTTAAGTCAACTGGCAGCTGTCCCTCACCATCCCCACCATTTTTGGTAAGGGACTCACTCCCATCTGAAGAAAGGGATCACATCAAAATTTGTCCTATTAATCTATTTTGAAATGATCTCCCCAATTCAGTGTTCAGAAAGTTAATTATTTTATGGCAAAGTTAAAAGAAAGTTTTAACCAAAGTTAAAATATTTTCAGTTAATTCCAATATTTTTATTAACTGTAATAATATACAAGAAGAAGCATTGGGACACATTTTCATTTCCTTTACAGTTGGGTAATGATCAGCTTCCAGTCATAAGTGATAGGAAAAAGTGGAGGAGATTTATGCACCAATTCTCAGCCCCCTTTATGCTATGCAGGAAATTTCTTGGGGTTCCCTCAAGGGGCTGTCAAGTGTTTGCACAAGTTTAGGGCAGCCATGCTAATGAAGTGGGAGGTCTGAAAGAAAGCCTTCTACCCCTTTTACCTCCATGATTCCCAGATGCCACCCAGGCACAGGAGTCCACCTCCCCAACAACCCCTAGCCCCGTCATCAAAATAAATTGAAATTAGGCCCTGTGACCTGAAGATCAGAGGGAGAAGAGGAACGCTGGGTCATGGGGAACAGGAGAGCTCCTCTGGGCCTACAAATAAATCTTTACAAAATTAAATTCACTTACCTCTGCAGCCATCTTCTGGTCCTACTGGTTCTTGGCACACAGTGTGCCTAGCGAGGGCCTCAAACAACTTCCAAAATCCAGGAGTTAACAGAGATCAATGTGAGTGTAGCACTAAGTCTGAGGGCAGGACACTGGTTCTAATTTTACAAACCCACATGCCCCATTCTCATGGACCACCGAGGGTGCAGGTTTCAAATTGGTCCTATAATTTTATTAAAAAGTTTTGATCATAATACTTTCAAAGAGACTCTGATTCATTAAAAGGCAAGCAGGGAAGAGTAATAAAAATGATTTCTGTTTATCGATCACAGTGCTTTGAGGCCAACTTGAAAAGTAAAATTATAATGCAGGAAAAGAAACAGGCGCTACGGATGGACTTTGAAGTTGGAGGCATAAAATGGAAGGCCCATTTTACAGCCCATCTAAGGAAAGAAAAATCAAGCAGAATGTGGAACGAGCAGCCAGTTCATTACCCATTTTGACGACATATAAATTAAGTTGTAAAATATATGCATGTTGTAAAAGATGTGCATGTTAACTGAGGCTGCAGTCACAGCTACCACTCATGGTTAAAGTAGTAATTCACAGCCAACTGCATTTGTTTATACTGTCTAGCTGCAAATTTAATTCTGGGGTCCAGCCAACAACTGTGCACGTGTCTTTAGGCCAATGAGTAGAACTCCGTTCCCAGTCTGTATACTTAAAACAGAGGTGAAAGTGCTCCTACTCTCAAGCATTTAAATAACCGCCCATTCCAATGGGCTTCTAAACATCCTTCAAACTAGACTTAGACTAAGTGATATTCTATTTGGTGTCAAACCAAAACAGATGGCTTCCTCCAGAAGATCTAGAATCAGGACTCTGACCTTATAGTTACTTTTGCATTTCTATGAATCAGAACCATTTCTCAGCAATGCAAAAGTAATAATACACACTAATTGGATATGATTGCCATTGTTAGTTGAGGTCTGCTCTGGCTGGAAACAAAATTTAATACAATATTTTAACATAATAAACTATTAATAAAAGAGATGCATTATGAACCAGTTATGATTACAACGACTAATTAACCAAAAGTGATTACATGACAACATTTGCTTAGAAAACTTGTATTTATGAGTAGTATTTGGTCTTAACAGGGTTTTGGAACACAGCCCAGCACCATATTAATCTGCATGGTTAGACAAATGGTTAAACAAAGTGAGCTCACAAAACAATAACACCATTGTGAGCAAAAATGGCAATTATGGACTCAGCAACTATCAGTTTCATAGTATACAACAGTATGAGATTGCTATTTAGAAACAGATATTTGTTTAATTTGTAATCTTTATTGTACTTTCTTACAGTGGTCCAATGCAACAGACTCAAGGCACAGCTTCAAGTCATTACAGTGAGGAGCCAAGCAATTCCAGTGAATCAGAAAGCAGTTCAGATTCTGACTCTGAGGCTGAAAGTTACTCCAGTGACACCAATAGCAGCAAACCTTCACATATCACTACTCCTGAGGTAGGAACACATTTCTAAATAACAATTAGTATTAAAGGAAAGTAACAGGGTCATAATATCATAAAATCAAAAAGGTGGCAGGTGCCAAAAAGTTAGCATCATTACACACTACAGCATTGTTTTCTTTAAAGCAAAGATATCAGTGTTACTGTCAGTGCAATATTTTTTTAATAAAAACAATAAATGCTGGAAATACTCAGCAGGTCTGGCAGCATCTGTGGAGAGGGAAACAGAGTTAAGGCTTCAGGTCAGTGACCCTTCACTGACGTGAAACGTTAACTCTGCTTCTCTCTCCACAGATGCTGCCAGACCTGCTGAGTATTTCCAGCGTTTCTTGTTTTTATTTCAGATTTCCAGGATCTGCAGTATTTTGCTTTTACAATAATTTTTTAAACCCACATAATGATTACAGTATATTTCCCAGACGTTTCTCTGCAAAAATTACATTGACAGTGGCATAACATAACAGGCTGTTGATCTAACCTTAATGTCGAAAGTGCATTAAATAATTGGTTTTATTACCCTTAAATAATGCTTTTGGCATGATAGTTAAATATAAGATATTATCAGCGAGAAACTGCTACAAGTTAATTTTAGATTTTATCTTACAACCTAGCAATTTAACCATGCAGATTAATATGGTGCTGGGCTGTGTTCCAAAACCCTGTTAAGAACAAAGAACAGTACAGCACAGGAACAGGCCATTCGGCCCTCCAAGCCTGCGCTGATCTTAAGACCAAATACTACTCATAAATACAAGTTTTCCAAGCAAATGTTGTCATGTAATCACTTTTGGTTAATTAGTCGTTGTAATCATAACTGGTTCATAATGCATCTCTCTTATTAATAGTTTATTATGTTAAAATATTGTATTAAATTTGTTTCCAGCCACAGCAGACCTCAACTAACAAGTGGCAACTTGACAAATGGTTAAACAAAGTGAGCTCACAAAACAATAACACCATTGTGAGCAAAAATGGCAATTATGGACTCAGCAACTATCAGTTTCATAGTATACAACAGTATAAGAACCAGGAAAAGGGAAAAGCTCTTGTACTCAGCCAAACAGACTTCAAAGACCACGAAAATCAAAGTTCTAATGGAGAAAAGCAAAGGCCTAGAACTGCTCACAAAACTAAACTTGGTAAACAAAAGTTACCTACTCATAATGAATCTGCCTCCCAGAGAAGGACATTGGGCAAAAAGCAGTCCAGGAGGACAGTAAAAATGTCTACTGAAGATGATCTCAGCTTGTTAAACTCAGAGAATCAAAGCATAATTTCTAAGGGAAAAGGAAGTCAGGACTCCAGTATATCAGAACAGCACAAAACCAAACCTAATGCCAACAATGTCGGGCCGAAAAGAGAACTGCAGATGGGTTCTCTTTGCAAAGAAAGGAAGCACAGGGAAACTGGTAAAAGTGTACCTAAATCCAGAGAATTTGTTGACTCTGTATCCTCATCATGTTCATCCTCATCAGGCTCAAGACTAGACTCAGATAATGAAGAATTTCTTCCAGCCAAATTTCCACCAGCTTCTACTTCACCAGACAACCACAAATTAAATGATTGTAGTAACAGTCTCAGCAGAGTCAGGAGCTGCAATGCAGTCACCTCTGTCAATAGGAATAGTAACGAATCAAGCACTGACTCAGAAGGACAGCTGTTTGCTTTAGTTCCTTTTGGTCGAAATGAACTTCTTTCACCTTTAAAAGACAATGAGGAACTCAAGTCTCTCTGGGTAAAAATAGACTTGACACTTTTATCCAGAATTCCTGGACAGTTACCCAAAGACTCTCTAACCCAAATAAATACTGCTGAGGGGATTTGCAATAGCAGTGTTAATGAAGGTTGCAGTCCCTCAAAGGAGAAACAATCAACAGAATTAATAAGAAAACGCAAGGTACGTCAATGTATAATTATTTATAAACGGAAAACATTATCATTATTTGATATGTACTTTGTGATCTGCCAGTAGGATTCAAGAGATGGTGTGAAGCCATCCACCCTAATGCACTGCAGCAAAAATGGAAAATTTCAGAAATGCCTACCAGCCCCCTTTTAAAATGGGCCAATCAGGCTGGAAGCCTGTCAACAGTTTTTCAGGGTTGCAGGCTAAGACCTAAGCTTGGATCCCACCTAGTGGGATCCACTTACACTAGCCAGGAGGCTCATTTCACTCAATGTACTGGCCACCCAGAAGATCCTAGGCTAGCCTAGAAGTCCTGTCCCCCTGGCCATTCACCTGATGCACGGGACAATATCTGGGATGGCACTGCACTAAAAAGCCCACAAACTTTCAGGGCATTTTTATTTTAAGCCCATAATGCATTCAGTTTGCTTCTCAATTAATGCAAACAGTCACTGTGCATTTTTTCTTTCCTTATTTCCATCTATCAGCACGGTACTCAGGACATGCTCTGACTTCCACATAATTTGCCTAGTTCAGATGGAGTACTGGATGCAGCTGAATAAAATAAAAGCTGGTTCTTAAGACAGGCTAGCAGGCAGTACAATAGATTGTATGCCTATTCTGCAACAAGTGATAATACATCCAGCGTTTTAAAAAGATTATTCTCGAGTATAGAGGCAAGGCCGCCATTTATTCCCCAAGCCTAGTTGCCCTTAGAGGTGGTTTGATACAATTGAGTAGTTTGCTAGGCCACTTCAGAGGACAGTTAAGATTGAACTACATTGTTGTGAGATCGGAGTCACATTGAGGGTGCACCAGGCAAGAATGGCAGGTTTTCTTCCCTGAAAGACATCAGTGAACCAATTGGGTTTTTAAGACAATTTGACAGCTTCGTGGTCATTTTTACCAATATCAGTTTTTTTTGTGGATTTTTTAAAAAACTGCCATGGTAACATTTAAAATCACATTCTATTGGATTGTTAGTCCAGGCCTCTGGATTGTTAGTCTAGTTAGTTAGGTTACTGGATTATCATAGTCCTACTTTAACTGGCTTTACTCTATGTATAACAAGATATAAGGAGAGAGCTTAGGAGTAGCGACTGAAAGCTTGGTCAAAAAGATAGGTTTTGAGAAGCTTTTTAAAGAGGGTTCTAGGGAGAGAGTCACAAAGAACAGGATAAGGTCAGCTGAAGGCTCTGCCAACAATGGTAGGACAGAAGATGAACAAGTGAAAGTAATAGTATTTCAATATTTTGGTACATTTGCATTAGAAGTCCTTGAGTGCGAAATTGCTCTCCGTAACGCTATGGAAGCCCTGACGCAAGAAAATGGCACTGCCCAAGCTTCCATCCACTTCTAGCACAGCCATTGCAGCCCCTTCGGATGATTTAACATTAGTTTCAGGAACTTCATCTGGACATGGCCAATGAATACCTGTGCTGATCACATGTTCAACAGCACGAGGGTCCCCTCACTTGTGTTATTCAAAGGACCAGACACCAACTTGAAGGTGAAGTGCTTATTCTTAGGCTCAGGTTGTGGAAGTGCCATTGTATATTTTTGGAAGTGTTTTGGATAGCTGCTGCTTAAAATCAGGCAGGACACAAGACTTGGTGACCAACGTATGGGGGCTGTGGTTACAGGGCCTCGGTCTGCAATATGACCATCAGATTTTTAAAAATATTCTTTCATGGAATGTGAGTATCGTTGGCAAGGCCAGCATTTGTTGCCCATCGCTTATTGCCCTTGAACAATCGAGTGGCTTGCTAGACATTTGAGAGGGCAGTTAAGAGTCAACTGCATTGCTGTGGGTCTGGAGTCACATGTGGGCCAGACCAGGTAAAGACAGCTGATTTCCTTCCCTGAAGGAGAGTGGTGAACCAGATGGGGTTTTACAACAATCGATGATAGTTTCATGGCACCATTATTGAAACTAGCTTTCAACTGCAGATTTTTATTAGTGAATTGAATTTAAATTCCACCAGCTGCCGTGGTGGGATTTGAACCTGTGTCCCCAGGGCATTAGCCTGGATCTCTAGATTACCAGTCCAGCGACATTACCGCTGCACCACCATCTCCCCAAAAATGGAGTGAAGGCTGCAGAGATGAGAAATGCTGTAAAGAGGGAGGTGGAAGAGGGCTCTATGCAGAAGGCACTACCAAACAAAGGTTTCTCAGTAGCATGTCTCCTTCCACCTGACCCAGGAGCAATGTCTATGGTGACACAGGTTTGACAAGGAGATGGTAACTGAACTATGCCACCTCCAACAACACAACCTGGAGCAAGCAAGCGACATCTTGAACATATCAGAATACAGCATTCAGCAGGTCATGGAAACCATCTATTCCAGAAGAGAAGAGCGCATCATCTTCTCTGTCAGCAGGGGCAAACAGGATGAGAGGGCTTGTGGCTTTGCCAAGATAGTGGGATTTCCAATGGTGCAGGGAGCCATCAACTGCACGCATGTGGCTTTGCGTGTCCCCCATGTCAATGGGGAGAGATACAGGAATCGCAATGGCTAGCATTCTACAAACGTGCAGTTGGTGAGTGATCTGCCATGATGCATTCATCCTGTGCCAGTTAGCCGTACCCACAATCTTCGGTCCTCCATGGAGCACCAGAAGCTGGATGCACAGGGAAGAGCTAGACTCTGTACACGTGGCTTATGATCATCCTCCGCCACCCAACCAAGCAAAGACAGCGGGTATATAATGAGAGCCACAGGAAACATCATGGAGCGGGTAACTGGCCTCCTCAAGCAATGGTTCCACTGTCTTGACGGCTTGAGGGGAGCCCTCCAGTACACACTGGAGCAGATTTTGAAGTTTGTGGTGATTTGCTATGTCCTCCATAATATTGCCACTATGAGGGCACAGCCATTGCCTCCAGGAATCCAGAGGTCACCTCAGGAGGAGGAAGGGGAGGAGACGGAGAAGGAAGAAGAGGAGTCGGCATGGATGGTGCATTCTGGACCCCTTTGCTCTGGACGCGTTGTCAGAAAGTGCCTTCCACAAGTGCTGTCATGGAGTTGCTCATCACTTCCGTGATGGAAAGGATGGGCTCCAAGATCTGTGCAATGCCGTCTGCCATGTTAGAGCTAGACTCCTCCATGCTCCTTGACAGTGGCAACAAGCTGTCTGGCAGGCCAGCAAATGCACCAAGCATCTGTCTGCCTGTTCCTTAGCATTCTCCAGTAGGCTGCCCCATCAAAATGCTCATCTCAGTCCCCTGTAGCAGAACTCATGTGCTACCTCGCCCTCCAGTGAACTGACACACTCGCTATCCTTTCCCGTGGCTTGGCTGCCACCTACTCATGCTCTGGACTCTGTACTAGTCTCTAAGGTATGCGCAGTATCTGAGCTGGTGGCTGTGTCAGATACAGTGACAGTGCTTCCTCATCACTGGAAGCGATTGCTCTCTGTTTTCCTCCTGGATGTGTTGTGGCTGGCCAGGCACCAGTTCTTGGGTGTCTGAAAGCTTAAATCAGAAGGGGAGGGTTGGGCTGAGGGAGAGGGGATGGGGAGGAAAGGAAGAGGTCCAAGATCTTACTGCTTGCACATCATGACAGATTCTTTCTTTTCTTTTGGGCCTCCTTATCTCGAGAGACAATGGATACGCGCCTGGAGGTGGTCAGTGGTTTGTGAAGCAGCGCCTGGAGTGGCTATAAAGGCCAATTCTGGAGTGACAGGCTCTTCCACAGGTGCTGCAGAGAAATTTGTTCATGACAGATAGCAAGATAAGAAATGCAGGAATATCATTCAGCAGAAGCCTCCTGTGTTTCAGTGCATCCTCCCTTTAAGAGGGACAGACTGCCTTTAAGAACTGGAGGCTAACTGCAAACGCACTAGCTTGGCACACTATGGCACACCCCTGTTGTGTGTGCAGCCAGCCAGCAGCATGGGTCACTCTGGACTGCTCGCAGAAATCATGGAAATACTATTACATTCATATGACGGGAAAAGCAAATAATGAAATGTCTAGTTTGGCTATCCAATTGATGTCCTTGTAAGATGCAAGGTGGAGAAATGAGGGGCCTCCCACTACAGATTTTAGTGGGCTGGTTGATGTGATATGTTCTTTGGTCTGTGACAAATGATCACAATTGCATTTCAGGTTGTCCCTCATCTTCCACTAATGGAGGTGGACACATGGTCTAAGCCCAGTGTGGATTCGATTGAGCGCTGTCCACTGTTTTCGAGGGAGTTTGAAGCCAGGAACCTCAGTTGTCGGGTCAATGATGAGGTGTTGGTTCTATATGCTGCATCTGTCCCATGATTCCCTCCATCTGGATAGTGGGTTGATACCAGCTGCATGAATATTAACTGCTGTTTCCCAGAACGGCCAGTGCAATTTTAAGCATTTTCCTGGTACGTTTTTCAGGTCTTTGTGAATGGATAGGTTGGTGTAGCTCATGACTTTTTACATCTCACAAAGCACGATGACATTGCGGTGAATGGCAGGCAGGGCAATGTGGGACAACACTGGGAGCAACTCAGTTGGAGTGGACCTAAGCACCTCTGACACCATCTGCATGGCGGTGTTCAGCTACATGTCCATGATCTTTGTGTGGTAAATGTAGGACCATGAGGCAGAGCAGTCTTCTACAGCAGGATAGACTAGGGCCACTGTTCCAGTGTAAAATATTCTGCTTCTGCTCCCCCATGATGTTCCAGCGAGTTTCTGGACAAGGTTTACTCTGGTTTTTACTTTTTGGCTGGGTTTGGGGAAATGAGACCAATAGGTGAGAGTCCTGTCCAGGATGACACCCAGGTATTTTGTGTGGGAATCATGAGTAAGTCACCTTCTGCAGAAGGAAACATTTAGTTCTTCCCTGGCAGCGTTTTTGTTGAGGTGGATCACTGACACAACTGTCTTCTCTGGATTGGGGTGGAGGCACCAGGTCCAGAAGTAGCATTCCAAGGTCCAGGTCGTGATGAGCATCCTACTTGCTTCCTTTAGTGTTGATGCCTGTGTCATTGGCATAGATGAACCTCTGTGATTTGGTGCAAGGTATGTCCACTGTTGAAAAAGACCAGTGCGAGCATCAACCCCTTGGCAGATCATTGTTAATCATCCATGTTCAGCTAGTCTTTTCAATAAACACGGAACTTACAGTTGCTTGTTAGGGTGTTGATAAGCCTAAGAGTTTTATAGCATTGAATGATTGTTGAAAGCTTCAGTAGCAGGCCTTTGCGATGGACAGTGTTGTATGTTGAAGACAAGCCTATGAAGGTAGCTCCAGTCTTCAGCTGTTTCTGCAACCCTGCCTCAATGGTGATAGTGAGTGTAAGGACCTGGTTAAAACAGCTTCTTCCTTCTCTGAAACCTGCCTGCTCGTTTGAGACAGTGGCTTCCAAAACTGGCTTTATGCAGTTAAGGACAAGCCATCCGGCCACCTTGTAGAACATAAACAGAAAGGCAATTGGATGATAGTTATGGGATTGTGGCTTCTTTTCCTGGGTCTCGGATTTCAATGATTTTGGTTATGGCACCAAACCTCTGGAATTATCCCAGTGTCAAGGATGTTGGAGATAAGTTTGGCAAGCCACATTTGTCCATTTGGACCCTGGTTCTTGAGGAATTCTGGATAGATGTTGTCAATCCCAGTGACCTTCCTAGACTTAGTGGCTGTCAACACCGTGTTCACCCCTTTAGTGCTGAAGGCAACCGAAAAGGTGATGTGTGGAGCAGCTTTTTCCACATAGAGTACAAGTAACTTTTCCACTCGGTTTGTATTTGGTGATCATCTTTGCCTTTGAGTTGGTTAGGAGGCAGACCATGATAACATTTGCACTCACCTTTGGCTGAAGTGATTTGTGACTTTAACCCCTTATAGGGACTAAACTAAATCAGCAGTACATCCCTCTGAATCTCCTTTAATTAAGTTCAAATCAGACAAATTCTTATAAACACTTATTCAGGTCCAAAGAATTGAACTAGCTTTCCCTCAAAGAAAGAAAACTAACAGAGAATATTACCATCTTTCGGATAGCCTACGTTTTCAATAATTATGGCTAAGTCATAAATATCCCAGATATTATAAGGATCTGGGAAACTCTCTTCAACATGTATCTCTCCACTTAAAGAGACACAAAGGCCGGAATTTTACCCTAGGCGGACGGAAGCTGGCCACCGACTGAAAAGTCAGTGTCGAACCCGCTTCCGCCTCGCCTGGGGATCTGACCCATATTTTGCGGGTCCCTGGGCTTCAATTGGCGTGAGGCGGGACTTCTACCCGCTTGAGGTAGGAAGGACCGCCTAATAGAGACGCCAGCCAATCAGCGGGCCGGCAGCTCTTAGTCCCAGCAGTGCCACTGGGAGCGGTGGCCACTGCTGGGACTGCAGTCCAGCATGCAGAGAAGATGCCTGGGAGCCGGGAAGGAAGGTAAGTTTTGGTTGCCTCACCGGGGGTAATTGGTCAGGCTCCGGTGAGGCAAGTGTGGTCATTTGGGGGGAAGGGGGGTGTGTTGGGTCATGGGGGTGGTTGGGGTAGCAGGAGCGGCCCTCCATCGGGCACAATGCTTTGGTTAGGCAGCTTCTCCCAGCTCCAGGATGCCCGCTTGCCACGTGTAGAATCCGCATGGAGGCAGGCGATGGCCGTTAATTGGCCACTTAAGGGTCTTGATTGGCCTGGGGCGGGCAAGCTGGTTTTCGCTGCCGCCACCCTGCATAAAGTGGTGACCAAGGCGGGAGTGGGTCAACATTTTGAGCCGATTTATCTGCATCAACCACCCCATAAACTAATTAAGTTTATTGCTACCTCTTACTGATGTCACACATGATATTTCAATGTGTGTGTTTATCTTCCAAGTCCCTGACAACAGAGACACAAATGGATTTCACAACTTGTATCTGGTTCATAACAGGGACCTTGAAAGACGTTGAAATTTTTAACTCTACCTTCTTAAAGGGGAATGTCAGTGAGTCTTGAAAACTGACCATTTATTCAATCTTTAATTCTAAAAGGTATAATATATTAACTATATCTAAATGCTACCTAATTAAGCCTATTATACCTATATTCCATCACATGGCGCCTCATGTCAGGGCAGGGAGGGGGCGCCAAGCCAGTGAAGCAAGTTTCAGGGTTTCCTGTTGAAACATGAGAAATCCAGGTTTTCAGTTGTTTATCTCCATCACGATTATCTGCCTTCACCTAGGGAATTTATGAGTGCTGTTGCTGTATCTGAGTTTTGAGTGACATTAAACTCTGCCAGCAATCACTCACTCTCCTGGTAGACCAACATGGCATGTATTGTTTCCTGTAGCCACACGGGATAATTCTGGCAGCCCCCACTTTCAGCAGCTGGCAGTATTCTCTGGGTTGTGTTCTCAACAATGCTTGTGAAGGTAGGCCTGGAAGCCTTATGAAAGTTCCATCTTTGTTTTGGCAACTCTATCCCTACATGTACAATGCTGGGTTGGTGCTTTGTGTTGGGAAAGTTCTTAAGGAACTTCCAGGAGAAGGTGAGTGGCCATCCTTTGTTGTCACTGGTTGTAAAACAGAGATCCAATGAGTATTTCTGCCACCAGCGGGCAGAAGAAAAGAAGCATGGCTGTTTGGCATTTTGGACAAGATGGATATCAGAGACAAGCACCCAGTCTTCCAGCTGTTCACCCGCTCAGTCTACTTTTTGCTAGCCCCACAGGTAGTGGTGACGTTGAAATTGCCAATGTAGGTGGCTGGGTGATGGACGATTGGTAGGGTGATGGTTGGACATGTCTCTGTCAGCAGTTTCTAAACATTCATGATGATCAGCTTTCCCAGTCTGATTGTAATGGACAACGGTGAACTGATGCTGGCAGGGTTTCTTCAGCTTTGGTAATCAACTGAATCTGGACATATGTGGCCATACCATATTTCATGTGGTATTGGCACGCTATCATGTGGAATCCATTTATCTGCATCCGGTATGAGTTTGGCTCAGGTAGGCGTGTTTCTTGGAGGGCAGAACATGGATCATTTGCATTCTGTGGTCCCTTGACAAGATCTCACACTTCGTTCTGGACAGGTCTTCAATGTTGTGGTGATAAATGTGGAGTGCTGGACTGATTATCTTGGTTGGTTGGCTCTGAAAGGGACCTTTAGTTGACATGTTTGATGCTTTCAAGGTTTTCAGGTCGGGCAGCCACTTTTGGGAATTCGGTCATCTTCTTGATGACATTAGCTAGCAGGTTCTCTATGAACTAGCACCCACAAGGAAGTTGTCATCTAACCTCAATCATGAAAATGAGGAGACAGCGCAAAGTTTGCATACTGCCTGCCTCAACCGGGAATGGCCACAGTTAGATTGTGAATCACGCCCCCCCACCCCTGGTCCCTCCCCGTGCCCATCAATGGGTGCAGACCAATTTTTAGGCCCTTATGTTTAGCTCTTCAAAAGGCAAGGAATAAAGACGAACAAGTAAAAACAACTATTTAAATT
Organism: Heterodontus francisci; assembly: GCF_036365525.1. Classification (NCBI taxonomy): domain Eukaryota; kingdom Metazoa; phylum Chordata; class Chondrichthyes; order Heterodontiformes; family Heterodontidae; genus Heterodontus; species Heterodontus francisci. Next base: position 70,957,683 of record NC_090376.1, read on the forward strand.
TGCTTTAAATGTTAATCTACTCTTTTATAAACAACTCTTACATAAACAGTGTTTCCTTCCTTCTTGTGTTTTTTTTAACGACTGAGGTAACTGTCTTAATATGAAGTATATCTTTTGGAAGTTAAAATCTTACTCTTGTGGGTCAATATTGACCCTTCACAACAGATGGGAGATGGTCGAGGGTGTGGTTAAAAATTTAAAATCCTGAAACACAACCCCAACCTGCTGTGTACATATCTGACATCACTTTTGTAGTGGTGGGTTGCATGGCATGTTTCTGTCCCATTCTCAAGAGGCAGGACACTTTGTTATAATATTTACTCCTATGCAGTTGGAGGCCTGACTTAAATTTAATGCTGGCCAGGTTTCCCAGAGCTTGGGAAACTCAGCAGCTAAATGGAGAAAGGATCAAGCAAGTAAGTTCTTTTTATACCACTGCATGTGAGCCAGGAGGAGTTGGAGTACTCTCACCTTCGCCTCAAGCAAATGTTCTGCCCATCACAGCCTCTCCACACTGTCTCCATCACCCCAAACTCTAATCTTTGCCTCACTCCCTCCCGATTGCTGTTCTCCTGTCAACCTGGCTGGCTGCCTGTTGGGAAACAGAATAAATGATGTCCTGTCGTTAGATTCGGCTAGACCTAGGTGTTCCCACGATTTACGGGTTCCCCTACCCTCACATAACTGCAGCACCCCGCTCCCTCTCTGTAAATTTAGGGGGCTTAGACTCGAACAGTTATACCTCTGAACTATCCCAAAACAGTTATCAGACTTACTGTTGGGCATGTTTGAAAATAGCTCGCTGTTGTGTACATATAACTGAATAAATCACACTGTCTGTGTTTCTGCAAAAGGTCTACCCTTAAGCTTTGAAGATACCTGATGAAACTTGCAAAATTTGTAATGAGTCAATCTTGCAATAAGATTCTGATAGTAGCTTTTTAAAAAAACTACTTCTGACTGCTGGCTAAATTTAAAGGAAGCTAAACAAAGCTAATAGTTTTGGTCTTCCTCATGTTCAGTTGGTGAAAGTAATGATTTCTCTGTGACTTGATCTCAGAGAAGCAATCTGACAGCAAAGGGGTGGTTGTGGGATTGAGAGAAGTGGAGAGGCAGAGCTGGGTGTCAGCAGCATTAATATGGAAGTTAACTTCATGCTTGTGGATGATAATCACCAAAAAGCAACATATAGATGAGTAAGAGAAGGGACCAAGGATGGATTATTGGAGGACTGTTGCTATGTTCCTATGACTCTACAAATTATTTTGAAAAGCGTAGGGTGAGAGACAGGGGAGAAACTGCAAAATTGTAAGTGCTCAGTGTTAGAGTAGGTAGGAGACTGGTTCAGGTTTAGAACAGGGAAGAAGGAAACTGAGGAAGCTGTAGAAGTCTCAACCTTGGAAATGAAGAAGTCACTACAGTTGTGCAAGGTAAAAACAAACATATGCTTGTTTTGTGCACAGTAGTTAAGAACACACTTACCAAATCACATGACATTTAACTTGCGAACAATACTTGGTACAGCTAAATATTAAGAAAGATGGAGAAGAGAATAGAGGGAAAAAGAAGCTGAGTCATAAGCAAAAGGAGATCTCAGTTTATTACCTTCTTAAAAATGTGCATGTCGCTTTCATCACAGTGTACTATTAAAATGATTTCCTCCTGTAAACTAACCTGCATTCCCAGGTATTTCAGGAGATACCGTTTCAGCCTTTGGCCATTCATTTGCCTTTATTGAAAAGCTGTAATCAAGGCAACCATTGTACAAAATATGATGTCATATATAACACCTTTGTTGCTAAATGGTCAAATTAATATGTAATTCCAAGCATAGTCTTCCTATTATTGTTTATAAAATTGTAAAAGATAGCATTTTGCTGTATCGCTTATACTCTTAACATTTACAATTTAATTTCCCCCTATATACTACAACTGTGCAGTATAAATAATCCAAGAAATTTACTAGTGGAGACAATGAAAATTTCCTGCAACAGATTTTACTCTGTCTCCAAATCAAACTGCTGATAGCAGCAAAAATATAGGTTTGTGTGAAGATGTTTGACAGTATGTTGCCATTTTAGGAATTGCCTGCATGCAGGCTAATAATAAACCTTCAGCATTGCTAGCCTTTAAAGACCTTGCCCCAGGGCTGGATGCACAAATTTGCAATTGTAATTTTACATTTTCTGTCCATGTACAACGTCGGTGTGCATAGATTCTTTAAACACTTAGGTTTCAACAAGATATGGGAATATGGGATTAATGTAGGATTAGTATAAATGGGTGGTTGTTGGTCAGCACAGACTCGGTGGGCCGAAGGGCCTGTTTCAGTGCTGTATCTCTTAAAAAAAAAGATTTATGCATACATAATAGCATTGACTCCTATGTAAATGTCAGCCATGGCTCAGTTGCAGGATGGCCATTCATCCGGTTTTATACTGGACAGTCTGTTTTTTAGCCAGTTTGTCCACTGTCCCATACCAGATGCCTTTATGTCCAGTAAACTAGGGTTAGGACAGAAGAATCATTTAAAGAGACATGCACCTAAAGTAATTTTGCAAAATACAGGAATCTAAAAGACAATGACTAGCCAGAATACACTGCGATTCAGTTTGCTGTTTTCATCAATGTTTTTCACTGGAAATTAATGCATTATACTCACAACGCAAGTGGTTCTGGTGTTTTTTTTGTTGCGGGCTTGTAGATGGGTGGCTCAGGATGACGTCATTGTAATGAGTTCTTTATGTTGTCTGATGCAACATAAATGAAAATGCATGGAGTCCGGGTCATTGATTATCCCAAACTGGTCTATTACAGCTAAACTATTATACAGTACAGAGAAAACGACTTACAGAGCCTTACTCTAGGTGTTACAATTGCAGAGTGATGCTGGCTCTGAGTCACATGACTGCATTCTGGTACTTGGCTCATTAGCATACATAGATCTGAAAGGAACATCACTCTTAAAGGCAATCATACAACATCCCCCTTCTTTCCAAAGATAAGTTTTGTATGCTAAAAGTAAAAACACATAAAATTAGATAACATCAAAATTATTTACACAGGTATAGAGATTATGAAATTTATCCGTGCAGAAGCTTAATAGTCCACATATTGTTTCGGTGGTTTGACAACTCTTAGAGATCTGGTTATGGTATAACCTTCTGGGGATGTCATCCTTGGCTGTTTTGGGTTTGCAGGTATGTTGTCACTGTATTGGTCGTTGTCCTGTTCTTCTATGACACCCTCATCTACGGAGTGCATTCTTTCCAGTCCACTGTACCCAATTGGGTTATTGTACACTCCTCTTAGTTGGCTATAGTTCCTTCTCAACACCGCTCTGCAAGGTGTTGCAATTGCATAGGACCTAGGCTCACTACAAATTTTGGATACTTCTGCGGGTAACCATATTCTCACATATTCTCATTTTGGGGTGTATGACCCTGACCTTTGGTCCTACATGTAGCTGAGGTAGTTCCGCCCCTACATGTCGGTCATGCACCATCTTCATTCTCCCGTTTTTCGAGCAGTGTCTCCTGCTTCTCGGAGAATTTGGACAAATGGTGGCTTGGCAGAGTTGTCCACAACTGTCTGCCAAACATGATCTTTGCTGGTGATGGTAAGCCGATATCCATAGGTGTATCTCTGAGGTGGAGCATGGCAACACGAAAATCTTGTTTCATTGTCCTACACTTCAGGATAAGTGACTTGACTGTGTGAACCATTTTCTCGGCAAGACCATTAGATCTAGGGTAATGTGGTGAGGACATCACATGGTTTACGTCCCATTTGGCGCACATATCCCTGAAAGGTTTGCCCGTATACAGTGGCCCATTGTCAGAAACGATTTCTTCAGGTGCACCAAATAGACAGAATATGGCACTCAATGTGTCTGCGACGACCGCGCTTGGCGTGTTTTTTACCTGTCTGATAATTGGAAATTTGGAGAGATAATCAGTGCATAAGATAAAGTCGTCTCCATGAACAGAAAACAAGTCAGTGGCGATTTGGACCAAGGGACTGACGGAATCTCGTGAGGGTGTATAGGTTCTTTGCATTGGTGTGGCTGGTGGCTCTGGCATGCCTCGCACATCCTAACTAACCTTTCGATGTCACTGTTTATCCCTGGCCAATAAACAGTGTCTCATGCTCTATGCCCATATGGCCTTGGTGAACTCCATGCATCTCATTTATGTTGCATCAGTCAACATAAAGAGCTCATTATATGGTGGTAGCGGTGGGATTAGGCAGGGTGGCTGCTTGTCAGCCAGTGAGGACATGATGGGCTGAATGGCTTCCTTCCATACTGTAAATTTCTATGATTCTTCTATGATTCTATCTCACCCTATCAACATATCCTTCTACTCCTTTCTCCCTCATGTGTTTATCCAGCTTCCCCTTAAATGCATCAATGCTATTTGCCTCAACCACGCCTTGTGGTAGCAAGTTCCATATTCTCACCATTCTCTGGATAAAGAAATTTTTCCGGAAGCCTTTTATTGAATTATTTATTATTTACAACCAACGATTTGCTTTTGAAATGGAGTCACTGCTGGTATGACAACAAACATGGAAGCTAATTATGTCTGCAGGAAGATCAGGCAGCAAAAGAATATTAAATGTTATTGGGCTGCTGAGTGTAATGCGTTCTTTTATGCTATCTGAAGCAACATAAATGAGATGCGTGGAGTCCAGGTCGTTGAAGATCCCAAACAGGTTTATTACAGCTAAACTATTATACAGTACAGAGCAAACTATTTACAGAACCTTACTGTAGGTGTTACAGTTGCAGGGTGACTCTGCTCTGCATCACATGACTGCATCCTGGTACTTGGCTCATTAACAAACTAAGATCTTAAAGGGACATCGGTCTTAAAGGCAATCAGAAAACAGTCATCTCCATGCGTAGTGACATCATTCCACCCTGTGCCACAGCACTGTTTGTCTGCCAGGTCTGGTTCCCGCTGTTCTTGGCCTCTGGCATTGGCCACCCTGGTCAGTTGGTAGCACTCTTGCCTCTGGGTCAGAAGGCTATGGGTTCAAGTTGCACTCCAGAATTAAGGCTAACCTTCCAGTGCAGTGTTGAGGGAGTGCTGCACTGTTGAAGGTGCTGTCTTTCAGATGAGATGCTAAACTGAGATCCATCTGCTCTCTCAGGTGAGTGTAAAAGATCACATGACATTATTTCAAAGAAGAGCTGAGGAGTTATTCCCAGTGCCTTAGCTTATATTTATCCTTCAATCAACATCAGTAAAACAGATTATCTATCATTATCACATTGCTGTTTGTGGGAGCTTGCTGTGTGCCGGTTGGCTGCCATGTTTCCTACATTATAACAGTGGCTACACTTCAAAAGTACTTCATTGGCTGTAAAGTGCTTTGGGACATCCTAAGGTTGTGAAAGGCACTATATAAATGCAAGTCTTTATTATTTTCTTTTATGTAGGTAACAAACTCTTATTCACTAGAAGGTTACAATAGAGAATGAATCTCATAACAGTTGGAAAGTTTGTCAAACAGATTATCACAAAGTTGTGGAGGTTCAGTAGATAGATACCCTAATATTGTTATAATTTGCTTGGCTCTTCAATTATTTGGGGGGGGAAATCATCAGGAACTATTGAAATGAAAACTATTTGCCACCTAGATCATCATCAGAACACTGGGTTGTCAGGAACAAAACTTCCTGTCCCTTGTCTCCAATACAAGGGTGGAAAACAAATTGTAGCCTTTGTACTTAAGTGTTTTTACCATTATAGTTGCTGGGTGCCACACATCTGTTTTTATGTTGCAGACAAACACTGTTGACTGAAGCAGCATGCTTAAAAGGTGTTTGTCTCCAGTTTCTATTTATATTACTAGTCTATTTCCCATGGTATTGCACACAGGAAGACAAGACCAAGTATAGTTTTCAGGGCAGGATTAGAGGGAGGAGATAATTGGACCAAGGCCACGGGACAACTATGATGATGGAGACGAGGAGAGGGCAGAGAGCCATGGTTGAGTGAAGCGATGGAAGCTTTGTTGGATTTGCATTAGTACCATTGGGCTGCCTGCTTGTTATGAAGTCTTGGAAGAGCCAATATTTCCTCCACATGAACATTAGAAAGACCAAAGCCATTGTTTATGGCCCACTTCAAAACTTTGCATGTTTGCCATCAGCACCATCACCACCACTACCCCCACGATCCGCCACCCACCCCCTCCCTGGCTACTTGTTCACACTGAACTAGACTGTGCATAACCCCAGTGTTCTGTTTGACCCAGAGCTGAGCTTCAAAACACATATAACCGTTACCAAGATTGCTTATTTCCACCATAGCAATGTCTACTTGTTGAAGGAGATTCCATCAATTCTTTAAGTCATTTGGTGATTTCTTAAAGACACAGAATATTAAAACATCTGGGATAAGCAGGAGAAATGGCTAGAGTAGGTGGCCCAAATGGAAATAAAAACACCTGCACAGACAAGATGGGCAACACGTAATTACATGTAATGTACTGTAATTTTCTATGATTCTGTGAAGTGGTTTTGCAATGTTTGCTACATATTTACAAGCTTTTGTAATAACTTTTACCATTATATATTTTTGCAGTCTGAAAACAACGAGGCTTACAACAAAAATAAAAAGAAACATTTAGACAAAGAGCCTTTCATTGCAGTACTGCCCTCCATTGACAGCTCTTCTGTGCCAAGTCAAAAAGCCATGTCCATCAATGAGTAGGTGTTATTATTTGTCCTTACCATTGTTTCTATTGTAAACAGGAGTCAACTATTTCTCATTTTAAACTGGGAATTTTGAGCAATCAAATAGAAAATAGCAGCCAACACACTTTTCTAAGGAAATAACATTGTAAGTAATCAATGGAAAGCATTATAAAATGGTGTACCAATGCTTCCACAAAGCCAATCAACAATATTCGTCATAAGAGGCTGTTACATTAGCTTTGATAATTCAAAGTAAAACCTGACAAGAAAGTGGCAGAAGGAAAAGAAGCAGTGGGCACTTACTAGGGGAGTGACTCAGATGTGAAGCAAGTACTTTATAGAGTGCTCAGGGAATGATGGTAGAGTGCCTGCTGTTTCTAGTCTGTATCAGCAATTAGGATTCAGAAATTTAGAGAAAATTGATCACATTTGCAGACAACACTATGCTTCAGGGAAGGCATGAGTACAATGAGGAAGCCAAAGAACCACAAAAGAGGCTAGATAAATAATGAATATTGGTTGAACAGTGATAGATGAAATTCAAAGTACATAAATTAAAGTAGGTTTAAAACCAGCAGAAGGCATTCCTGTTCTTAATGCTACCTTGGTTGATTTTTTTGCATCATTTTTGATTACTTGCTTTGCTCAAGTTGCATTGTATTCATTGACACTGCACTTTAACTTATCCTTTCATTTTTATTGCTTTGCCTCTTTTTACCACCTACTATTCAAGAGAGATATACTGTACTTGTCAGCAGTCCCTTCGCCAAGTATGAGCAGTAATCTGGAAATTCCTTTTGCTGTCAGAGAACTGGAAAATGAGGATGAGGAGTTCTATAGCTATGAGTAGAGGCAGGCATACCTGCATCAGTAGAGGGCTCAGTGGATCCATGCCTGCCTGAGGAGTGCATCTATAGAAAACACCATAGTTAACTAAACATGTCAGAGTAGTGAGTCCTTGCTGCTTACCCGTTATTGGATCTCGAAACACTCTCAGTAACTAGCATAGCTCTATTACGGTAGTCAAAGTCATGACTAACTCGAACTTCTAAGCCACTGGCTCTTTTCAGACTACCAAGTTTGATATCTATCAGATCGACCAGGCTGCAGTGCAACACTGTTGATTAAGTTAATTAAGAGTTGATTTCTAGGGACAAGGGCTTTTATCAATTTCCCTGATGGCAATGATTATCAGCAGAAGAGGGCTCTTCACTTTTTAGTAGATGGCATTACAAAAAGAAACTAGGCTTCATCAGAGTTAGCTATGTACACATATGACTCCCTGCATCAATGTAATGAATTTTTGAACAGGAAAGAACACCATTCCATTAATTTGCAGTTTTTAAGTGATCATCAGAACTGTATTCTGGAGTTAGATTCTAAGTATCTCAGCAGTTGCTGCAATGCATTTATTGTACTCCAGTCTTCATTTTCACTGTTATTTCAAACAAATATCAGCATCTGGAAGGGAGGCTTCAAGCAACTGTCATGCAGACCCCCACCTGCCAAGAATGAGGCATATTAATTTCACCACATGGATATTAAATTTCAAATTGTTGCTGGGAAGAGAAGGCAGGTTACATGGACTGCCAGACCATGGCTGTAAAGAGGACATTTGTATATTAACAGACAGTACTTGGAAAGGACAAAGCAGCCATTCCGTGACATTCAACCCACAATGGACTTTTGATCACCAGACGTTGAAGGTGGGGGAGCTCACATTCCAGGTTGACTGCGAAGATGGCCGAATACACAAACAGACATGGTCAAACCAGCTAGTCACATGACTAATCTGCTGGGCAACCTGAGTTTTTTGAATTTGTACAAACAGTTGGGGCAGAAAGCTCTTTGCTCCTGGATTGAAAAGACCTTTCCTGGCTGGCTCGCCACAGTCTCTACTGTCTGCTCCAATCGCTTTCTCACTAGCTTCTGAATCTACTGAAGACACATGAACCCCACAAGAGAAAAGTCTCCAACAGCGAACAAGATTTAAGAAGAATACTGGTCCGCAACAAAAAGCAAGATCTACCTACAATCAAGGACCCTACAGTGAGCTCGAAGACCTGTAACAAAAAACCTCCTCAGATATTGCCTCAAACTTTTCCACTTTATTTCTTCTGTTTTCTTTCTGTCTCTATCTGCTTGTGTGGATCACGTGTGCATGCTAGCATGGGCGCGTCATGTATCCGTAGGCATTAACTGAATTAGAGTTTAAGTTTAATAAAATTTCACTTTTCTTCTTTAAACCTGAGACAACCTGTTCTGTTAGTTTCTCTGCCTTATAATTGGAAAGCAGTGAACAAGGATTCACCAAGGGGGAGCTAAAAACACAATGTGTTTAAAATTAAACTCTGTTACAGTAAGGCCAGGTGAAGGCTGAAAGGGAACCCTAGACCTCTTTTTCACCTGGTTGTAACAGAAATTTGGGGGCTACTGTTCAGGATTTTACCCACAGACAAACGAGAGAATTTGGAAGTGGGGAGCCAAATTGTTCCCAATCAAAAAGAGCAAATTTTCAATAGGGACTTTCTTGTGGTTGTGTGTGCTTGAATGCTAACATGTCTGCAACTGAAGCGAGTAGCTCTTCAAGCCAGGTTGAAATAACTTGGGATAAGTTAGAAGCACTGTGTACGGAGGAGTTGAGGAAAATGGCTGAGCAGTGTGGCATCACTGTACGTGGCAAGGCTACGTCTGAACTCCTAAGGCTAGTGGCCGACCAGTTTTCCCTTGATTCTGAAGATGCAGAAACAGTGTTAGAAGCAGACCCAGACAGGGTACTTCTAGCAAAGGTACATTTGGAATGAAAGAAACATGAATTAGAAGACAGGGAAAGGGAAAGAGAGAGACAGGAAAGGGAGAAAGAAAGAGACTTCCAGAAGGAACGTGAAGGAAATGAAAGAAAGGAGAGAGAAAGAATATTCCAGAAAGAATGCGAAGAAAGAGAGTTGAAGCGGCTTGAGTTAACTAGGGGGTAAGAGAGCAATCCCAATGAAAGCGTGGACAATATGGAGAAACGTAATTCAGGGCTGTGTACAGAATTGTTACAACTAGCTTGTCTAATCCCAAAATTCAATGAGGAAGATGTAGAAGATTTTTGTGTGTCTTTTGAGAAACTGGCAAGGCAGCTAAAATGGCCAGCTGAGACCTGGTCTCTTTTACTACAAAGCAAGCTAACTGGTAAAGCCCATGAGGTTTATTCCCTGTTGCCAGATGAGAGTTCATCAAATTATGAACTGACCAAGAATGCTAACCTCAAGGGCATATGAGTTAGTACCTGAAGCCTATCACCAAAAGTTTAGAACCCTCAAGAAGCAATTTAATCAAATTATCTGGAGTTTGAAAGAAGTAAGCAGCTGGCTTTTGACCAGTGGCTGAGGGCTCGTAAAGTACAGCTCAGCTATGAGAATCTCAGAGAATAAATTCTGTTGGAGGAATTTAAACACTCTCTCCCACTCTCCATAAAGACCCTTGTAGAAAAGCCCCAGGTTCAGACAGCCCGGCAAGCAGCCATTCTAGCTGATGAGTTTGCTTTAATTTCTAAGTCGGTTTACCAGGTGAGAACCTTTCCTAATCACCCCCACAAATCAAATCCAAAAAGGAAGGTGATGTGAGCAAGAGTGGGACCCAGAGACCTGTGTGCTTCCATTGTAATAAAGCAGGGCATTTAAAAGTTAACTGATGGAAATTAAAGGGAAAACCTGTAGGGTTAATCAGGGCACACCCACTCAGTGAAGATGTGAACCTGATGGAAAATACAGCAGAACAAGCCGTGGCTTTAACTGCAGTAAGAGTGCAACCCAGGAAGCTTACTACTACAAGTGCAGGAAAAGTTAATAGGATTCCTGAAGATTATCAGGGTTTTGTGGCTGAAGGGAAAGTAACCCCATACCCCTCGAGTGCAGCAAGCAAGCCCATAGTAATTCTCAGGGATGCAGGGGCCACTAGATCCCTTTTACTGGGAAAAGGCCTGACCTTTCCCCCAGAGAGTGCAGTGAACACCAGAATGATGGTGAATGGTATTGGAGGGCAGTGTACCTGTGCACCTGGAGTGCGATCTAGTTTTGGGACCAGTGACCGTAAGGATTGTCCCTAGTTTGCCTGTGGACGGAGTTGACCTGTTCCTAGGTAATGATCTGGCGAGGGTGAAAGTGGTAAGCCCCCAGTAGTGAAAGAAAGCACAGGAGGTCAGAGAGACAGGGCAGTGGCAGGAGACGGTCCCCTGCAGTTTTCCTGAATGTGTAGTGGATCAGGCAATGATCAAACCAGCTCCCCCAGAGGAGACTGCATTGGCACTGCAGGCAAATGACCGTTTCTGTTTGTCCAAGACTTCCTTTGGACAGTTAGGACACCCAGGGAATGAATTAAATGGATTTTCCCTAGCTGAGTCTCAGCGAGCTGACCCAGTATTGTGAGAGTTAGCACAGGCTGTCCAGTCTGAAAGTGAAGGAGAGGGAGTCCCTGATTGCTAATATTTAAAGAATGAGGTACTGATGAGGAAATGGAGTTCTCCTCACTGACGTGAGAGCAAGGATTGGACAGTGGTTCACCAGTTAGTGGTGCCACAGGATACTGGAGAAAAATATTAAGAAGGGCCCATGAGACTACAGTGGCTGTATACACCGGTATTTGAAAGATGAAAGCCCGCATTAGACAACAGTTTGACTGGCCAAAAGTGCACATAAATGTGGTGGAATACTGCAAGATTGCCACATGTGCCAGGTTGAGGGGACACCCCAACCTACAGTGAAACCTGCACCCCTAAGTCCTGTACCGTGTTAGGAGGACCCTCCAGCAGAGGGCTAATGAACTGTAAGGGACCCCCACTGAGAATAAAAAGGAACAGGCAAGCACAAGGCTGGCAAACGGTTAGACAGGGAAGGGGAAAAAGTGATCAAGAGGGCAGATTAAAGGAAGTCCGGGAGGAATATCAGATTAAAACCCCTACTATCCAGTCAGCCATCCCCAAAAATGTGAAAAGTTAGACCTCACATCCTCCTACGTAAATGCAGAGACTAGAAGCACCCCACCAGCATTTACAGGAACCTGCAGAGACAAAGAAAGACATCTCGGGGCAGAGAAACCGTGAGGGTGATGCCCCAATTAGTCGAAGTGCCGCAGGGGACTGCAGTAGAGGCTGCACAAATACCTGCAGGCAGGAGTGTCCCAGAGAAAAAAGGGGAGATTAGCAAAGAACCCTCCCTCACAGTCGGAGAAAATGGGAACCCCCACCCATCCCCTGAAGTCAAAAGCCTTTGCATGACTCAGCAAAGCACTGAAAGAGAGTTCAGGATAGACCTGCCCATTACTGACTCTTTTGGGGAAAAAAATCTCCAACATAGGGTTAATTAAATCTAACCCTTCCCCCCCACCCCCACCCCTTGCCAGACCACAGCAGGAACAAAGGCCCTAGGCAGTAATGGAAATAGGTGAACTGAAGAAAAACTTCCCCAAAGAACCACATGTTTACTGGGATGCCAAAAGGGGGCAATTAAAGTAGCCCTGGCACCAAGAAAAGACAGACAATTTTAATAAGCTTTAGAATTTATGAATGAATGGAAATTGAGAGAAATGCATGTTATTTTCTGTATCTTATATTTTCTCTCAAGCCTTTTAATTAAATGCGATTTTCTCAAATTGCATTTCATTCCCCTGGGTGTGGAGGTTTCATGTAGGCCCCCACCTGCCAAGAATGAGGCATATTAATTTCACCACATGGATATAAAATTTCAAATTGTTGCTGGGAAGAGAAGGCCTGTTACAAGGACTGCTGGAAAAAAGTACATTTGCATATTAACAGACAGTACTTGGAAAGGACAAAGCAACCATTCCGTGACATTCAACCCACAATGGACTTTTGATCACCAGACATTGAAGGAGGGGAGCTTGCATTCCAGGTTGACTGCGAAGATGGCCAAGTACACAAACGGACGTGGTCAAACCAGCTAGTCACATGACTAACCTGCTGGGCAACCTGAGTTTTTTGAATTTGTACAAACAGTTGAGGCAGAAAGCTCGTTGCTTCTGAATTGAAAAGACCTTTCCTGGCTGGCGTGCCACAGTTCTACGGCCTGCTCCCATCTCTTTCTCACCAGCTTCTGAATCCACTGAAGACACATGAACCCCATGAGAGAAAAGTCTCCTACAGCTAACAAGGTTTAAGAAGAATACTGGGCTGCAACGAAAATCAAGATCTACCTATGGTGAAGGACCCTACAGTGAGCTTGAAGACCTGTAACAAAAAACCTCCTCAGATATTGCCTCAAACTTTTCCGCCTTATTTCTTCTGTTTTCTTTCTGTCTCTATCTGCTTGTGTGTATCACATGTGCATGCTAGTGTGGGCGCATCATGTATCTGTAGGCATTAACCGAATTAGACTTTAAGTTTAAGTTTAATAAAATTTCACTTTTCTTCTTTAAGCCTGAGAAAATCTGTTGTGCTGGTTTCTTTGTCTCATAATTGGAAAGCGGTGAACAAGGATTCACCAAGGGGGTGCTAAAAACACGGTGTGTTCAAAATTAAACTCTGTTACAGTAAGACCAGGTGAAGGCTGAAAGGGAACCCTAGACCTCTTTCTCTCCTGCTCGTAACACAACAGAAACTGCATTCACCTGTGGGGAAGTTGCTCCTCACAACCAAAAATGGTAACTGTCCCTTACCTCACGGGCTGAATTTTCCCAGCGCCTTGATGCCATGGATCGCGGCGGGGGCCTGTCAAATTCTGCGGGGAGAGGCCCGCCTCAACCCTCGACGTCGAGAAGGGCCCATGGCATATTACTGGCGGTGGGGGAACCTCAGTGCGGCCCTCCCGCCGCCTGGCAGCAGACCCTTCATCTGCATATTTAAATCAACCTAAATGATATATAAATAAACTTACCTGCAGGCGGCAGCCGTCCCACGCCGATTTTACTGCTGCCGAATGCAGCTTGCGCACCTTCAGAACTCCACACTGTGTTCCGAGGCAAGAACCTGGTGGGGAGGCAGGAGGAATAACATTTTCGGGGTGGGGGGCGGGGTGGAGGAGTCGGGAAAACATTTTTATTAGCTGTGGGGATGATGGGAAGGAGTTGAAGGGTTAAGTGTGCAAAGTTTGGGGTTTAAAGGTCGGGACTGTTAAAAGTGGTTTTTCGGGGCAGAGAGGGAAATAAATTTATTTTGTGATCATTGTGGGGGGTGAAAGTAGCACTTTTATGTTGAAGTTAATGTTTTTATTGACATTTAAAGTGCTGGTCCCTTTAAAATTTTAAATCAGCTGTCAGGGCTTGAACTCCTTTAAAAATGGTGTCTGCACAATGGCGTCGGACGCCATTATCAGGGACGCGGTGGCCACCCCTTCTATGTCATCGGGGGTGGCTGTTCTGCCCCATCTATTTAAATCAGACCCCGTGCGTAATATCACGGGAGCTGTGCAGCAGCTCTTGCATGTCGGAAGGCTGCCACTCTCACAGTGCACCGTCGTAGAGCATGGTGTAGATTTCCCATGCCTTCCCTCCCTGGCCTTACTGCTATCAGAGCATGGCCCAATCATGCTGGCAGTGTATCTTTTATACAAATGACAGCAGCTGTGCACGACACCCTGTACCCCCAGTGGAATTCTTACCCTTAATATTTACTTTATAATAATCAGAAACTAAACGTACATGAAAAATGCCAATAGTTCTTTAATGTTGTTGTTACCTTATAATTCCAATATTTTTTTCTATTGTCATTATCTTAATGTAGATTATCCAAGCAAACAAATGACAGAGAGAAAATACTTCAACCTCCACTTTCACCGTTATCCGACATTTCAGATCAGAAGTACCCCATTGAAAATAACATTACCACTGGAGGAAGCAATGACACTGTTTTACCAAACAGCTCCTCATCAACCTTCTCTTCCTTAAAACATTGGAAATCTGAGACTAAATCACAGCATTGCACTAAAGACTCAAGTGTAAGTAAATATAACATTCAAACTCTGTACAACATGTAATAATGGAAATTCTGGGCATTATACATTTTGCTTTATTATTTTAAAGACTCTCCAACAGCCTTTAATTTATTACAAAATCTGTTGATAGATTTAGACCAAGTTACCCAAGGTATTCATATAGCATTGGCAGGGTAGAATGGTTGTGATTTAGTTAAAGGTATAGTGGCACAGCATGTGAAACAAATCTTTAATAGAGTCACACAAATAGTGCTTTTCCATTTATTCCATTTGAGATGTTACACACCAAGCTAGTATTTGTTGTGGTAGAGGAGAGAGTGGAGATTATAATGTGGGAAAGTAAACCAGATATTGCTACCATAGCTGTAGAAATTCCTGTAGATCAGGATACACATATAAGAGAAGGAATTCATAGTTGCATTATAGAGGAAGCTATATAAGCATTGGGTTTAGTTGTATTTGTATTAGTAGTGTTGTAGGGCATTCTAGAGAAAGTCTTAGACTCCAGTAAAGGTTAACTAACAGCTCTATTATTTACAGTTTCTATATACACTCTCCGCAAGCCACCTAAGGTATCATCCTTTGTGCTGCTATACCTTCTTCTTCTCAAGCCTATCTCATTTGACTGTTACATCATCACTCGTACAGTGGGAGAGTCTCTCTCACCATTTTCAGTATTAGCCCTTTACATCCTTATACTACAATAAATACGTAAGGCAAAAGGAATAGATGGAATTGCTGACAGGGTTAGCTTAAGTAGGATGGGAAAAGGCTCATGTGGACAAAAAAAAACTCACAATGACCAGTTGACTCAAATGTCCTTCTTCTATGCTGTAAATTTTATGTAATTCAATTACGGGATTTCTAATACACTTTGGAAGCCATGAAACTGATTGCCAAGATTCTCTGACAAAATAAATAAATGAGAAATGTTATTGCCCATTTTGCTATAGTACATCCATACTGCTCACAATGACAAAGAATGAAGCAGGAGTGAGAGAATTAGAGAAGCTAAGTGTTCTGTATGCACAGGATTTCAGACACATTAAAAAATATGGAAAATTTCATAGTTTTCCCTCATCTACTGACATTTGAACATGAACTGGAAGATATACAGGAAAAGTAGAATGGAAATAAATCTGATGTTTAAAGTCTAATTGTGTTATGAGACCACTGGACAAATTTAGATTGATTTTTAGTGACGTAGTGATAGATCTACACATTGCAGCTCTGTTCTGTGAATGCACATACCTAAAATAAGGGAAAGAATGCTTACTCCTTATGAGTCCTTAAAATGATATGCACCTGGAAATTGCTGTACTGAAAATGTTTACACTAACACCTCCTCCAAGCTGCACAAGGAAAGTCTAGGCCACACCTACTGTGAACCCCCCTCCCCCCTCCCCACTTACTATTGGGGAACCTGTTGTCATTAATAAAATCATCTGGTATTAAGACCAG
Organism: Heterodontus francisci; assembly: GCF_036365525.1. Classification (NCBI taxonomy): domain Eukaryota; kingdom Metazoa; phylum Chordata; class Chondrichthyes; order Heterodontiformes; family Heterodontidae; genus Heterodontus; species Heterodontus francisci. The sequence continues at coordinate 70,973,784 of NC_090376.1, forward strand.
CATTTGACTTGCAGATTTATTTTAGTAGCGTAGGGTTAATATTACAGAATTAAACCTATTACTGATACTTGAGCACCTTTGTTGTCATAAGATTAAAATTATTTTCAGCATCACTGCATAAGCTGTAAACTTGAGTTGCTTGGCCTAGGGAGATAGCAGTTTCTTGAACCTATTATTCTTTACTATGTCACTCAGTTTGCATTTATCAATCTGATTATAATGTACGTTGTAAGTATCAGCTTCCTGAAAGCTGCAAAGACAATCATCAGCAATTTCCAGAGGGGTTTTCCCAATCGGCCTCTGTAACTTCAGTGTAAACCTCAGACAAGGGGTAAATGGAGTATCCACTAATTTTCCACCGAAGTTATGGCAGCAATTTGGGAGAACTTCTAAGATATTTCCTGGTGAATGTATTATTTGAAGTTTGATGGTATTTATCACATGTGCATAATGAATCTTTTTCATACTCAGTTGACTAAATAAAACATTTCTTTGCAGAACTGATAAATTTCAGTTTTGTTGCAATCAGCAGCTGTTGCACAAGCATGTGGTTGGAACCAGAACCACTGTTAGACCACAAGGAGAAAAAAGGAATGACCAAATTAAGTTAGTCTGTAACAGAAAACTTTATTTGTTCAGTTTTCTTTGGTTATGTTATTAGCCAATTCATTGCATTCTATAACAGCACTGTAATTATTGTCTGTGTTGGGACATGGTGATTCATTGCAAGGTCTGCACTGGTTCTTCACAGCTTAAAAATGACTTTGTAATTATTATTATTTACTTAAGTAAAAAAAAAGGCAGAAAGCAGCAAACCTCTTGGTTGATTTGCTTGTCCTCTGTTGTGTAATGGTCTGTTTTAGATGAGGTATAGCAGATATAGAGAGAAATATCAGCATTTCAAAAATTACACTTCAAAATTCCAGATATACTGGCAGCTCAATGAAACAAGTTAATTGCTTTCTTTCAATAGTGTATCCATTTGAATGGGCAAAACAACCAAGAGCATTATGATACATTTTTTACCCACATGATTAATCATACAGTATATATTTGACAACAATACTGAAACATTTTTACTAATCTCTATTTGTGACGAGGTGTATTTGGTTATGTTTGTTTCACTCTTTGACTGGATTTGGCCATTTGTTTGGTGTCAGAAGCAGACTGGTGGTCAAAAAGTGGAGCCTGCCTGATTAATTTCAAATGTAAAAAATTGATGGCAGCAGGCAAAATACTGCAGATGCTGGAATTATGAAGTTAATAAAGAAAATTCTGGAAACACTCAGCAGGTCAGGCAGCATCTGTAGAGAGAAAAGCAGGGTCAATGAGCTTTTGTCCAAACCCCCAGAATCTACATTAATGCTAAGTAAGTTACTTACTTATTGATTTTTATAAATATAGTCCTTTTCCCCTTCTCTTGTAATGTTTTCCAACTATGGGAGCTAACTGGTCTACCTTATCATTTCCTGTGAAGATTCTATTGGTTTAACTATCTTCTAATAACTCCATTTATCAACCAGAGTCAGCCATTTGTACACGCTTTGCCGTGGCCTTTCCGAATATTTGTAACTGGCACGCAGATTTAATTAGCCATCATACATTTAACTGAATAAATGACAACTTGTGTTTATTAAAAAAGGGTCCTTACTCTGCTCAGGTGTACAGTTCAGTCCTGTCCCCAAACCATTTCCAGTGACCCAGAATCTGATCCTTCATTGTCCAGGCCCATCTTGGCAGTGGGGAGTTCTGCCTCTAATGGTAATAAAATCTGTACTTCCTTAGTGATCACAAACTCAAGGCCTGCTTGGATTTCTGAAAGCCTGGAACTAGTTTTCTTGCTACAGGTTCACTGGCAGCCTGTTTGATTTGTGGGGATGGTTTTATAGGTATTAGTGCTTGGGAGGTGGTCGGAGTTTGAAGGCTTTGGGTTCAAATCCCACTCCAAGGCTTGAGCACAAAAATCATGGCTAACATTAGAGTGCAGTATTGAGGGAATGCCACACTGTTGGAGGTGCTGTCTTTGAGATGAGACATTAAACTGAGGCCCTCTCTACCCTCTCAGGTGGACATAAGTGGCACTAATTCAAATCCCCAGTCTCCTGGCCAATATTTATCCCTTAATTAACATCACAAAAACAAAATATCTGATCATTATCACATTTCTGTTTGTGGGAGCTTGTGGTGCACAATTGGCTGCCATGGTTAGCCTCCGCACCCCACCCCCCTCGCCTGCCAGCGGTTTATTAGCCAGATGGTGCAAGATAGTGGTGCAATCAGGGATTGGGTCGCAAGTGCCAGCAGCACCCACTATCCAGTCCCAGCAGCCGCTCTTTGGATCGCCACATAAAATCCTGGCCTGATTCTTCCTGTCTTTCCAACACAAAAGACCACAGGTGGTGTGTTGTAGAACTAGGGAACACACTGAATACTAAAATAAAAGCAAAACACTGCCGATGATGGAAATCTGAAACACAAACAAGAAATTCTGGAAATACTCAGCAGGTCTGGCAGCATCTGTGAAGAGAGAAGCAGAGTTAATGTTTCAGGTCAGTGACCCTTCTTCAGAACTGGCAAATATTAGAAATGTAAAAGGTTATAAGCTAGTAAAGCGGGGGTGGGGCAAGAGATAACAAAGGAGAAGGTTTTTCATGTTTGTACTTGCGGCTGTTCAATTTTCAATCCGTTAACACCCTATCTGTACTAATGCTTTGTCTTTCAACACATCATTAACATATTGTTTGCCTTTGCTCCAAGACCTTCTGGTCAGCTATTCTGTGACCTTGTCCTATCTACACCTTCTCCTTTGTTATCTCTTGCCCCACCCCCACTATACTTGCTTATAACCTTTTACATTTCTAATATTTGCCAGTTCTGAAGAAGGGTCACTGATCTGAAACGTTAACTCTGCTTCTCTCTTCACAGATGCTGCCAGACCTGCTGAGTATTTCCAGCATTTCTTGTTTTTATAACACATTGAATATTTGGTTCTCATACATTCACACTGTTAACTCATCAAGAGATTAAAAAGTTAACAATGTGTAATTTTCAAAGATATTTTTTCTCTCCTCTTCAGAAGGTATTGACTGCTTTTGGAGTTTGGTTTCATGGGAGCCAAGCAGCCTTCATGACCTTGCCATGTACATCAGATGTGCGATGATACAACATTCACGGAGTAACTCTGAAGAGTTATGATAAAACAGACTTTGTCTTTAAAAAATGAACCTATATTTTTTTAAAGTGAACAATGGTCCAAAATGGCCACCAAAGCAAAGGGGATTAACCTTTTGTATATTCAAATAAAGACAAAGGACAAATTTATTTTATTTATTTATTTAGAGATACAGCACTGAAACAGGCCCTTCGGCCCACCGAGTCTGTGCCGACCAACAACCACCCATTTATACTAATCCTACACTAATCCCATATTACTACCACATCCCCACCTGTTCCTATATTCCCCTACCACCTACCTATACTAGGGGCAATTTATAATGGCCAATTTACCTATCAACCTGCAAGTCTTTGGTGGTGGGAGGAAACTGGAGTACCCGTCGAAAACCCACGCAGATTCAGGGAGAACTTACAAACTCCACACAGGCAGTACCCAGAATTGAACCCAGGTCGCTGGAGCTGTGAGGCTGCGGTGCTAACCACTGCGCAACTGTGCCACCCAAAGAAGTTATTCTCAAGAAGTGTACAGTATCTGAGTGGACTGTCCACCCAGAAGTCGAGAGTTCAAAGCTCACCATGACATGTTCTGAAATGGAACTCACCATATCTGGTAACTTGTGAGAGAGCACTAGAAAACTGCTATGAAATTATATTTGTTGTCAAACCCTACTAGTTCAATAATGTCCATCCGGGAAAGAATCATGTCATCCGGTCTATCGACATCAGTCTCCAGTCTGACAATGCATGGTTGACATTAAATGTCATTAGGGCACCTGGTCATCAGACTTAAACACTGCCTTGCCACGTGATACCCCTATCCTTAGAGCAAATAAAAATACCTACATTTCATTTGCTTTTTAACATGGTAAATGTTGAAATTGTATAATTTTCTATACACATACACACACAAATCTTCAAAGTCAAAAGGTGATAATGAAACCCTTCACACACCTATCATAGAAACATTCCAGAATTCAATGTCTTCTTCTAAAACAAAGGAGGTATGAAGTAGCCATGTCCTGGGCCATTGAGCGATCACCATGGGACAGAAACCAGAATGTCTCCTAACAGGAGGTGAGAAGTGGCAGTTCTACCTTTAAAAAAGACAGCCAGAGAGAGAGAGAGAAACTGACCCAGAAGGTGAAGCTACTTGTAATTGCTGTCATTCCAGCATGCCAGAAAGCACATGCGCTGCTGGAAAAATCCAACATCTGCACCATACAGCAGAGAGAGAGCTAGGAATGACCCACCAACTTCAACAGAGTCTTCAATCAAGAGAGAAATCTACAATCATTGCAGGCCTGCAACTGTCTGGACTTTGAGTCTCAAGAGAATTCAACAGGTTTATCGTAACCCTATTCCTCCACAAAAACCCACCTACCTCTTTCCCTTCTCTATCTGTTTCTGTGTGTGTGTGTGTGTGTGTGTGTGTGTGTGTGTGTGTGTGTGTGTGTGTGTGTGTGTGTGTGTGTGTGTGTGTGTGTGTGTGTGTGTACGCTGCGTGAGTGGATGCGTGAGTGAATGCAGTTGCGACAATTTTGGGATAAGGCATATTGATCAATAAACAATTGACTTTCTGTTTTTAAAAACCTACAAGAAAGCATGTCGGTCTCTGTTTATTTGAAAAATAAAACACAAAGGGGATAAACTCTCAATACAAATTCACTTGCTGTGGTCAGGTGGGGAATTGAACAGTGGGAACTATCCACATCACACCACGTGGCTGTAACAACTTCATTCAAGTGGCTGTTCTTATTATGGAAATCAGATAAAATGTTGGCAGGATGTTCAACGGTCAGTGGCAATATAGACCAACCTGTTCCTGTCATCACCCACCTTTGACATACCCATGCAGCATGGGGAACAGTAATCAGGAGCATTGTTGATTTTTTTTTCCTCCTTAGCCTAGATAACCTGAGGCCAACTGTACTACTACAACTTCCACACCTGCAAAATGGCTATTGCAGCACACTCCAAGAATCGAGCCTAGGACCTCTGGTCCAAATCACTCAGCGTTGTGCTGCCATTACCACCTGAATCAATCCAGGAGCTATTTTAATGGCTACTAACAGGCTTATTAATAATTAATTGTGAAAGGATCTGTGACCCTTTGAGAATTATGTGAAGGACAGTTTGTGCTGTTCTGAGGAAGCAAGGATAATATTATGCAGATTTTTTAAAATGTTATTGTTCCTTTCCAGTTCCATCACATTTTCTCACTTCACAGGTTACTCTGCGCCAGCCATTTTCCACCAACTGGAAGGGGGGAACTATGCAGTTTCTTCCTTAATATCTGCCAATACAAATCCACATATGTAATCCAAGAGTTGGAGGGCAGCTTTTCCCTCTGTATTAAGCGATTCATTCCCTCTCAAGGCTAATGCCACTAATTATTCTGTGACTCATTTCTTCTCAAGACTCTTGCTGGCTCTGACTCACAGCTGTCAGAGATCCTGCCAGTACTGAATATTGTACTCTTTCACTTCTTGTGCAGTACCGTTAACAATTATGTTTTGCAGATAATAATATTGGAAGACACATGGAATCAAACTTACAGAAATCACTAACATAGTTAGAAGCAACTTCTTAGGTCTGCAAAATTTTTTACAGTGAATCTGTCCCTATTTACTGTACATGCAGTGTTTGATTAGCTGCTAATTAGTACATTGTAGCTATGGTCTGTCATAATGTCCAAACCTTTATAAACAGGTTTTATGAAGAATATTATTAACATGTTCTTTATTCTGATCTCTTTTGTAATAGACTACTAAAATTATTTTGCTGTATTTATGATGCAGAAAGAGCACCACATTAACTCAGAAAGCAATCGTTTTTGTAATAATCAATTATCTCAACCACCTCAAGCAAGTTCTTGGTCTTCAGCATCAGAGGAGCAACAAGATTTTAGGAGACCTATGCTTGTATTTGATGACATGTGAGTAAGGCATTTTGAAAAAGTTACATTATAATTCTTTTAAGTGTTAAGCACTTAAAAGGGCAATCAACACTGTACACACAATGTAACCTCTAGCAATTTTCAGTTGATTTATACAATTTTTGAGGTTAATCTACCTTGTAAATATTCACCAGTTTGGAACTTTTTGATTTTTATCTCTGTAGGCAACACAATGCAGAATACTACATGCAAGAGGCAAAGAGAATGAAGCACAAAGCTGATGCTGTGGTAAGTGTGGTTTTGTATTATGATTTTAATATATTAACTTTTTGAAAGGTGATACAATTTAATATGTCCTCATGAGAACATTTCAATGCTGAGGTTATTTTTGTGTTTTGTTTAGGTGGAAAAATTCGGAAAGGCAGTGAATTATATAGATGCAGCATTATCTTTTATTGAGTGTGGCAATGCAATGGAGCATGGACCCCTTGAAGCCAAATCTCCATATAGGATGTATTCTGAAACAGTGGAACTTATCAGGTATGTTAAAAATGCTAAGATCATTGATTGCAGGAAATGGATAATAGTATACATAGTTAATGCAAAGATTTAGCTAAGGCAATTCAGTGCAATGAAAAAGTGCATATATGTGAGCGGGAACCTTGGCCTAAAAATTCCTGGGAAAGCCTGTTTGGACTGGCTGCACAACTGACCCATGCTCATTTACAGGGTAAAAGGTTATTAACATATTGCAGGCAGATGTCCGTGTCATTTACGGTGCTAAAGGGGCACCAGCCTTGGATAGGGGAAATAATTTTGTTGCCGCAGCTAAGTAGACCAGCAGTCCTGGCTCAACATGTTTAAAATGTTTTCTGTGCTGCCACTTTCCAATTAGCCCAATTTCAGTGATTGATTGCTTTCAGGAAATCAGCCTTTTAAATTCTCCTTGAGGCACTTTGCAACACTGGCTTTCAGAAGCCAAGCATTGCTAAGGTACAAATAATAGGAAATATGGTATACAACTTATTTTCCTTATTTGTATAGCATCACAATATGCATGCCCATATGTGGACAGGGATATCATGAGTCCACTCAACTTCAGATAGAATTTCTAATTGGCAAAATTCTACCCCCACTTGCCCAGACAATGGCATTTTTCTACCTCCTTGTTCCTGGTATTTGAGGGCCTTATCTGAGGGCCTTTCAAAAAGACTGAAAGTATGGCTAGTGTTGGGAAGTGAAAATAACACATTAGTGCAATAGAGATTACAATTGTGAGTTTGAACTAAGGCACATTGTTGGGCAGATTTAAGTGAGTTTTACTCTGCAGTTGCTATGCAATTCCTGACCTGCTTGATGCTAACACTGTGTGCTTGAAATAGTAAATTGTTTCACTCCTCAATGTTAATATCCTTCATCTTGATAAACTCATCCAACATTTTTCAAATTTTATTTCAATATTAGGAACATAACAATGTAAGAATTAGAAGAAGCCATTCACCCTATCCAGTTTATTTCACAGCAAGGAGTAGCATGCACAGGGACTGGATTGCAAGAAATTGCAAGCATTAATTGCAGGATATTTGCAGTTGATTTCCTACTGTGCACTCCTTTAAGCTTCCTGCTGGAAGTGCGGGAATGCGGAATCTCTCTTCATATGTGTAAATCATAGAATTTATTTTCCGGGTCTTCCCATGCCACAAGCGCACATTGTAATGACATGAGAGAAAATTGCAGGTGGTGAACCTGTAGCACAGTACATCAATGCATGTGATGACATGGAAACGCTACCTTCATGCTCAGAGAAGGAAGAAGTCATTTTGAATAAAGGTTGAGATATTGCAGAGTCTCCAAAAAGCTGCTGTTCAAATTGCTAAGATACCTGGTGATAGAATTAGGATGGAAATGGAAGCTGTAAAGCTCCCATATCATCTCACACTAGAACAAAATTTTCAAGATATATAGAGACATTTAGAACAATGCTTCAAAGTACTGCAACAGTAACTAGCGTACAAGTTAAAATAGATAAGCTGCAGACCGGAAAGCTTTAATAAATGCAATACCTGAGAAAGTAACAGGGATGTACATTACATTTACCTACGGAGTGGAAGAGGGTAAATGAAATATGAAATTAATGGCCAAGCTTGAGGTATATTTCACACCTCAGAAGAATCTTACTTACAAAAGATATGCCTTTAATATGAGATTCAAGCACAAGGATTGATTGGTATGCCATAGGCTTGTGAACAAGGACCAAGGGGTAGAATTTCCACAGAGGTTCTAGATCTCCCACTGTAGATTAGGTGGAAGATCAGTGCAAACCCCAAAGAAACACCATTTACAGTGTTAACACCATTTCCTGGGGCTTCTACTGATCTTCCACTGAAGTTATGTCAGGAGATTGGAGAATCCACACCTTAATTATTGGCACAAATCTTCTCAGTTTGGCTCCCTCATTGAACAGAGAATTGTAGTTATAAAATAAAGATGATCAAATAAGAGCCAGATACCTGAAGCAAGAGTTTAGAGTTATAGGAACATAGGAAATTGGACCAGGAGTCAGCCATTCTGCCCATCGAGGCTGTTCCATCATTCAAACAGATCATGGCTGATCATCTCCCTCTATGCCATTTTCCCCCATTATCCCTATATCCCTTGATGTCATTAGTATCCAGAAATCTATCGATTTCTGTCTTCAACTTGCTCAATGATTGAGCTTCCACAGCCCTCTGGAGTAGAGAATTCCAAAGATTCACCATCCTCTGAGTAAAGAAATTCCTCCTCATCTCAGTCTTAGTTGCCTGCCCCTTATTCTGAGACTATGTCCCCTGGTTCTAGACTCACCAGCCAAGGAAACATCTTATCCACATCTACCTTGTCACACCCTGTAAGAAGTTTGTAAGTTTCAATGAGATCACCTCTCACTCTTCGAAACTCTAGAGAATACAGGCCCACTTTCTGCAGTCTCTCCTTATAAGACAATCCTGCCATCCCAGGGATTAATCTGGTGAACCTCCACTGCACTTCCTCTATGGCAAGTATATCCTTCCTTAGGTAAGGAGACCAAAACTGTACACAATACTCCGGGTGCGGTCTCACCAAGGCTCTACACAATTGCAGCAAAATATCTTTACTCCTGTACTCAAATCCCCTTGCAATGAGGGCCAACATACCATTTGCCTTCCTAATTGCTTGCTGCACCTGCATACTAGCTTTGAATGATTCATGAACAAGGGCACCCAGGTTATAGAAATCCGTTGATATTTGTATAGCAGCAGAAGCTAGCAAAACATAATTAAAGAACCTATGTAATGCTGTCAGTTCTATAAATGATGTGAATGGAGCAGAGATGTCACTTTTCACAGTTGTGGGGAAAAAATTATATTTAACTGATTAACTAATCATGGTAGTTAGTGTAGTAAAGGGAAAAACTGCCCAGTGTATGGTCAAGCGTCTATGCAGTATGAAAAACAAAACTATTTTGCAAAAGTGTGCAAAGCCAAAGCAAAAGACTCCTGATCAGATAAAAGAATGCAAGAAAGTTCACACAATGGAAGAGTAACCTGAGAGATTGAGAATGATTTGTTTTATGGATGAGATTCAGACAGGAGATTCTGTTCAGTCTGCAGGTCAACCTCAAGATAAATGGCAACCATGAACTGATAATTTTAAATTAGACACTGGAGCTCAATTTAACATCATATCACAGTCAGTTTACAGAGTTTAAGTACAAAATTGAGAAAGTCTAACTAAAGGTGTTGGTGTATTCTGGCCACAAAATCAAGTCATAGGAAAATATGATGTGGTGTGTGGATATAAAAACAAATAACAAAGATTAAAATTCAAAATCCTGGAACAGCAAGTAGACAAGTATTCTAGAATTTAGGATTGATAAAAAGAGTTGATATAACCACTAACAATAAATGCAGTATTAGACAAGTTGGCTAACATGTGTAACAGCTTAGAATTTGTAGCAAGAAAGCATAGCATATGACAACAGCCAAACATTCAGCAGGGAAAAGCTGGTTGCACTCTTTGATAATACATGATGAGTTAGATAGAATGGAGAAACCTGAGGCAATAAAGTTGAAGAACCAAGCCTGTTGATCAGCAGTATGGTGACAGTAGTTAAACCAAACAATGAACAAGTATGAATATGCCTGAACCCTAAAGATTCAAATTAATCTATAAAAAGAGAACATTATCAAATGGAGAAAAGTATCATGGGTATCAAATGCTCAGATAGAATCATAGAAATTTACAACAAGGAAGGAGGCCATTCAGGCCACCGTGTTTTGCACTGGCTGAAAAGTAGCCATCCAATCCAATCCTACTTTCCAGCTCATGGTCCATAGCCTTATGCATGTCAAGTGCATATCCAAGTACTTTTTAAATGTTATGAGGGTTTCTGCCTCTACCACCCTTTCAGGCAATGAGTTCCAGATCTCCACCACCCTCTGGGTGAAAAGATTTCCCCTTGAATCATACGAACATACAAACATATGAACATACAAAATTCGGAGCAGAAGTAGGCCATTCGGCCCCTCGAGCCTGCTCCGCCATTCAATAAGATCATGGCTGATCTGTTTGTGTTTCAAATTCTGCACTCCCATCTAACCCCGATAACCTTTAATTCCCTTGCCTAACAAGAATCTATCTACCTCCGCCTTAAAAATATTCAATGACCCCGCCTCCACCACCTTCTGAGGCAGAGCGTTCCAAAGTCGCACAACCCTCTGAGAGAAAAAAATTCCCCTCATCTCTGTCCTAAAAGGGTGATCCCAATTTTAAAACAGTGTTCCCTAGTTCTGGACCCACCCACAAGAGTAAACATCCTTTCACATTCACCTTGTCAAGACTATTCAGGATCTTATATACTTCAATCGTCTCCCCTCACTCTTCTAAACTCCAGTGAAAACGAGCCCAGTCTGTCCAACCTTTCCTCATAAGACAACCCGCTCATTCCTAGTAAACCTCTGAACCGCCTCCAACAATCCCCTCTAAACCTCCTACCTCTTAGCGTAAATCCAAGCCTCCTGGTTATGAACCCCTCAACCAAGGAGAATAGGGCCTTCCTATCCACTCTATCTAGACCCGTCATAATTTCATACACTTCAATTAGGTATCCTCTCAGCCTCCTCTGTTCCAAAGAAAACAACTCTAGCTTATACAGTCTTTGCTCATAACTAAAATCATCCAGTCCAGGCAACATCCTCAAAAGTCTCCTCTGTACCCTCTCTAGGGCAATCACATCTCATGGTGACCAAAACTGCACACTACTTCAGCTGTGCCCTAACTAGTACTTTATACAGTTCCAGTATAAACTCCCAGCTCTTATATTCTATGCCTTCTTGACCACCGTATCTGCCTGTCCAGCCACCTTCAGAGATCTGTGGACATGCACTCCAAGGTCCTTCTGTTAGAAAAACATAGAAAATAGGAGCAAGAGTAGGCCATTCGGCCCTTCGAGCCTGCTCCGCCATTCATCATGATCATGGCTGATCATCCAACTCAGTAACCTGTTCCCGCTTTCACCCCATATCCTTTGATCCCTTTAAACCCAAGAGCTATATCGAACTCCTTCCTGAAAACATACAATGTTCTTCTACACTTCTCAGTATCCTACCATTAAGTGTGTATCCCCTTGTCTTGTCAGCCTTCCCCAAATGCATTACCTCACACTTCTACGGATTGAACTCCATTTGCCACTGTTCCATCCAACCTGACTAGTCCATTGATAGCTACCTGCAGTCTACAGCTTTCTTCTTCATTATCAACCACATGGCCAATTTTTGTATCATCTGCAAATTTCTTAATCATATCTCCTATATTCAAGTCCAAATCATTGATATATACTACAAAAAGCAGTGGAACTTGTACTGAGCACTGCAGAACCCCACTGGAAACAGCCTTCCAGTCACAAAAACACCCATTCACCATCACCCTTTGCTTCCTGCCTCTGAGGCAATTTTAGATCCAACTCGCCACTTTGCCTTGGATCCTATGGGCTTTTACATTCGTGAACAGTCTACCATGTGGGACCTTATCAAAAGTCTTCCTAAAAATCCATATAGACTACTTCAAATGCACTACCCTCATCGATTCTCCTTCTTTCCTCCTCAAAATATTCAGACATGCTAGTCAGACACGACTTTCCCTTAACAAATCCAGACTGACTGTCTTCGATTAATCCCTGTCTTTCTAAATGGAGATTAATCATGATCCTCAGAATTTTTTCCAAAAGCTTTCCCACCATCGAGGTTAGGCTGACTGGCCTGTAATTACTTGGTCTATCCCTTTCTCCTTTTTTAAACAATGATATATTGTTAGCTGTCCTCCAGTCCTCTGGCACCATCCCTGTAGCCAGAGAGGATTGGAAAATGATGGTCAGGATCTTTAAATTGGTGCTAATTGTGGCTACTGGCAATTACAATTAAATGGAGATTCATGAAAGTTGTGCATGTTTAATAGTTCTTTTAACAGTTCTTTTAACATGTAAAATGCCTTTAGGATCACTGCAACTCTATAGCTATTCCAACTTAAATGTCACAAGTCCTAGACGGCAGTTATACTGTATCATACCCTCAATTGGAGAAAAAACGAATAGAAACAAGGCTGGAAAAAGTCTTACAACAAGTAAGGGAATACCACCAGGAACACAACAATAATTACAAGTTCAACATACAAGAAGTCAGTAACATAAAACACACACTCACAGTAGAAGGAGTTGAAATTACCTACTTGAAACTGATGGTAAAGATGATCAAACAATTATGGTTGCTAACTTGTTTCCTGAATTCAAAAGCAGTAATAGTTGAAATGTTAACGGAAACTGAGAAAGAACAATCATTACAAAAGTAAAAATCCCTGATTTTTCGTAGATGAACCAAAGAAGGGCTTAAAGACTACCAGGCTCTTGTACCTTTTTTGTTGTTTGTTCTCAGGATGTGGGTGATACTGGCAAGGCTGTATTTGTTGCTCATTCGTGGCCGTGAAAACAGTAAGACTTCTGCTTAATGATTGTTTGTATAACTGAATGGCTTTTTCATCCATTTCAGAGAACATATAAAAGTCAACCACAGAATGTGGGACTGGAGTCCTTTCCAGGAGTCATTTGGGTTTTACAACAAACCAGTAGCTTTCATGGTCATTTTTCTGGTACCAGCCCAAAGGTTAACAGATTTATTGAATTCAGATTTATGACTTGCAAATTGGAAATTGAATTCATGACCTTTGGCTGTGAAATCATTAGTATAACCATTAGACTATCATATCAGCCAGAGAAAGCTTACTTTGGGAAAATACATCAAAACCATCAAGGAATAGAAAACTGCAAGAGATGTCTTGTTCTGACCCAGTGGGCTGAAGTTTATCAGCCCTATGGCGACAGACTGGCAGGCGGGAGGGCTGGTAATATGGCAGGGGAAGGCGTCTGGGGAGGAGCCTGATGTCTTCCTGCCGCTTTGGCATAATACCAGTGGTGGGAACCTCAGCGAAGCGGCCGCTACTTAAGTGCCCAACTAAGGGCCACTTTCCGCCCCGCAGGCATTTTGTCCGTGTCAGGAGGGCCCACTGCCATGTAGGGAGACCACCAGATAAACCCTGGCAGCCTCTCAGCAGGTTCCCGGGGGTGGTGGGGGGAGTGGGGTGGGTTGGGGACAGTGAGCCCTCCTTAATGACCGCTCCATGGCCCATGGAGGGAACCCCAGCAGGAATGGCTGCCCCTGCGGCTAAGGTGTCACTGCTAAAATATGCACCTCCCCACTCAAAACACCAGGGCGTGCTTGCCTGGTCCCAGCTTACTCAACAGAGCTTACCTCGTCTTCAAGGGCGCGTTGCCATTGAACAGCCCTCTTCTTCATGCTGCAGTCTCAGCATCTCAGCAGTAGCCATCTCTAATGGGCCAGCAGCTCCGGGAGGAGGGCTGCCGTCCTCAATTGGATGGCAGCCCTGGTGGTGCCCCTTAATTGGCTACTGCCGGTAAAATGCTGCCCCACCCCCACCCGGGTCCCACTACCCACTGGCGCGGGGTCGGCACCCACTTTTGGTCCTGGCAGCAGGACTTCTCGACATCTGAGAAAATTAGGCCCGGTATGTGAGCACAAATTGCAGATGTATTTAGCTAATGTCCAACATGTGACATATAACAGAAAGATAATGTGCAAAGAGCCAATGAAATCATATAACATCCTGAGCAGACCTTGTTAGAAGGCTGGCATGGATATATTTGATTTTTATTCAAATTATTATTTATTTGTCATAGATTTCTTTTCAAATTGCTTGAACACAGTTCCTTTCAGAATTCAAAAGTTAGTGCATATTGCAAGCAGCAATCATTGGATATGGATCCCAGTTGAAGTTGTTTTAGATCATGTACCTTGATTTGCAAGTACAGAGTCCAGAAATTTTCGTGAAGCCTACAATGTCAACCACCCAACCTTCTCACTGACGCCCCTACAATTTAATGGGAAATCTGATAATGCTGCTCTAATTGCAAAGTATGTGAAGGAAGCAAAAGGTCAAGATGCACATCTAGCCCTATTTTATCATCATAATGTTTTTGTTGCTGAGCCACAGAACACTTCCCACCTCAAATGACCAATGATCAAAACAAAACTTATCAAAGGACTTTCATGACAGCTTAAGTGCAACAAAAGTAAGAAAGAGATTTACATTTACTGAGTATTACAACTTGTGGTTCCCAGATCTCCGAAATAATCACACTTTTTGAGCTTGCATTCTTTAAATTTTACACATCTCTACACATGTGGTCTAATGATACAATGTGTCATTGGAACACAGACTGTACTGCAGTAGTGGTTGATGTGGTGTTATGGATATACATGTATACATACACATGGACAATATAGATCCTAGATCATTTTAGAATAATATAACAATATACATCCCCCTCTTTCTTAGAAAAAAGCATAGTGGTAATGTCACTGAACTAGTAATCCAATGGCCCAGGTTAATGTTCTGGGGACACAAGTTCAAATCCTACCATGGCAGCTGGTGGAATTTAAATTGAATTAATTAATAAATTCAATTCATTAATAAAAATCTGGAATTGGAAAGCTAGTCTCAGTAATGGTGCCATGAAACTATCATCGATTGTCGTAAAAACTCATCTGGTTCACTAATGTCCTTCAAAGAAGGAAATCTGCCTCCCTTTCCTGGTCTGGTCTATATGTAACTCTGGACCCACAGCAATGTGGTTGACTCTTAACTGCCTTCTGAAATGGCCTAATACGCCACTCAGTTGTCAAGGGAAATTAGGGATGGGCAACAAATGCTGGCCTTGCCAGTGATGCCCACATCCCATGAAAGAATAGAAATTAAAATTACAATTTCTTTTTATCAGCATAACTTTTCTAAACATTAACTTTTTTTCTGGCTACTAAAAAAAATATCTGATCAACTTCTACAACTAAAACTCTTCTATTGCTCATTTTCTTTCAAAGCATTGTTCAAGATATTGTTTTGGTGTTCAGATGTTGTGCCTCCATCTAGTGGATCAGGTGTCGTCATCCCTGTCTATGATGAGTTGGCGCTCTGTACCGGCGTTGTTGTGCATGCTGCTCCTTGTTGCAGAAGTTGTGCTTGATGTTGGTGATGTTGTGTCACTCGCTGGTGATGTTGCTAATGTTCCACCACTTGTTGGAGATATTGTTGATGTTGTGTCACCTGTTGGTGATGTTCCTGATGACCTTTTTTACTTTACAAATTCTGGTGTAGGCCGAATATGGATTCTGTTCCTTCTCAACTGCTTTCAGATTCGTTGATGTTGGAGCCTCAGCTTTACCAACAACTTTTGCTGGGTTCCTGGTTTTCAGGATTGGGTCCTTATTGAATGGCATAAATTGTCTGCTCAATAACTCAGGCAATGTTTGTTGACGTGCTGACTTCCTTCTACCTGTGCATCAGTGATTTTTCATCTTACTTCCCCATGGTCATTTGGAGGATGTATTTTGGTTGGTTGAGTTGTCTTCTATTTTCTGCCATTCAGTATCTTTGCAGGCGATTTCATGTCGGCCTTGAGATGTGTAGCTTGGAGTGACAATAAGGCAAGGTTTAGGTCATCCTTTGTCTCTCAGCATTTTATGAGGGTCCATCTGGACATGTCTTTCTATAAAACCATGCCCCCTTGGGTCATGTGGTGACATAGTTATGATGCTGAATCCATACTGTTCAGCAAAGTCCTTAATCTCTCTGGAGATGAATTGGGTTTCATTATCACATATCACCCTTTCTGGAATCCCTTGCTTATCAAACAGGACTCATACTGCTGTGGTGATTGTAGTAGCTCTTAAATCTTTTACCTTTCTGATGAAGGAGAACTTTTGAGTAATAGTCTGCTACTATAAGATACCATTCTTGGTTCTGTGTGAATAGTTGACTCCCACAGTATGCCAGCGTCAGGGTGGTACCTCACCAGCCATCATCTCCTCTTTTGGCTGTGTATTTCTATACTTCTGGCATACCCTGTATGTAGATACCATTTTTTCAATGTCTTTGTAGATGCCTATCCAGTACACAGCTGATCTGGCTCTAAGTTTACACGTCTCCATTCCCACATGACCTTCATGTATCTTCTTGCAAAGTTCTCTCTGCATCATTTTGGGTACAATGATTCTGGATCTGGCCAGCAAAACACCATCTTCTAATGAGATGTCATATCTGATTGACCAATACTGCTGTACTGGTTTTGTTTGCTCCACCTTATCCATCCATCCCTGAATCACTTGCTGAGAGAGCATCTGTAACTCTTCCTCTTTACTGATCATAGCTCTGATTTGACTTTCGGTGGTGTTGCATTCACTATGTAATATATCTTTATACCTAGATCTTTTAACAGGCCCTTTGGGCCTGCTCTGCCACTCAATACGTTCATGGCTGAACTTATTACTCCACATTTCCACCTACCCCCGATAACCTTCCACCACCACCCCCCCCCCCCCCCTTGTTTATCAAGAATCTATCTACCTCTGCCTTAAAAATATTCAAAGACTCTGCTTCCACCGCCTTTTGAGGAACAGAATTCCAAAGACTCACGACCCTCTGAGAGAAAAAATTTCTCCTCATCTCTGTCTTAAATGGGTGACCCCTTATTTTTAAACAGTGACCCCTAGTTCTAGATTCTCCCTCAAGAGGAAACATCCTTTCCGCATCCACCCTGTCAAGGCTCCTCAGGATCTTATATGTTTCCTTCAAATCACCTCTTACTCTTCTAAATTCCAGTGGATACAAGCCTAGCTGTAAGACAGTCTGCTCATTCCAAGTATTAGTCTAGTAAACCTTTTCTGTACTGTCTCCAATGCATTTACATCATTCTTTAAATAAGGAGACCAGTACTGTACACATTACTCCAGATGTGGTCTCACCAATACCCTGTATAGCTGAAGCATAACCTCCCTACTTTTGTATTCAATTCCCCTTGCAATAAATGATAACATTCTATTAGTTTTCCTAATTACATGCATACTAACCTTTTGCGATTCATGCAGTAGGACACCCAGATCCCTCTGCAATTCAGAGCTCTGCAATCTCTCACCATTTAGATAATATGTGTCTTTTTTATTCTTCCTGCCAAAGTGGGCAATTTCCCATTTTCCCACATTATACTCCATTTGCCAGGTCTTTGCTCACTCACTTAACCTATCTATATCCCTTTGTAGCCTCCTTATGTCCACTTTACAAGTTATTTTCCTACCTATCTTTGTATCATCAGCAAATTTAGCAACCATGCCTTTGGCCCCTTCATCTCAGTCATTTATATAAATTGTAAAATGTTGAGGTCCCAGCACAGATCCCTGTGGCACACCATTCATATCTTGCCAACCAGAAAATGACCCATTTATGCCTACTTTCTGTTCCCTGTTAGCTAACCAATCTTCTATCCATGCCAATATGTTACCATCTACACCATGAGCTTATATTTTCTGCAATAACCTTTGATTTGGCATCTTATCAAATGCCTTCTGGAAATCTAAGTACAATACATCCACTGATTCCCCTTTATCCACAGCACATGTAACTCCCTCAAAGAACTCCAATAAATTGGTTTAACATGATTTCTCTTTCACAAAACCATGTTGACTCTGCCTGATTACCTTGAATTTTTCTAAATGCCCTGCTATAACGTCTTTAATAATAGCTTCTAACATTTTCCCTAAGACAGATGTTAAGCTAACTGGCCTGTAGCTTCCTGCTTTCTGTCTCCCTCCCTCCCTTTTTGGATAAAGGAGTTACATTCACTATTTTCCAATCTAATGGAACCTTCCCCAAATCTAGGGAATTTTGGAAAATTAAAACTAACACATCAACTATCTCACTAGTCACTTATTTTAACACCCTAGAATGAAGTCCATCAGGACCTGGGGACTTGTCAGCCCGCAGCTCCAACAATTTGTTCAGTACCACTTCCCTGGTGATTGTAATTTTCTTGAGTTCCTCCCTCCCTTACATTTCCTGACTTACAGCTAATACTGGGATGTTACTTGTATCCTCAATAGTGACGAAAAATGCAAAATACCTATTCAATTCATCTGCCATCTCCTTATTATCCATTATTAATTCCCCAGACTCACTGTCTGTAGGACCAACGCTCACTTTGTTAACTCTTTAAAAAATATCTATTGAAACTCTTACTATCTGTCTGTATATTTCTAGCTACCTTTCTCTCATACTCTAATTTTACCTTCCTTATTAATCTTTTAGTCATTCTTTTTATATTCTGTCCAATCTTCTGACCTGCTTACCATCTTTGCGCAATTATAGGCTTTTTCTTTAAGTTTGATACTATCTTTAACTGTTTTAGTTAACCACAGGTGGCAGGCCCACCCTTGGAATTTTTCTTTCTCGTTGAAATGTATCTATTCTGTGCATTCTGAAATATTGCCTTAAATGTCTGCCACTGCATCTCTATTGACCTATTCCTTAACCTGATTTGCCAGTTCACTTTAGCTAGCTCTGCTTTCATGCCCTCATAATTGCCCTTATTTAAGTTTAAAATATTAGTCATAGGACCCACTTTTCTCTTCCTCAAACTGAATGTAAAATTCAATCATATTATGATCACTGCTACCTAGGCGTGCCTTAAATATGAGGTCATTAATTAATCCTATCTCGTTGCACAATACCAGGTCTAGTATAGCCTGGTTGGCTCGAGAACATGTTGTTCTAAGAAATTATCCTGAAAGCATTCTTTGTACTCTTCATTTAGGCTACCTCTGCCCATCTGATTTTTCCAGTCGATATATAGTTAAAATCCCCCATAATCATCTCTGTACCTTTCTGACAAGCTGTTGATTTACTCTTAGATTTGTACGCTCTGTCCCTTCCTGTCACAGTCTATTTATCATTTCCCATATTAATACCTTTCTCTCTTGCCTTGTCTCTACTACTTGATTTAACATATCTTCCCAAATTTGAGCCCTTGCCCCCACTATTCAGTTTAAAACCCTCTCTACTTCCTTAGTTATGTGGCTCGCTAGAACACTGTCCCCAGCATGGTTCAGGTGTAGACCGTGCCAACGGTACAGCCACCACTTAAGAACCGGAACCCACTTCTACCACACCAGTCTTTGAGCCACACATTAATTTCTCTAATCATATTTGCCCTATGCCAATTTGGCTCAGATAATAATCCAGAGATTATTACCTTTGAGGTTCTGCTTCTTAATTTGGCGCCTAGTTCCTCATACTGACTACGCAGAACCTCTTTCATTGTCCTGCCTACGACTGGATCCTCCCCCTCCCATTGTAAGTTCATCTCCAGCCCTGAGCAGATGTTCCGAACCCTGGCACCGGGCAGGCAACAGAGCCATCTGTATTCTCGTTCTTTGCTGCAGAGAACAGTGTCAATCCCCCTAACTATACTGTTCCCTACTACCACTACATTCCTTTTTTCTCCATCCACTTGAATGGCTTCCTGTACCATGATGCCATGGTCAGATTGCTTATCCACCCTGCAGCCCCCACTCTCATCCAAACAAGCTGAAAGAACCTCAAACCTGTTGGACAATCGTAAAGGCTGAGGCTCCTGAACTCCTGCACTCTGGGTCCCCTTACCTGCCTCGCCTGCAGCCACACTCTCCTGTCCTTGACCACTGATCAAACCGGGAGACCCTATCCTAAGGGGTGTGACCACCTCCTGGTACAAAATGTCCAGGTAACCTTCCCCCTCCCTTTTGTGTGGCAGTGTCTGCAGCTCCAACTCCAGTTCAATGACTCTGAGCTGAAGCACTTCGAGCCGCAAACACTTACTACAGACGTGTTGCCTTGAATCACACTGGCATCCAGGAGCACCCACATGCTGCAGCTGTGACACATCATCTGTCCTGACATCCTTAATATGTTTAATTAACTACTTAAATATTTTATTCAATTATTTATTTTATTTTCCTTTTTTTATATATTTTATTAAGCTTACCACTAGTTCCTTTACTATTTTAAACGTTAGGATTAGAATGGACCTTAATCACTTGCCAGATATTCCCCATCAGGTAGCTTCTTCCCAAACCAATCACCTACCTACTTGCCTGTGATGGTTGATGCTATATTTTATTTAAATTAAATTAAATTAAGAGCTTACACGTATACTCACCCCAGCGGCTCTCTGTTTCCCTGCTCTCACTGTTGATTGTGATGTCACTCTGATGTCACTTTTCGATTTTTCCCTGCTCCGCTCCTGACATGCTCCTCTCTGTCTGTCTGTCTCCGGTCTCTGACTCTGGGCTTTTGGTGCTCTTTTTAAACCTCCGCTCCCACCGTACTCCTCTCTCTCTCTCCACTCCTGCCGTGCTCCGCTCTCTCTCGCTCTGTCTCCAGTCTCTTGTGTTTCAGTTGTGGTGACAGACGAGATAGAGTATCCACTAGCACTATTTCTTTTCCCGCTTGTATTTCAGAGTGAAATCGTAACTCTGAAGCCTCAGGAATAACCTCTGTAATCTTGCTGGTGCTCAACACAGATTTTTCTACTAGATGATCACTGTCCACTATGAATTTTCTTCCATAGAGATATGCGTGGAATTCTCGCATCCATATGCCACTGCTAAAAGCTCTCTTTCTATGTTGGCATATCTGGTCTCAGCTCATGTTAGAGCTTTGGATGTAAATGCTATCGTCTTTCCTTCTTGTACCAGGGCCGCTCCCAGTCCTTTTGTAGAAGCATCTACTTGTAGAGTGACAGGTTTTGCTCTGTTGTAGTATGACAGACTTGTCTCCTTGCATATTACTTCTTTGAGTTTACTGAAACTCCTTTCATGTGACTCTGACCACTGGTGCTCAACATCTTCTCTCATCAGCTCTTGTAGGTTTGCTGTATGCTCTGACATGTGAGGTATGAAACAGCTCATGTACTGGATCATTCCAAGAAAACTTCTCAGCTCTTTCTTGTCTCTCGGAGCTTCCATCTCAGAGATAACTGTAACTTTTTCAGGATTTTGCTTGACTCCATCAGATGTGTACACCATTCCAAAGGACTGATGTTCTGTCACCTTTACAATGCATTTGTCAGCATTTAGCTTGATCCTAGGTTTCCTGGTTCTCTCCATGGTTTCATGTAGGTGGTAGTTATGGTCTTTCTCATCCACACCATAGATATGGATATCATTAGCTATTCTGATTGCTCCTTAACATCCTCGGTATATCTTGTCTACTTTCTGTTGGAACACATCCTGGCTAACTTTAAGCCCAAAAGGTAGACACAGGAATTTGTACCGTCCAAAGGGTGTGTTGAATATTGTCAACAGCAAAGATACCTTGTCAAGCTTCACATTCCAGGAGGCATTGATGTTGCTGAAATCTTTCTGCGTGCCAGTGCTGGCGTGATCGCTTCCAGTGTTGGAATAGGGTAATGCTTCCTCTTTATTACTTGATTAAGATCTTTGGGATCCAGGCAAATTTGTAGCCGTCCACTTGGCTTCTCTGTCACCATGATGGAATTTAACCAATCTGTAGGCTCTGTGACTCTAGCAATCACTTTATTTTCTTCCATCTCTTTGAGTTCTCTTTCAAGCTTTCCTTTTAGCTCTAATGATACCTTATGTGGGGGATGAATCACTGGTTTCTTCTCTGGGTCAATGGTAATGTTATACTTAAAATCTTCAAAGCATCCAGCAGTCTCTTCAAAACACTGTGGATACATTTGGACTTTTGATTGGAGGGCACTTTTCAATGGGTGGGCTACCTTCAACTTTCATTGATGTCTCCTTCATCTCATGGTTTACTGAGATCAGCTGCAGCTCTTCACAACTGCTCAACCCTAGGATAGCTAGACCATCTATTATATACAGTTAACATATTTTCCTTTGTGCGTCCCTCTGATTTGGGTTGTTCCCAGCCATCGAATCTCAGTTCCGCCATATGCTGTCAGCATGATGTTGCACAGTTTCAGAGCATCTTTCTTTAGGTACTGATTTTCTTTCAGGTTTTCAGGTAAGATCTTCTGATATAATTTGAGTGGGTTGATGTTACTCTGTGCTCCAGTTTCAAGAATCGGCTTCAGGTTTATGGTGTGGGCTTACTTCTCACCTTCCTCCTCATCTGTATGGTTGTGTAAATTTACTTTATTTTTGGGAACTTTTGCAACCAGACATTTCATGTAAGTCTATGGTTCTGTAAGGGGTGAGGGCTTGTCCCGGTACCCAAAAATGCCTCGAGAGTCAGATGTCTTAAATAAACGAGCGATCTTTATTATGAGCATGCAAGGAGAACTCCTACGCTCACAAATGATTGTAGGGATTCTACTAGTACAATGTTTAAACAGTCATTTTATACAGTTTACAGGAGGTTTACTTGATAAGCTATTTCTTTAATTACATCATCTCCCATCTGCCGTCTTCCATAATCTCATCCTGCCTTGATTATATTATTCACCTCATCAACCTCTTGATTAGGTTATTCATGTGATTCAGGTGTCTCCCTCCTGATCTCATTTACCTTTTGATTAGGTTATTCATGTG
Source organism: Heterodontus francisci (assembly GCF_036365525.1). Lineage (NCBI taxonomy): Eukaryota > Metazoa > Chordata > Chondrichthyes > Heterodontiformes > Heterodontidae > Heterodontus > Heterodontus francisci. Next base: position 70,996,821 of record NC_090376.1, read on the forward strand.
ATTCGGGTGTCTAACAGGCAAGCTTTTCTCACGTTTCAGGGACCCAATTTATGCCAAGTATCCCATGATCCCCATACGCCAGTCTCCCCTTACAGCTCCTATGTCTACTGCATCCTCAAACTCCCCGTCATCTTCTGGGATATGGATGCTTTCCTTTATTTCACATTTGCCTTGCTGCTCTGCCTCTGGTAATTCCTTTACCATCTACTTTCTTTGTTCTGTATATCTTTTCCCAGTGATTGGGCTTTCCACAAGCTCCACAGTTTGAGCTATATGCAGGACATTTCTTTCTGTCTGTCAGCTCATCTAGTTGTTCACATCTCTTGCACATCTTTCTCTCTCTCTGGTGTGCATTCCTTTGTTGCTGTTTCACTGCATCAACCCTGCATCCTTTCCCTTGATTTAACTGAAGCTTAGCCATTTGGGTAATCAGTGTCTTCATCTGTCTATTCGTGGCTTCATGTGCTCAGGCAGTGTCTACAGCCTGCAATATTGTAAGCTTGTCCTTTCCAATTGAAGCTTTTTGTATATCAGGGTGTGCAGAGCTCCAAATGAGCTGATTGACCAGCCTTTCATCCATGTGCTTGAATTTACACTTGCTGCCTATGTTTCTCAGTGTTGTTAAGAAATTGTCAATAAGTTCACCTTGTTTCTGTCTCAGGCTCTGAAATTCATAATGGTGGATCCGATGGTATTACTTTGGCTGAAGATGCGTGCTGAATTTCTCAAAAATCTTGTCTGTGTTTTTACTATCGTCCTCACTCATTTCCCAGCTATTGAAAAGATCTAACCCTTTCTCTCCTGTCCACAAAACGATGTAGCTAGCCTTTTCCTCTTCAGAAAACTATTCAATGTTAATTTGCACTTTTGCTTAAACTTTTCGATTGCCTCCACAACGTTGTCTGTCGCCCAATTCATTATGGGCTGGAACCACGCGTTCATTGTTGCAGTGGCAGCCATCTCATTTTTCACATGATTTACACAGTTTTTTTTCTGGCACTAATTTGGGTTGTTAGTCATAGTCAAATTCAGCATTTACATGACTCGTAGGGTTTGAATTCTACTCAAAACAACTTGCTGCCACCATATTATGTCTTGTGGCTCCCAGAGCTTCTTAAGTAATCACACTTTTGATACAGATACTGGAGCTTGCATTTAATATATTCCGTCACATCTCTCCACGCGTGGCAGAGTGATACAATATGTGTTTGGTACAGGTTATAGTGCAGTAGTGAGTGATGTGACATTGTGGAGATATATATACAGATGCTTGAACAATGTAGTTCCTATGTCATTTTGGATAATATAACAATATAATAGGTAGTACCATCCATTTCTCCTGGATCCTCTGTTCCTGGGTACATTCAACATTCACACTGGTAGTTGTATTTGGACTATCTGGCTTGAATTCCATCTACCTTGATCTCAGTGAAACTGGTACATCTAAGTGACATACTCATATCTGGCTGACATAGCTGTACACCTTCTGTAACCTCTCTGCCGAAGATGTACTTTTCAATTTTAGACACACTTCTATCTATTGTAGACAAACGACTAGAACTAAAGTAAGAACTATAGACTGAAAACTGAAGATTGAGAACTGAAACTGAACTTTAGGGCTCTGGGCAGGAACACAACATAGCGAGCATCCAACTCATCTGGGACAGGTAGCAGAGACACTCAGCCAATATACCTCCTGCCGACTTTCCGACTGGAGCAACAAGGAAGTCAGTGGGAAGTGGCTGCCTGGCTGTTAAAAACAGGAAACAAGAGGATGCAGTCATAGATCCAGGAGAACAGTCCTTAGTAAAAGGTAAGGAAGGGAGTCCCAGTTGATAGCTGGGGGAACGTCCAGGGGCAGGAGCGGACCATGGTTTCCTTGTAGGACTGCTTCTCCTGGCGCACGAGGAACTGAAAAAGCATGTTAAAATCTGACCTTGTTGGGCCACATGTGGCCCTGGCAATTCTTCTCAGCAGCGTTGGCCTGGCAGGAAAGTCATCACTCCTCCGACACTCAGGCTTCAGGTTAAAATAGCAGATCGAGCCTCATGGCATCATCGGGTGGGAATGGAGTGGATAAGACATAATGATCAAATATGTGAGGGAGTTAAAATTGACCCCTTTGTGTCTTAAACAATTTCTTATCATATTTGTAATTTCCAAAAAAACGTTCTCCCCATTTCTATTGATTAATCCAAATGAAATGTGTAAGAAAAGTTCAGCCAATCTGTTGTCAATCACCTCACACAGCTCTCTGGGTACCTTTGATGACCTCCAAATCAGTGAAGCACCAGTACCTAGACGTGCCAGGTCACTCACTCAATCCATTGCTTCAAGTCTTTTCTAACAAAGGGCCTTACACAGGTCCAGACAAGGCAGGACATATTTAATGAGCCATCTACATGGCCACATGACCACATGGCTTGTGGTCTTGAAAGCTTGTTTCTGTCCCTGGTAAGGAATGTTTTGTTTGTATAAGGCTTCATGGTTAAATTAACATTAACCCTTTCCTATTATTCAGTCATAATATTGACTACATTTTGAGGACTCATTTAAGGTAACTATTAGGGCAATTTCTCCTACACAGTTGAGATGGAATATGAGAGATCTCAATAAAACATTTGAAAGGCTGAGGGTGGTGTGAACCAATAAAATAAAGTCGTGCAACAACAAACTAAACCTGAGTTTTGGAAGAAATACCTAAGCACAATCTGAAAATCATCTGATAGATTAGACCTTTTTACCTGTATGATGATATAAACATATGATAATAATTGCTACAGTTTCAAATTTATTTGTATTTTGAATTTATTAGTTTCTTGAAAAAGGAAGATGTAATCATGTATGTCAAGCTATATATTGCCATCTAGTGGTTAGAGATTGGATTGATCTATAAATACTTTCATCAGGCTTCTCCACTTAAAAGTGTTCCACAAGAACAGATCAGATAATTGCACACCTTTAGCCCAAAATTCTCTGTTAATTTTAAAGAATGGAAAATCACATTCTGAGGTGTGCAGTTTCCTGATATACACTCTTGGGAGTGCTTAGGACTCCAAAATGGAAAATCTCAGCCTGAAGGCTTCAAGAGGAAAGCAGATATTTTGAATAGGATTTATGTCATACTGCAGATAATCTCCTGACAGTTGTTGTTAAATACATTTTACAGTTCAAAGTTTTACTGTCATTACTTGAATGTTGCCCATTTCCTCGCTACAGCAAAGCTCCGTCTCACCTCATCTGCCAGCAATGCTTAAAATTGTGCAAAATAAGATTAACCTCTAGTTCAAATTCTACTCCAGGATGCATGTCTTAACAAAACTTTTTATGCTGCCATATTTGAGTAAAAGTCACCAGAGATCATCTGTCATTAAAACATGATCTGCTAAGCAAGATCTATTAGATCCCTTTACAATTCCCTTTCCCCCAATTCCACCCTACTCTGGTATATTTTGTGTCTGTCATTCGATCTGTTCTCTGAACTATTTTAGGGTGCAATTGCATTGCAAATTTAGCAATTTTAGATTTGCACTGACATGAAACTTGCACTGTAAATCTGGAGTTAGAGCCTAAATCAGGGCAATTCAGATGTACCTGACCTCCACTTTCATTTCTGATTTAAATGACAGGTTTGCCTACTTGGAACTGTAATACAATGGAGAGTTGCTGATCAATGAAGTTAAACAGAAAAATCATGATAAATGAACACAGAATTTTTATTTCAAATTGGTCACCACTATTTAAGCAATTGAATGCCATCATTATAAAATCAAAGCTTTACCTGTTTTATATTCTTTAACTGAGTCTACTGTTGTGCTGCTGGATTGTGAAAAGCTGATTTAACAGCATAAAATTTGGGATCCAGATACCAGACTCCCAGAAACCAAATTAAAAGAGCGGCATTGGGGTAGCACATTTTGCAGTTGAGATTTCTATAGCTCATAAAGTAATTAAGGAGAAGCTGTTTCCAGTGCCAGAAGGATTACTAACCTAAGGACATAGATTCAAGATAAATGGCAAAAGTACCAGAGGCAATGTGAGGAAACATTTTTCTAATGAAGTGAGTTCTTATGATCTGGAATGCACTGCCTGAAAGGCTGGTGAAAACAGGTTCAATAGTAACTTTCAAAAGAAAGTTTGATAAATACTTGATGAAAAAGAAATTACAGAGCTATGGGGAAAGGGTAGGGGAGTGGGACTAATTGGATCGTTCTACTAAAGAGCTGGCACAAACATGATGGGCCAAATGGCCTCCTTTGTGCAGTATCAGTCTTTGATTCTATAATTCTAGCTCATAAGTAATGCCTAATAAAGTCCCTTTACATGGATAACACAAGTTGATTAATAGCACAGATTTGTTTAGCATATTTAGAAATGCTGCAGGTTAATTGAACAAAAACTGATGAATGTTTAGTATTTCTATGCAGGTGTTGCCTAATATATCAAATTAAAACACTTCAACTGAAAGTTCACTTGTATGTTAAATGTCTCATCTTGGCAGTGAATCTGGTAATATGAAATAATTTTGCTTCTATCTTTTATTTATACCATTGCTTTAATTTGGATTTTGTTTAAAGATATGCTATGAAACTGAAGACTCATTCAGGTGCAACAGCCACTCAAGCAGACAAGCAGCTAGCTGCTTTGTGGTGAGTTTCTAAATTATGAGACTGCAAAGTAAATCCCATTACATAAATGTTTTCTTTTTTTTCTTGGTATAAAATGACAGTATCAGTCATTAATTCTTTTTATTCAACTGTGAAACATCTCTCTAACATAGAAACTGAATTAAAAATTTGCATTTTACATCTTAACTTTACATACAGAAGTATTTTGTTTAAAAATCAAATCCAGTTGTTGGTAATTGTAGTTGTGTCTGTGTTTGTCTGTCAATAAGTGGTGCAGTAAGGCCGCATTTTAGAGCATTGTAGATTGGTGAAATATGGAATAGCTTGAATACTTCCCTGCCCACCCCCAGATCTGAGTTTTTATTCTCATCCATGCCACCATGGCGATGCATTGAATAGGAATCAGGAGTAGAAACTTCCTTAGAGAGAGGAAAAACTGGTGAACAAGTAATTCTCTCTCAACTTTCAGGAACAGGTTCGGCAATGATGCAGGAGTGATCTGGGAGCAGTTCACTATCTGGCTTCCTCAACTAAAATGTTGCAGAACATTTGATAGAAAGGAGAAAGAGGATTAAATACAAAGATTTTGAAGAGTTTTGTCCTCAAAACACAAATAAGTGAATTTTGAAATCTTACTCATTAACAACTCATTAATGGTTTCTCTTGGAATACATACAATTGTAAAATCCATCTTCTGTTCTATTTTAATGTTATTTTACTAGGTACAATAAGAATCCAGAAACTGTGGTTTTCGCATATGAGGTGGTGCAGTGATACATTTTTAAACATGTTAGTAGAAGCCATTGCTTGAAACTAGATAATCAGTCTGTAAAAGAGATGGGAATAAAGAAATTTGGGACCGCAGCTGGATGTTGCATCTTCCAAGCACGTGGAAGTGGTGACTAGCAAAAACATGAGGAAAATATTTACAGCAGGGCGAAAATACTTGAAAGCATCTGTTTTACACTTTTGCACATTTAACATGATTTTACTTTGGTTTACTTGACTTTTGTGGTGTTTACAATGTGTTATAAATTTCTCTCCAGTTCAGAGGTACTGGTTGTTCCTGTAAGCAGTCTCTGCATTTTACATTCAGGGGTGAGAATGTACTGCCCAATATCTAATTATACGTCATGTAATTCAGAGCTAGAACAGTAGTACCTCCTTGTGATCTGAACTGGAGATCACACTTTTCACCTGTGCCTTTACATAAACTTCTCCAATTCTTCAGTAGGCAGAATGAGACAAAGCCAGGTGGCAAGTGAAGGCACAGAGTGATCGTTCTAATCAAAACTCATTCATTTCACTTCAGCCCCCCATGAATTAAAAAAAATACATTTTTCCAAATTAGTGGACTAACTTAACTTTTCCTGGTCGATTTTCTGGGCCTGACCCAGTCAAAGTTTAAGATCAGTGAGTTTTCCCTTGCTAGACTCTGCTCCCTTAACAGACCTATTTGATTGACATTGAACATTGTTTTTTTTCTCATTTATGTTACTCTGAATCACAGGAAGTGGGTGAACTATCCCTCCAATTTCTTCCCCATTCCATTATTCACCAGTAAGCCTGTCCCTAAACTCAACTATTTCCCACTCACCCCAATGCCGCACACCCCGCAACAAATGAAGATTTTCGGCATGGATGATTCAGAATAATAGGTCATCTCCATGATAATCGGCATGGATTTTCATAGGAAGCATTGTCCCAGGTCACTGTGGAAACACATACTCAATGCATGGTCCATTAACTCGTAAATTACTTTTCGTCACAATGGCTATAGCATATTGCTGTAAACAAATTTCTAAATCTGCATGAATCCACTTTAATTTAAATGCACCGTTTAAATGTAACATATTTTGAAATTGTTTCTATAGAAAAATGGTCCAAAAATCCCTAAATGGAGCAACATATCTTATTTAATTATGAATATTCTGTTTTGTTTCATATTGCATTTTTCTTAATAGCCTTTGCAACAGATTTTGCTCTCAGTGGCGAAGGAACAGCTTTTTCATTCATGTCGCATACAGTTGCCTAGGGACTTTTCATGGGTTTGTCAGTAGAGATTTCCACCAATTGGGAATCTAATCCACTGTAACCTCCCCTACAGAGGTCTGTGGCACCTGTGAGCAGGGCATGCAACATCAAGGGTCTTCAACCAGTCAGATTGAAGTATCCTCACTGAGCAAACCAAGAAGTAAAAACAGGAAATATAAATATTGCTTAAATAATATACAGAAAGCAAAATAAAAAATTGGGATGTACAGATGGGATTAAGGGAGAAAAAAGAAAATCAAAAGAAAAAAACTTTTTAAAAAATTTAATACATTTTTTTTAAAACTCGCAATATTGATTTTCTTCTGAGGGAATGAGATTCCTCACTTGTAAAATTAATTTTTCAGGGCAAGAGAGGTCGTGTAGCAGTAATTATCACTTATTAAACCATTTAAAAACTCACTTACTCCTGAGTGCTCTAGCTCTAACTTTTTCATCTGTCTTCAGTGCGGAACTAGTGGGTAAGTACAGCAAGGTCACGCCATTAAAGTGATTTCAATGCCGAATCTGTCAGCAAAGACTGCAATAGCGCACCATGTGGAAGAGCAGGGTATCTCTGACGGAAATAACTGGGGTTCCATATATACCTGCACATGTGCAAAAACCAGAAGTTATTGTCAGATTTACCCCGTAATAACATTGATGCGCATAGCCTTGCAGTTATTATTACAGCAAAATCCGGCCATTGTGTTTTTTTTATCTGTTGGTGTGAAAGATGCTGTTTCTAAGAAGTTACAGTAAAGTAGTGCTTTTAAAATTTTTTGGATTGGAGACAAGAATTCTTGAATTCATTGAACTGTTTCCTTTTTTAGATGTAGACTAGACAAATGTGATTATCAAATGCACCATTGATCTGTCTAATTGTAAGTCTGAGCACAGTTTATGAAATCTTTACTTTTGATTTCTACAGTTACCGTTGTTTGGCCCTCCTTTATTGGAGGATGTTCAGACTTAAGAGGGACAATGCTGTTAAGTATTCTAAAGCCCTGATCAACTATTTCAAGGTAAACATTTGATACATTTTCTGAATCTTCTGTTACTTCATAAACTGGAGTTATTGAATATAGCTTGAATAATAGTTTTTTTCAATTTATTTACTTATTCTTAGCTTCAGTTCAGACTTAACATTTCTCCAAATAAAGCACTAAGGTAATTTCATAGGGAGTCTAGTATATGATTCTGTGTTTTTTCAAGAAGACGACAATGAGAAATTAATCCCAGATATATTTGCAGTGCTGAGTTGATTTTTTTTTACACATTCATGGGATGTCGGCGTTGCTGGCTAGGCCAGCATTTATTGCCCATCCCTAATTGCCCTTGAGAAGGTGGTGGTGAGCTGCCTTCTTGAACCGCTGCAGTCCATGTGAGGTAGGTACACCCACAGTGCTGTTAGGAAGGGAGTTCCAGGATTTTGACCTAGCGACAGTGAAGGAACGAAGATATAGTTCCAAGTCAGGATGGTGTGTGACTTAGAGTGGAACTTGCAGGTTGTGGTGTTCCCATGCATTTACTGCCCTTGTCCTTCTAGTTGGTAGAGGTCGCAGGTTTGGAAGGTGCTGTCTATGGAGCCTTGGTGCATTGCTGCAGTGGATCTTGTAGATGATACACACTGCTGCCACTGTGCATCGGTGTTAGAGGAAGTAAATGTTTGTGGATGGGGTGCCAATCCAGCAGGCTGCTTTGTCCTGGATGGTGTCGAGCTTCTTGAATGTTGTTGGAGCTGCACCCATCCAGGAAAGTGGAGAGTATTCCATCATACTGCTGACTTGTGCCTTGTGGATGGTGGACAGGCTTTGGGGAGTCAGGAGGTGAGTTACTCGCCACAGGATTCCTAGTCTCTGACCTTCTCTTGTAGCCACGTTATTTATATGGCTACTCCAGTTCAGTTTCTGATCAATGGTAGCCCCTAGGATGTTGATAGTGGGGGCTTTCAGTGATAGTAATGTGATTGAATGTCAAGGGGAGATGGTTAGATTCTCTCTTGTTGGAGATGGTCATTGCCTGGCACTTGTGTGGCGCAAATGTTACTTGCTACTTATCAGCCCAAGCCTGGATATTGTCCAGGTCTTGCTGCATTTCTACACGGACTGCTTATGTATCTGAGGAGTCGCGAATGGTGCTGAACATTGTGCAATCATCAGCAAACATCCCCACTTTGAACCTTATGACTGAAAGAAGGTCATTGATGAAGCAGCTGAAGACGGTCCACACTGCTGCCACTGTGCATCAGTGGAAAAGTATGTACACACAAGTCCAAAACCATCAAAAGACGTCATCAAGATAGCTGTGATCCATTCCTTGATAGGTTATTACGGTATCTAATATAAATTATACCCCTAGAATTTCATAGTGAAAGAAATGGAATCCTCCAGTAAAACATTCCTAAATTGGTTGTTCTGGCCACATGGTGAGGGATTTGGGTGGTTCCCACTGTTCAACTCCCACCTGACCGCAGCAAATGTTTTTTGTTATTAAGTTTTAACCCCTTTGTGTTTTATTTGTCAAATAGACAGCAGCAGGTTTTGTTGTAGGTTAAAAACAGAAAATCAATTATTTATCGATCAATACCTTATCCCGAAATTGTCACAACCACGTCCAATCACGAATCACTCACACACACACGCACACACACAAAGAGACTGATAAAGAGGAAAAGGGGTAAATGATTGTAAGTGGGGTAGGATTTGGGGGTCACGGTAAACCTGTTGAATTCTCTCAGAAGTCAAATACTCTTTGGTTGCAGGCCTGATGTGTTTCTTGTTTCTCTCTTGGTGAAAAATCCCATTGAAGACAGTGGATCACTTCTAATTCATTGCTGCATAAGTACGGATGTAAAATTCTGCACTTCCATTCTGGCTTGCTGGATTTCTCCCAGCCCCTCAGCTGGAAACAAGCTTCCTGGTGAGGCTTCATTCTGGGTGTCTCCCTCTATCTCTTCAGGGAGCTACCTTTAAGGTCAAAAAATGGTTTCACACCTTTGTCTCTGTTGGGAGATGTGGATCTCTGTCCCTGTGGTGACCAACAATGGCCTAGGATGTGGCTGCTTCACACCTTCTTTGTTTCAAAAGAACCCATTCAATTCAGGACTATTTCAGGATGGGTGTAAATGACCCCTCCTAGCTCAAATGGTATTCCTTTGTCCCTGTCAAACAGTTTGAATATACAAAGGCCAGGTTGTTTACCTTTGGTGTCCATTTTTAGCAGCATTGTCCATTTTTTAAAAAGGTAAAGTCAATTTTTATAACTCTTCAGTTTAGCCCATAATTTTTCATCATTACACTTCTTGTGTGTGTGACACCTCCCCCAAAAGGGAAAAAAAAAGAAATTACTCAGATTTCATTTCTTTAAGTGGTTTGGTTTTTGGGTTTAGAAAGAAAGAAGGGGAAAAGGTTTTGGGGCCACACCACTGCACACATGGCATCCATACCTAAATCTCACAACTGCTAAAGCTGGCATTGTCTGTAACAGCCATTTCTTGTTCAAGTTTAAGTTTTTTCATCATCCTTCCTTTGGATGAGGTACCATTAAAAAGATTGCACTTCCTTTGGATACATGTTGTCAAATAGGAGTTTCTCTAGAATCAGTTTGTAGTATTTTGGGAATGTTAATCTCAATAAGCATGTGGTTGTTGGTGAAGCTTGTAGTATGCAAATTTCCATTACTGTATTGTTCTGGGTTGCTGGCAAATTGCACTGCTTGTATAAGTTTTAGCTCCTTGATGCTGTTTCCACAACAGATGGGCTTAACAATTCACGTACTGGCACATTGATAATTCTTATCTCAAGGGGGATAGTGGGTGATAAATTGATTTTTAGCCCCTGAGAGGCATCTGGGATTTCCTCCTGCCCCTTGTTCTTGCTGAGTTCTGAATCTAAATTGTTGGGTTTGATTAGCTTTGGATTTAGAACCTGATAGTTTGATTCTTCAATGGATACATCCACTCTGACCTTACTTTGAGTTCTCTTGTGATTTTAAACATACGAACATACGAACAACTTTAGGGCATTTTACCTTCCCTTTTCTTTTTACGTCAGGGATGGGTTTGTCCCTAATCTGCCCCATGTCATCTGGGACACTACTGCTCTTAGGTGGTTATCCAGCTTTCACTGCATTCCCCTATGGTACTTCAACTAGGTGAGGCATCGTCCTCACTTTCGGCTTGCCTGTTTGGGAGCTTTGCTTGTCCCTATTTATATCTTTAAAGAGGGTTTCAGCCAACCATATCTCTGGTGCTTTTCCTTCAACATTTGCTGCTTTTATCTTAGCTCCTGTAAATTCCTCTGGCGCTATCCTGGCCTTTTTAAATTCTACTGGCTCTGTCTTGGCCTTTTGGAACTACCTTGGCCCTCTGCAGTTGTGCAGAGTTTTGTTTGTTCCTCTCAGTTTCTCCAGTCTCCTTGGACTGTTCTGGATCCTCTGGATACAATACTGTGCTTCCTGCCAAGTCATTGCCCAGCAATAGGTCGACACCCTGCATTGGTAAGCTCGGAATGATCCTGACCGTCACTACACCAGTGACCAACTTACTCTGCAGGTAAACTTTAACTAAAGGAACCTTCAAGCATTTGCCAGTAAGCCCTTTTACTAATACCATGGCATTTGTTCTGCTTTTGGGTGACATTTCTATAAATCTGGCTGCCAGTAGGTTTTGAAAACAACCAGTATCCCTGAGGATGGTTATCGCTTTGCTTATTGCCTGAGATACAAAAGGAGTCATTTTTCCTTTTTGTAAAAAGTTCTGGTATGTGCTTTGTTCTTGCATTATGTTAGAACACATGCTCACAACTTTCATAGCTATGGACACAAGCTTGACTACAGTGCCTCCTGCTGTTTTTTGGAAAGCCTGCTGTTTGCTTAGACATGCCCAGATTTGCCACACTGGAAACACATTGGGCAGACCCCTACTGGTTTATCACCTGGGTTCCTTCTTTTTAAAAGTTGGAGACTGATCTGGTTTTCCTTCCCTACTCTCCTTTTTTTTCAAGCCCATTTCTGCTTCCTCTACATCCCTGCTATCTTTCCCTAACCTGTAAGAGTTATTATACCCAAATTTATTCTGAGTTAGAAATTTGTGAATTAACTCATAATTGTCAGGTTTTTTTTGCTGCTTTTCTTACTCTTGTAACTCTTCAATGTGGGTCCTTATACTACTTGGGATGCTGGTTTTAAACTCATCCAGCAATATCACTTCTTTCAAATTTTCATATGAGGGTTCTAGCTTAAGAGACTGTATCCAGTGATTGAAAGCCATATGTTTAATTCTTGCGAATTCAATGTAAGTCTGTGTTGGCCTTATCCTGGTGTGTCTGAATTTTGTCTATATGCTTCAGGTACTAACTCATATGCAGTTAGAATTGCAGTTTTAATCTGTACATAGTCAGAGGAACTATTTTCTGATAACGGGAAAAACTTTATGAGCCTACTCACAAACATGCCTTGTAAGAGGAGAGTCCAAAATTCTTTCGGTCATTTTAGCCTGATATTTGAGAAAATAGCTAAGATAAAATGTGACTCAACCTCCTCCTCATTAAAATTTTGGCACTTGTCTTGAGTATCTCAGTACATCAAAATTTTGTTCTGAATTGGAGACAAGATTTGAGTGGCTAGTGGTATTTTCATTTTGGGTTTGCAACCTTGCTAACTCAAACTGTTTCACCTCTCTTTCCTCTTTCTCTCTTTGAAACGCTTTTTCTTCTCTTTCTTTGTGAATCTGAAACTCCCTTTGTTCTTTCTCCTTTTGAAACTCTCTCTTCCTTTTCCTTCCGAAACTGCATCTCCTCTCTTTTCAACTGCAATTATATTTCTTCCCTTTTCGTCTGCAACTGGATTCTAGCTAGAATTATTTTTTCAGACTCTGATTCAATTCTGTCTTCGTCTGGTTCAGGGGTATGTTTAAAATGGTTTGCTAAACTCTTCACCAGTTCAGGTTTATTTGTTTTAGTTTGTAGCCATGCTGTTTAAATCTTCAATATTTAAATATTTAACTTATCATGGGATATGTCTCCCCACTCTACAAATGCCTTAGCATTAAATGCAGTCATCTCTTTTGTTTCTAACACCGTAGAGAAAAAGCAGAAGAATGCAAAAAAACTTGTTTGTTTACTTTTCCACAATTTTAGAGGTTAATTTTCTTCCTGTTTTCCAAATTTCTCATTGGTCTGGTTGTTCAGATCCTGGCTTTGAGCCCCCAATTTGTTTTGACCACATGGTGAGGGGTTTGGGTGGGTTCAACTGTTCAACTTTGGCTGTTCAACTCCCCCCTGACCATAGCAAGTGTTTTTTGTTAGGCTGCGTTTGCTGACAACGCAACCACTAGGTGATGCAGTACTGGCATATGTGCAAGCGCAGCCTCATCGACTGAAACATCATTGTCTGTGATGTCTCAGGCAGCTGCCAGTAATAAAGATGGTGCTGCTCAATTTGACACAAAAAACAAATTAAACCCAAATCCCCTCGATGGCTACAATCGCCTCCTCCTCCCCACTCCCAACAGTACCCTGCTCCCTCCTGCCATCTCTGCTTCTCTTCACCGCTCCCTCCTGCGTACGGCTGCTCCCTCCCTGCCTCCCTCTCTCGGCTGCTCGCTCACTGCCTCCTCCCCTCGGCCACTCACTCCCCGCATCACCCCATCACCCCACGGCCACCCGTTGCCTACATCATCTCTTTGGTTGCTCACTCCCTGCACCACCCCATCACTCCTCGGCCACTCGCTCCCCACCTCACCACCCAGAGAAGAGACAGGGGTGGGAAAGCGGTGAGGCCGGGAGCGAGTGTCCGAGGGAGGAAGTGGGGAGTGAGAGGCTGAGGGAGGGGATGTGGTGAAACAGGATGGATCAGCGAGTAGTTGGGAGCAGGAAACTGAAAACGGTAATTGAGGTGGGGATGGCAGGAGGCAGTGAGATACTGTTGGGGGGGAATGGAGACGACGATTGCAGTTATTGAGGGGTGAGGACGTCATTGCGCAGTGACATTAGCACGTGCATGCGGGCATTCAAACTGGCAAGCTGGCAAATGTTCACACACACTGATGACATCCATGATCGCTGTGCATATGCTCTGCGTTGTCAGGAGTTACTCCGTTTTTGTTATTTGCTTTTATCCCCTTTATGTTTAATTTGACAAATAAACAGACAGTGATAGGTTTTCTTATAGCTTTAAGAGAGAAAATCAATTATTTATTGAACAATATGCCTTATCCCAAAATTGTCGCAACCGCATCCACTCACACACACTAGAAGAGACAGAGAGGAAAAGGGGTAAGTGCTTGTTAGTGGAGTAGGATTCAGGGGTCACAGTAAACCTGTTGAATTCTCTCGGAAGTCAAATACTCTTGCTTGCAGGTCTGAGGTGTTGGTAGGTTTCTTTCTTGGTGGAAAGTTCCATTGAAGATAGTGGATCACTTCTAATTCACTGCTGCAGAAGTAAAGATGTAGAATTCTGCAACAGGGCTCACAGCTTGCTGGATTTCTCCCAGCCCCTTAGTTGGAAACAAGCTTCTTGGTGTGGCTTTTTTCTAGCTGTCTCCCTCTCTCTCTCCTACCTTTAAGGAAAAAATTGGTTTAACACCTTTGTCTCTGTTGGGAGATGTGGATCTCCGTCCCTGTGGTGACTAACAATGGCCTAGGATATGGCTACTTTGCACCTTCTTTGTTTCAGAAGAACCCATTCATTCAAGAATGTTTTTATGATGGGTGTAAATGACCTCTCCCAGCTCAAAAGGTATTCCTTTGTCCCTGTCAGACAGTTTGAAGCTACAAACGTCAGGTTTTTTACCTTTGGTGTCCATTTTTGGCAGCATTGTCCATTTTTTTAAAGGCTGTGTTTGCTGACAACGCAGCTGCTAGGTGGTGCAGAACTGGCACATGTCCAAATGAAGCCTCATTGACAGAAACTTCACTGTCGGTGACGTCTCAGGCAGCTCCAGTAATAAAAGTGGCACTGCTCAATTTGACACAAAAAACTAATTGAACTCAAACCCTGACCCTCAATGGCTGTGATTACCAGCTCCATCCTCCCAACAGTTTCTCGTTCCCTCCCGTGATCGACGCTTCTCTTCCCCACTCCCTCTCCTACCCTCCTTCTCGCCGCTCCATTCCTCTGTTTTCTCCTACGCCCATCTGCTCGCCATTCTCCCCTGCCACTCGCTCCCCGCCTCGCTGCCTGGAGAAGCGGCGGGAAGAGCAGGTGAGGTGCAAGTGCTGAGGGGGGTGATGCGGCGAGGTGGGAAGCAAGTGGTGAGCAGTCGGCCCACTGACTCCCACAGCTACCTCGACTACACTTCTTCACACCCTACCTCCTGTAAGGACTCCATTTCATTCTCCCAGTTTCTCCCTCTCCGACGCATGTGCTCTGATGATGCTACCTTCCATGACGGTGCTTCTGATATGACCTCCTTTTTCCTCAACCGAGGATTTCCCCCCACTGTGGTTGACAGGGCCGTCAACCGTGTCCGGCCCATTCCCCGCACCTCTACCCTCACCCCTTCCCCTCCCTCCCAGAACCGTGACAGGGTTCCCCTTTTCCTCACTTTCCACCCCATCAGCCTCCATATCCAAGGGATCATCCTCCGCCATTTCCGCCACCTCCAGCATGATGCCACTACCAGTCGCATCTTCCCCTCCCTTCCCCTGTCAGCATTCCGAAGGGATCGTTCCCTCCGCGACACCCTGGTCCACTTCTCCATTTCCCCCACCACCTCGTCCCCGTCCCATGGCACCTTCCCCTGCAATCGCAGGAGGTGTAATACCTGCCCATTTACGTCCTCTCTCCTCACTATCCCAGGCCCCAAACACTCCTTTCAAGTGAAGCAGCGATTTACTTGTACTTCTTTCAATGTAGTATACTGTATTCGCTGCTCACAGTGTGGTCTCCTCTACATTGGGGAGACCAAGCGCAGACTGGGTGACCGCTTTGCGGAACATCTCCGCTCAGTCCACAAGCAGGACCCTGAGCTTCCGGTTGCTTGCCATTTCAACACTCCCCCCTGCTCTCATGCTCACATCTCTGTCCTGGGATTGCTGCAGTGTTCCAGTGAACATCAACGCAAGCTCGAGGAACAGCATCTCATCTACCGATTAGGCACACTACAGCCTGCCGGACTGAACATTGAGTTCAATAATTTCAGAGCATGACAGCCCCCCATTTTACTTTCATTTTTAGTTATTTTTTCTTCTTTTTTACATTCTTTTTTACATTTTTTACAATTTTTTTTTTGCATTTATTTCATTTCATCTTAGTTTGTTCAGTTTGCTTACCCACTGTTTTTTTTTTCATGTTTGCACTTGCTGTTGTTCAATATTCAGTGTATTAACACCTAATCTGTACTAATGCTTTGTCTTTCAACACACCATTAACATATTGTTTGCCTTTGCTCCGTGATCTTTTGGTCAGCTATGTGGCCTGGTCCAATCTACACCTCCTTTGTTATCTCTTGCCCCACCCCCACCTCACTTGCTTATAACCTGTGACTTTTCTAATATTTGTCAGTTCCGAAGAAGGGTCACTGACCCGAAACGTTAACTCTGCTTCTCTTTCCACAGATGCTGCCAGACCTGCTGAGTGGTTCCAGCATTTCTTGTTTTTATTTCAGATTTCCAGCATCCGCAGTATTTTGCTTTTATTTTAGTGTCAAACCTTATTGTTCTTTCATTAACAGGAGACTGCCCAAATTAAATATGTTTCTTTGCTCTCTGACCTCAGTGCAACAGGAAAGAAGTGCTAAACAGTGGTTTAGCACATGCTGCTGTGGATCAGAAGGACCTGTGCACACATCAGTACTGCAGTCAACCACTCAAATTCAAAGCTCAGTCACACATCCATCATTGCTGCAGTTTTATACAAAAAGAGGTATTGAATTTTTAAAAATATATTTTTGACTGATGTTTAGCAAAAACAATTTCCATAACAAATGTAATTTTTAAGCAGGTTTTTCTTGACAACTGACTTGTAGAACTTTGTGCCATAGAATCTGCAAGTACATTTTTGATCTGTTTCCACTTGTAAAAATGATGGGTGGCTAAAGTCAGAATGAAGTCATTGCCCAAGTGAAGGGAATAATTAAGATTAATAGGTGTGGGATATCATGGGCACAACTATGTAACACTTACCAGGAATATAAAATGAAATATATGGGTATAAGAAGGTTTAAAGGAATATAGGCAAATATTCTCTGTTGTTGCTTTTTAACATTAATGTTAAAATCATTGGAAAACCAGGATATGTGCTGAAACTGCCATTTTTTTCTGTATTTGCCTCTTTGTTTTGGCCTTGTTAATGAATTATAAAAGGAAGATGTTACAGTTTTCCCTTGGAAAAGATTTAATCAATTAGGTAGGAATTAACTGTGGCACTGGAGTTAATTCAACAATGGAGTAGTAAACTCTGCATGGACTTTGTTATGATTTTACCATTTACTAGCTCATGTTGTAGGTGAGAGGGGGCTGCTTGGGACCAAAGACTCTATTGGAAACTAAGCATCAATTACCACTGGGGCTTTCATTTACTGTACTTCATTCACTTGCAGCTTAATCATCTGAGCAGTGTTTCATCCATGGTCACTTTAAGCACGTCAACAGTAAACTGCTGAAAGTCTCTGTTCAGACATAGGATTCGGGTGGCAAAATAGGGGGAGGAATGGAGGCGGGCAGGCATATAATTTTGTCACGCTGGATTCCCAATGCCGTTCCAACAGTCAGCGATTTTGCTCAGGAGGGGAGAAGGTGGGACCCGGCAACCCACTCAATTTGGATCAATATTCAATTAAGCCTGTTCACAAGTTTATTGTCAACTCATTAAGGGCTTGTCTGCAATTTTTGTGGGAAGGCACAGGATCCATGCTGGATCTGAAACAGGCCAAGAAGGAGGAGGTAACAACATGACAAGGAGCCAGTCATGGCCGCACCATTCCATGAGATGGGCTCATAAAAGGGTGCACAGCTGAAAGGGGTACTCATCCATTGGCACACAGTTTCCATCAGATGAACAGAATTAGCGGAGCAAGTGATCTGTGCATGCTCAGTCAGTTGAGGGGGTCGTGTTCCTTCAGGGGGGCCATAAGAGGAAGCTACAGTAAGCATTGTGAGTGCAGCTGACTGCAAGCAAGGCAACAGCTGGATATGGGATTAAGGTACTCGGAAATAGGGGCAAGTAGCAATGAGGATCAAGGTCCTCCAGGGGCAGATGCAGAGCCCTGGGCATGAGGAGGGCAAAGGAGAGGAATGAGGGGCAGGAAGGTAACGAAGGCCATGCCCTCAGCATCGAGTGTACTGCTGAAGAAGATGCTACCTGGAAATGCCAGAGATCAGTGCAACAGGAGACTGCGCTTATCTAGGTAGATGGTATCTGAGACTTGTGCCTTCATTGAGGAGGACCTCAGACCTCACAGTACTTCTCACCATGCCATGCCTGGAGACACTCAAGTCACTATGACCTTGATCTTCTTCACCTCTGGCTCCTTCCAAGGATCCAGCGGACCTTTGTGGCATCTCTCAAGCAGCAGCACACCATTGCAAATCGCAGGTCACTGATGCCCTATTTGCAAAAGCAGGGCAGTTCATACAATTTCAAATAGATGGGGCCTCGCTGGCACAAAGGGCAGTGGATTTGCCTCCAACACTGGATTCCTGCAGATGCAAGGTATTAATTGCATCATTCTGACCATGCAAGCGCTGAGTGAGCAACCAGTGAGATTCATCAACAGAAAGGGCCTCCATTTCCTAAAACGTTGAGTTTGTATGCAACCACACAAGTGCTTTATGCATGTGTGCACTCGTTATCCTGGCAGATGCCATAATGCTTTCATTATCCGGCTGTCTCGGGTGCCACAGCTCTTCATGTCACCACTGAAACTCTGTGGATGGCTGCTAGGGGTCAAGAGATATCCCTTGAAGATGACTATTCACATCTTTACTGACCCCAAGACAGAGGCACAGAGGCCCTATAACTGAAGCCATCTGCTCACATTGACTACCATCAAGCAGGCCATCAGGCATATGAAGATGCTGTTTTGGTGCCTGGACCGGTCGGGTGTCACCCTACAGTACTGCAAGGGTTTCACACATTGTGGTGCTCTGCTGTGCTCTCCATATCATGGCCCTCCAGAGAGGTGTGGACCTTGAAGAGGGTGAAGCACCAGATCAACACAGTTCATCAGAGGAGGAGGAAGAGGACAAATATGCAGAGCAGAACTTTGCCAATTTTGTGCAGGGAGGGGGCCAGGGCCAGCTTAGGAGTCAAAGCACTTATCAATGCTGGGGCACATCTGATCAAGGCACATTTCACCTGAACGCTACTCAGCCAGCAGGACTGCATGCTCTGGCACTCATTCTGCACTGCCTGTGAGAACACATCCACTAAACACACAACTTTGATTTGTTCCATTATTACCGTCAATGCATTGTAGATATCTCTCCAGCGGTCTCAATGTCCCCGTTCAAAGACCATTGCTTCCCTTCACCACTTCTTCCCGCTTTTCCAGTTTTGCCTGCTCATAAGTCTGGGATCATAGCTCAAAATCTTCAATGTAATTAATAACTAACAATTTACACAACCACAAATGAAAGTCACCCCAGCAAACCACTCAGTGTAATGACCAGTTCAATGGCCTTCACTCTCAGACACTTCTACGCAATGCTCGCCTTGTGGCCTCGGATGAGGTACAGGCAGCCTGCTTGCATGTGTCTGCCTGCAACTAAGATGCCCGTGGTGGTTCTCCTGGTCATAGAGCTGCCAATGGGGACACCTCCAGAGGCTGCTGCACTGGCATCATTGCAAGGGCAGCCTCCATCACAGGGCCTTGCTGCATAGATGGTCCCTCAGTCAGAGGGGCCAAGGAGGCTGGTGATAATGATGGTGGCCCATGAGAGGTGGCACCCTCTTCCTCCTCAGTGACTGCCTCAGTCCTTTGGCACTCTGGATTGCTGGAGGGTACCACCTGCTGGGACGCAGCTGGCATCCACTCCATGCATCTTTGCACTATACAATGCCACTGACCAGTCAATGCTATAGAATGTAGCATGTCAGTGCGCTGTTCCTGCATCCACTCAGAGTGCTGCCACATTTGGCTCTTCATAAAGTTAGCCACTCTCTCAATGGAGGAGCTCATACATTCAAAACCCTGAGCCATGGGAGTGCATGAGCTGAATGAGCTCCTCCATTCACAGCCCATGACCGTACACTGCCTCAGGGAACTCTGACATGTAGGCACACATCTTATGCTGCTGGTGAAAGTAGAGCCGCCTTGCTTGTCACTCCTAGGCTGTGCATCTGCGCCCAGCTGAGCATGGCTGTGTCTATCCTCCATCCTCTGAGGGGAACTGCTCATAGATATCGCTGCCTCTCTCACCTCCTGCTCACTAGTGATGTGCTGTTCACCCAGTGCCATCCTATCTAACTATGCACAAGGACCCACCAAGGTGAATTATCTGCTCAGGTGGAGGGTGCGCTTGATTGATGTAACGGTGCTGGGTCTGTGGCTTCCATGTTGTCTGAGCACCCTGGTGATGCTACAGAGGCACTGGCCTGCTCCCCCAGAGACAGAAGAAGGAGATCATGAGAACTCACCTCTGACAGCAGATGCCTCTGCAGAACAGAGGCCTCCCAATGCAGCTGAGGCTTTGGAATGCTGTCGCATGATGAGAAGTGCACTCCATCCCCTTCATCTACAGAATTCACTATCTTTTCATCCTCTCTTACTGTTACGGCCATCTCTCCATCGCCCAATTCCTCATGAAGCGCCACCCCGGCAATGTCAAATACTGCCTCCTCCTTCAGAGGAAGGATAGTGAGCTGGGGTACTCCTTCTCCTGTACATGCCTTCTCCCTTGCACTATGTGCCCTCTTCTCCTGCAAGGACAAAAGAGAGAGAAATTAGGCACTTCTGGCCTCTCTCACCATTTCCAGTGGTTCCTTTAAATAAGATTCTGCATTTATCAATGCTACCATCTCCTCAATAGGGCTAAAGCGGTGAGCTTTGAGGACGGGTCAGTGGACACACATTTCTCCCATGTTTTGGAGCGCTATGCACTCTCAAACTACTCAGCTGATCTGTCTGTTAGTGGCTGCAGAGCTGGAGGTCTGTCATCTGGGTGTCGCATTGTACTCACCTTGCCAGAAGAAGGTCATTAAACCTCTTGTGGCAAAGCACCGAGGTCCGCCTGACAACACTGCAGCTGCTTACATGTTCTGCCACCTCCAGCCAGGCCTGTTTAGTTTAGCAGGGTGGCCTTCTGCTGCCACCCTCCGAAAACAAGATTCCTTGCCTTATGCACGCAGCCTCCAAAATGACCTCAATGGTTAAACCTTCAGACAGCCCTGCCCAGGTGTACCTGGCCTCTGCCTTTCCTCTTCCTCACTTCTGCTTGCCATTGAGTTGCAGGATGGCTGCCACAGAAATGACTGCCATCATTCCTTTAAATCGGGCCCACACTTTAAAACTCCCACCATCTTTCCATGCTCATTGCCACTAATTGGCTACCAAAACCACCGTCCAGTCAATTAGGACCAACCTTGGGGAAAATGGGGTCCTGTGCCTGCTTCACCCTCAGAGCGCGAGTCGGATCCGGAAATGGTTCCGCCACTGGAGTCCCAACCGCAAATGGAAAATCCTGCCTTTATACTTAATTCCCCATCATGAGGAATCAAAAATTTCAAAGTTGTAAAGAGGCCAAAACTAACCCAAAAAAAAGAAATAGAATTTAAGAAAATGATGCACACAATTTTTGAAATTTGAACTGTAGTTCAATTTTTGTTTCTGATTTCACTATTTAACTATTTAACCTAGGAGGAACTTCAGGTAATTTGTATTAAGATGTTGTTATGGAATTAAATTCAGGGATTGAGTCTATATTTTAGACACTGGGAGATTGTTTCCACTGGTCGAGGAATCTAATCATTTAGGACTGAGATGAGGAAAAATTACTTCATTCACAAGGTTGTGAATCTTTGGAATTTTCTACTCCAGAGGGTTGTGGATGCTCCATCATTGAATACATTTAAGGCTGGGATAGACAGATCTTTGGTCTCTAAGGGAATCAAGGGATACGGCGAGCAGGCGGGAAAGTGGAGTTGACGCCTAAGATCAGCCACGATCGTACTGAATGGTGGAGCAGGCTCAATGGACCATATGGTCTACTCCTGCTCCTATTTCTTGTGTTCTCGTGTTTGTTCTAGAATTGCAAATTAGTTCTAGTCAAAAAGTGTACCAAGGATGAGTCTTCTCACATATCACAATTTGCCCAAAGGGTAGCTAAAATGTGAAATTCTCTGCCACAAGCTGTTTTTTAGCCCATAAATTCTTTTAAATGGGTATTAATTGTTTGTTAAAGAGGAATATTGATGAGAATGGGGAACAAGCAGGAGGGTGGGATTTGTTTAGATGATGTGAAGAGTAAACACCAATGCAGACTTGATGGGCTGGATTTTAACGGGCCCCCGACATCGGGCTCTGTGGCAGGGGTGGCCAGAAGATGGTTCCGGCAGAGGCCAGCCATTGAGCTTGACACTGGCAGAGCCCGGCCCAATCCTCCTGGCAGCAGTGAGGCTCTGTGGCAGCCCCCCCCCACCCCCACCACTGGGCAATGGGAACTGCATCTCAATATTTAAATCAACGAGATGAATAAATTTGAATAAACTCACCAGCAGTCTTCCGGGCCTGCCGCGATCTTCAGTGCTATGGCCGGCACTCCCACACCTTCAATTCCCTGTCTGGGGAAAGCAGGCGTGACACTAGTGGGGAGGGAGGGGAAGTTAAGATTTTACTGGGTGATGGGGAACGGTGTCAAATAATCATCGTCCGTGTCAGGGATGGTGGGAAGGGATGATCATTAACCTTTGTACAGTCTGTGGGGTGGGGGAGAGTCAGATTTCAAAGGCAAGTGGTTTTTTTTGGTGGGGGGGGGAGAAGGGCAAATACTTAAAGTAATTTTTATTGGGGTTGGGAAAGGAGTATTAGGATTCTATTTGATACATATTGGGGGAGGGGGGGGCTATATCTTTAAAATTTTAAATTTGCCGACAGGGCTGGCTGCACAGGCAGCTGATGCCATTGCCGGTGTCGGACATCCCAACCCCTCCATGTGATTGGGAGGGTGGGCCGCCCCGGCTATTTAAATGAGCCACCACACTGGAGATCGGGGCAGCTGTGCAGCGTGCGGCCCCGCACATGAGGGCCACCAATTTTTTCAGGCTCTTAAAATCTAGCCCAATGGGTTGAATGGCCTATTTCAGTGCTGTAACACTCGGTGAGGAAAACCATTCAGCCTATCTAGATCCTCCTTTAGTGGCTGACTACACCTAATATCCAATTGCTTTTGACAAGTTGTATTGTTCTGACTAAATTTGATCTAAAAAAACCACAAAAAATGCAAAGAAATTGAAATTTCTGTCTAAAATAGATTCATTTTAATATTACAGGACTCTGGTGAAACAGTTAAAACATCAAATCCGTGGGGTGCCAGTGGAAAGTAAGTATGCTTTTCTTTCTTCTGACCGAAAATGGAACTATGTAAAAGTAAAACTGAAACAATGGCCAAAATGTTCAACATCAACAGTGGCATAAAGCGAGTAATATTGGATTGGCTTCCATTATACATCCTATTTGGAAAGAAAAATCAAATGGGGTGTATAATGGAAGTCCAATATTGCTCATTTTACACCCACCCCACCCCCTTCCAACTTGGATGGTCTTCTCAATATCTCAACTTGTATTTCTTCAGACAATGCCCATGAAATTGGTTCGCAGTGCCTTTCTGTGCCTTATGTGAAAACTATAAATAAAACTATTTCAATTAATATGGGCTGAAATTTTACGCCCCCCAAACAAGCGGGGTGGGGGCGTAAAATTGAGTGGGAGGTGGGGGGAGGCATTCCCGACCCCCTCCCACATCCATTGCCAATTTACACAGGGCGGCGATGGTGAGAAATGACCCGCCTACCCCAGGCCAATCACGGTCCATAGGTGGGCAATAAACTGGCCCTTAAGGGCCTCCATCCACCGCCACAGGTATTTTACCCTTGGCTGGCAGTCAGCTGAGGCCTCAAAAAGCTCGCCTAATGAAAGCAGGAGCCTTCTTGCGGGCTGGGGGAGGCCTTCCTGATAAGGCCGCCCCCGAAGTCCCAACCACCCCCAACTCACAATACTCCTCCCACCTCCCTAACCCATCCTCCTTGCCTTGCCGGGGCCCGACTGATTGTCCCCAGCGAGGCCCTAAAAACATACCTTTTTTACAGGGCCATCCTTTATCTTTTTCCGATGGCTGGATGCAGTCCCAGCAGTGGCCACTGCTCCCGGTGGCACTGCTGGGACTAAGAGCTGCCGGCTTGCTGATTGGCCGCAGCTCCATTCGGTGGGACTTCTTGTCTCAAGGAGGTGGAAGACCCGCCCAACACCAGTTAAGGGCCGGGGGAGCGTAAAATCCGATCTGGCTCCCCAGGCCCGGCGGAGACGGACTTGCCACTGACTTTTCGGCTGGTGGACGGGGCCCCGCAGCCCTACGAAAAATTCCAGCCATAGTCTTCATACAATGTTTTCAGTATTTTAAAGACAAAAAGAATAGAAGCTTTCAAAGAATGATTGTGATTGTTCTCCGAGCCTGCTAATTAGAGCATTGGTGTCCCATCCAAGCAGTCGTGAATTCAACAAGTCTCCTTGCTACTTGTCACTGACATCCACCTGTCATAGTGAAAATGAATTACCTAGGCTTACCTGTGCTCTCAGGGAATTTATACCATGAGTCATAATAACTAGGAGTATCTCAGCTTTGATTCCCATTACATGTTAAATTCGCTAATCTCAGCAGGGATGGCAGTGGAACAAATGATCAAAAGTGTTGCAGTACCTAGACCTATATTCCCATGAAGAATTACTTTGACCCAAAAGTGAAAACAGGTACCAAATGGGTGCTGCAGTAATAAGAAATGTCTGTTTGAAAGTATGGATTTAGCCTGCAATTTTTGGACAAATTGATGATTATCATGACTTAAACACGCCTGCAGGCACTGAGAATGACAACTGCAGGTTTAGCACTTAAGTGATTAGACACAGTTTTCCTGGAGCTGTACAGGTAGCTTACCCACTTCTACTGAAGGTGTAGAGTGGTCTGACTGGCAAACAGCAGCAGAATTCAGGATGGCTTCAGGACCAAATGAAAGACAACGTAGGTTCTGAGACACAGGTCTCAGAGGTCTGGTGGAGGAGCTCCAGATGAGCAGGGATGACATGTACCCACAGGGGAGAATGAGTCAACCTTGCCCTCCTGTCCCTCACTCCTACAGCAGCTGGTGCTGCTCTTCCTGGACTCATATCCTCCTCCCATTCCTCCCAAAGACCAAGAGTGTCCCCGAGCAAGATGCCAATGACCAAGTACTCTCTTTCTCCTGTTGACTCCTACAAGGTGTTCAATAAGGTACAGTAGCACAACACTAACACATTTTAGGTTAAGTCAATCTCTAGCCACCAAAATGACGTGTAGCCGCTTTAATGAGCGCTAGCAGGCAACTTAATTGTCAATCAGCCCCGTATTGATCCTCCAGGTGGCTGTTCTTAATGCAGTCTTCAACTCTTCAGCAAGCTGGTGTCTTGAAATAAATGCAAGCTAGACCGGCATTGCAGCTTAAGACCCCATCTTGGCCACCTCGGAGGCTCTGTAGCTTTTAAAGGATCCAGGGAAAATAGCCCCCAGTGTCTTCAAGACGGAGGAGAAAATTAGCAAGGATGGGAAAAAAACTAACATTGTGTTTGTCACAAAATACCTCCCTACTTTCACAATATTGATTACTTCATTATTTTAACATGTTATCTGTGCAGTACCAACACAGTTAACTTCCGTCAGCTCTCTTTGTATTTCAGTGATGTGTTATGACCTCAGTTGGAGAAATGCACTGTCTTTCTCTTGTTCCACTACTCCACTGGTCACAATGTATGTTTAACTGTTGTACCCAGTTACTGAGACGGCTAATTATATACTTTATCTATATTAGTTTCAGAATTTTTAAAAAAATTTGCCAACCAGATTTCTTTAATAGACAACAAAATTATTGATTATAAAACAAGACTCATTCAATAAAGATGCAAAGCTTATTAACACACAGTTTGAAATATGAAAGTATAAATATATACCCTTTTAAAATATCCTAACACATGCACAAACACACTAGTTAAAGGAAAAAATAAAGAAAAATAAATAAAACTGGCTCTGCGGAGATCAACTTTTAAAAAAGTACTTTGGCCAAGTTATTGTCAATTCTTGAAGAAAAAGGATAAGCTATGGAATGTCCCAGATGGCCTTTGGTCTGGCATCCTGGTACATGTAGACGGCTGTCACTGGGATCTTTCTGGAACAGTTCTGTTCAGGAGACGTCATGGAGTAGTCTTGCAGGCTTTTTGAGAGAATTACTGCATCAGTGGTTTCAGCTATCACACTGGATTCTCAGAAGATTTTCCAAAACAGATGGAAAAGTTTGAGTTGGGTGGCTTCTCTCTTAGCAGGCTATACACCAACTGAACATTCAAACAGTCCAAGCCAAATCAAAAAGCCAAAATTCCTGACCACCATAAACCTAGACATGTGACTTCTCAGTAAACAACTCCAATAGCCAGCAAGGATGCTTATGTTTATTTTAGTACTTCATTGTCTCTTCCAGTAAGTGTTTTTTTTAATCCAAAGTGTCTTTCCAGTAACCCTTTAAAAAAACAAAGTCAGGCATCTCCTCAGTCTTTCAAATGAACCAATTTTCACAATATTTTAAACATGAGCCCTGAAAAAATATTAATAATAGAAGCACCTTCATGACAGATGGAAAACCTACTCAGAATTGTCCCCACTGCATCTACATCCTGTCACTTGCATTTAAGCTTATTATAGTAATGATAAAAATCATTCAGCACATCCAGCACACTATATTGCCCAGGACCTGGTTCAGTATCCAACCATTTTCCACTTTTATTTCTCTAACCCCTGCAGTGTCAGGAATCAACCTAATTCACTTGCAATTCTTCAGCTTGAGTAAACGTTTATAGTGCCAAATGGTAATCTGTTCCTTATATTAATGACTTCAAAGTTCTTCTATTCTGAGGTTTTGACAGCAGCACAGAGCATCACTGGTGGCAGGCGCAGTTTGGAAAATCCAGCACCTCACCACATGCACCTGACTTGTTTGATGCCTAATTTTCCAATCGACAAATTTGAGCGAAATGAAGAGGCCTTACTGCAGGCAATAATTATTAACCTAATTATTAAATAGAATCTCTCACTGAATTTCACAAGTTGTATTGAGGCCCTGTTTCCTGCATACTGTTTAGCCACTTAAATTGGGCACCTGTCTTAAAGCTATCGCTGTTGTTCACATCAATATTGATGCCTAGATTTTTGACAGCGAGTGTTTATCTGCTCAGGGAATGGAAAGTTTGGCACCTTCTTCTTTCTACACTTTTGTCTTTTTGTTGAAGCCTTCATTTTGTTAAAACTCAATTTCCTGGGGTTTTGGCAATTACTGATAAGTTTGATGATACAGAAGAAAGCCAAATGAATATAGAGAGAGTACAGAGGAGATCTAAAAAATGGGAAGAAGGGAGGCAAAGGGAGATTAAGTGTATTGATTAGTGGCTAACATAAAAGGAAACCCAAAGTGTTTACAAACCTATAAATAGTAAAATGGTAGTGAAAGTAAGTGTCTGGCTGATTAGGGACCAAAAAAGAGATCTTGTAGAGGCAGAGGGCATGACTGAGGTACTAAATGAGTACTTTGTGTCTGTCTTCTCTAGAGAAGGGTATGCTGCCAATGTTGCAGTAAAGGAGGAGGTAGTAGTGATATTGGATAGTATAAAAAAAAGATACTTAAAAGCTTAGCAGTGCTCAAAGTAAAAATGTACCCTGGTCCAGTCTGGATGCATTTTAGGTGACTGAGGGAAGTAAGGGAGGTTCTGGCCACAATCTTCCAATTCTCCTTAAATATGACAGTGGTGCTAGAGGACTGGAAGATTGCAAATGTTTACATCCCTGTTCAAAAAATGGGAGAGGAATAAACCCAGCAACTACAAATCATCTATCGTCTGTGGTGTGGGAACTTTTTGAGACAAAACTAATTGGCACTTGGAAAAGTATGGGCTAATTAATGAAAGTGAGCACAGATTTATTAAAAGCAAATCATGTTTCACTAACATTGAAGAAGATACAACAAGGGTTGATGAGCAATGTGCAGTTGATGTTGTGTATATGGACGTTTGGCATTCGACAAATTTTTTTAAATTATTCGTTTCATGGGATGGGGCATTGCTGGCCAGGCCAGCATTTATTGCCCATTTCTAAGTGCCCATGAGATGGTAGTGGTGAGCAGCCTTCTTGAACCGCTGCATTCCATGTGGGGTAGGTACAACCACAGTGCTATTAGGAAGGGAGTTCCAGGATTTTGACCCAGGGACAGTGAAGGAACAGCGACATAGTTCCAAGTCAGGATGGTGTGTGGCTTGGAGGGGAGCTTGCAGGTGGTGGTGTTCCCGTGCATCTGCTGCCCTTGTCCTTCTTGGTGGTGGAGACTGTGAATAGCCTTGGTGCATTGCATCTTGTAGATGGTATACACTGCTGCCACTGTGCATCGGTGGTGGAGGGAGTGAATGTTTGCGGATGGGGTGCCTGTCAAGTTTTGCCTGCTTTGTCTTGGATGGTGTCGAGCTTCTTGAGTGTTGTTGGAGCTGCACCCATCCAGGGAAGTGGAGAGTATTCCATCACACCCCTGACTCGTGCCTTGTAGATGGT
Organism: Heterodontus francisci; assembly: GCF_036365525.1. Lineage (NCBI taxonomy): Eukaryota > Metazoa > Chordata > Chondrichthyes > Heterodontiformes > Heterodontidae > Heterodontus > Heterodontus francisci. The sequence goes on from NC_090376.1 coordinate 71,025,250, forward strand.
GGACAGGCTTCGGGGAGTCAGGAGGTGAGTTTCTCGTCACAGGATTCCTAGCCTCTGACCTCCTCTTGTAGCCACGGTATTTATATGACTACTCCAGTTCAGTTTCTGGTCAATGGTAACCGCCAGGATGTTGATAGTGGGGGATTCAGTGATCATAATGCCAATGAATGTCAAGGGAAGATGGTTAGATTCTCTCTTGTTAGAGATGGTCATTGCCTGGCACTTGTGTGGCGCAAATGTTACTTGCCACTTATCAGCCCAAGCCTGGATATTGTCCCGGTCTTGTTGCATTTCTACACGGACTGCTTCAGTATCTGAGGAGTCGCAAATGGTGTTGAACATTGTGCAATCATCAGTAAACATCCCACTTCTGACATTATGACTGAAGGAAGGTCATTGATGAAGCAGCTGAAGATGGTTGGGCCTAGGACACTACACTGAGAAACTCCTGCAGTGATGGCCTGAAGCTGGGATGATTGACCTCCAACAAGCACAACCATCTTTCTTTGCGCTAGGTATGACACCAACCAGCGGAGAGTCACCCCCCTGATTCCCATTGACTCCAGTTTTGCTAGGGCACCTTGATGCCATACTTGGTCAAATGCTGCCTTGATGTCAAAGGCAGTCACTCTCACCTCACCTCTTGAGTTCAGCTGTTTTGTGCATGTTTGAACCAAGGCTGTAATGAGGTCAGGAGCTGAGTGGCCCTGGCGGAACCCAAACTGAGCATCACTGAGCAGGTTGTTGTTAAGCAAGTACTGCTTGATAGCACTGCTGATGTCACCGTCCATCACTTTGCTGATGATTGAGAGTAGACTGATGGGGCGGTAATTGGCCATGATAGATTTATCCTGCTTTTTGTGTACATGACATACCTGGGAAATTTTCCACATTGCAGGGTAGATGCCAGTGTTGTAGCTATACTGGAACACTTGGCTAGGGGCACGGCAAGTTCTGGAGCACAGGTCTTCAGTACTATTGCCGGAATGTTGTCAGGGCCCATCGCCTTTGCAGTATCCAGTGATAGCTAGATATCATGCGGAGTGAATCGAATTGGCTGAAGACTGGCAGCTATGATGGTGGGGATTTCAGGAGGAGGCCAGATAACAGACATGTCAGCAAATAAAGCCCATTGGGATTAAAGGGACAGGGAGAGCATGGGTACAAAATTGGCTAAGGCACAAAAAGGAGAGAGTACTGGGTGAACAGTTGTTTTCAGACTGGAGGGGAGTGTACAGTTGTATAAAAACAGAAAATATTGCAAATACTCAGCAGGCCAGGCTACATCTGTGGAGAGAGAAAGAAAATTAACACTTTAGGCCAATTCCAGCATTTCTTGTTTTTATTTCAGATTTCCAGCATCTGCAGTATTTTGCTTTTACTTTAGACCAATGTCCTTTCATCAGAACTAGAAAAAATTTAGGTGTAACAGGTTTTAAGCAGGTACAGAGGCAGGGTGTGCGGGTGGAAGAACCAAAGGGAAGGTTTGTGATAGGATGGGAGATAGGAGAGATTAACTGACAAACAGAACAATGATGATGCAAGGCAGAAAGAGATGGTAATGGGACAAGTAAAGAAACAAAATATGGGTCTAGAAGAGGTGTAAATGGGAAAGCAGAGTCAACATCAACGGCTGCTGTCCAAAAAAATGGGACTGAGGTTATGTTCTGAAATTGTTAAAGTCCGTTGACCTCAAGTTTGAGTCTGGAAGACTGTAAAGTGCCTAGGTGAAAGATAAGGTGCTGTTCCTCAAACTAACATAGAGCCTCATTGGGAGTGGGGCAAAGAATTAAAATGACAGGAAACGGGAAGCTCAGTGTCACACTTGCGAACTGAATGTAGGCATTCTTCAAACCCAGTCAGGGTTTCATCTCCTCAAGGTAGACCGGACTGCACCATCAGCAGCAAATACTGTATATTACATTAAAAGAAGTACAAGTAACTCACTGTTTTACCTGGAAGGAGCATTTGGAGCCTCGGATTGTGGGAAGGAACGAGGGAAAAGGGCAGGTGTTGCATCTCCTGCACTTGTGTGGGAAGGGGAGGGGCTGTTGAGGCATGGACCAAGGTGTCAGAGGGAACAGTCCCTTTGGAATGCTGAAAGAGGATGGGAGGTGAAGATTTGTTTGGTAGTGACATCTCACTGGAGGTGGCGGAAATGGCAGAGGTTGATGTATTGAATGTGCCGGTTAGTGAAAGATGAGGACAAGGGGAGGTCTCCAAGGGTCGGTATTCAAACCACTGCTCTATTTGATAGATATTAATGACCTGGGCATGGGTATGCAGAATATAATTTCAAAATTTGCAGATGACACAAAGCTCAGAAATATAGTAAATAATGTGCAGAGCATGGTCTCATTCAGCGAGTAGTATTCTTTGCAGCACTATGGAGATATGGCCTGGGAGTAAGACTAATTGGAGAGCTCTTCCAAAGAGCTGGCATAGGCATGATGGCTGAATGGCCTACTTTTGTGCTGTATCATTCTACGATTCTATGATTCTGCTGCAGTATAAATTGGGAGAATGGGAATCTCTTTCTGTATTTCCATAGTGCTAAAGAAAACCAAATCATGAGGATACATTTTTCGGTCCAAAAGCATTTCATAGACTTGCAGGTTGATAGGTAAATTGGCCATTGTAAATTACCCCTGGTGCAGGTAGGTGGTAGGAGAATTGAGGGAAGGTGGGGATATGGGATTAATGTAGGATTAGTATAAATGGGTGGTTGATGATCGGCACAGACTCGGTGGGCCGAAGGGCCTGTTTCAGTGCTGTATCTCTCTATGACTCTATTGAGGAGAGATCAGGAGGATAAAGACATACTGGTGAAATGGGCTAATGAAATTTAATGCAGAGAAGTGTGAAAAAGCAGTTACTTTGTAGACAAACCAAATGGCTGATACCATGTTTGTGAAGAGAAACATCTTAATAACAATACCATCTGGAAAGGACAAAACCTTTTACCACCTTGATGTCTATGAACCAATCTACAGCAGTTGATATAGCTCAGATACTGAAAGCCACTATTGATTCACCTTCCACCACCCTTTCAGGTAGTACATTCCAGATCACCACAACTCACTGTGTTAAAAAATGATTTCTCATGTCTCTAGTTTTTTTGCCTATTACCTTAAATCTGTGTTCCCTGGTTACTGACTCTTCTACCACTTGGAAACCCAGGCAGGAGTGATGTGGTCGATAAGTGCAGTTCCTTTTGAGAGTGAACATACCCTTTGAAATGCTTTTGGACCTAAAAATGTATCCTCATGATTTGGTTTTCTTTAGCGCTATGGAAATACAGAAAGAGATTCCCATTCTCCCAATTTATACTGCAGCAGAATTGTAGAATCATAGAATGATACAGCACAAAAGTAGGCCATTCAGCCATCATGCCTATGCCAGCTCCTTGGAAGAGCTCTCCAATTAGTCTTACTCCCAGGCCATATCTCCATAGTGCTGCAAAGAATACTACTCGCTGAATGAGACCATGCTCTGCACATTATGTTGGTGAATGCTGGGAGCAGTCATGATGCTTTTATTCTGCATCAGTTCACTGTTCCCTCAATATTTGAGCTAACACATCAAAACAGAGGGTGGCCGTTGGGTGACAAGGCCAATCCACTTAACATCTGGCACATGACTCCACTCTGCAACCCAACCACACATGGCCAGCATGTGGACTGAGAGAGCCATGCTGCCACACAAAACATCATGGAGCAGATCATTGGAGTGCTGAAGCAACAGTTCTGCTGTCAGTTCTGCTCTGGACAAGCCCTAAAATACTCACCAGAGCTTGTGCCCAGATTTATGGAGGTCTGCTGTATCCTCCACAACCTGGCCATTATGAGAGCACAGCCCTTGCCACCAGGGATAAAAGCAGTTCTGGAGAAGTAGGTAAAGGGAGTGGAGGAGAAGAAGCAGGAGGAAGGGAGGAGGCAACTAGCACATTTTCTTTCTGGCCAGGCTGTCCATGATCACCTCGTTCGATGTGGACTTGTTGGGCTGAATGGCCTCCTTCTGTGCCATTGTAATTCTATGACTACAGTTCCACTGTTGTACAATCCCCATTGTACAACAGTCACACACCTTACTATCCTTCCCTTACAGACCACCACTGCTGCAGCAGTTTGTGCTGGATGGCTGACAGGCAACAGCAGGGGCACTGGTGGAGTGGCAGTGGTGGGAGCACAAATGCTGTCATCCTGAGAGAGGACAGCAGCTTCATGCTCCATGGAGCCACTGTTCCTCCCCCAGTGTGGCAGTCATGATGACAGCAATCTGAGCCTACATGGCAACGAGCTGTGCTTTCATGGCAGCAAGCTGAGATTTCAGGACCTCAGTCTGTGCTTCCACTGCAGCACTGAGACATTGGGTGGAATTTTATGCTCTCCCCCACAGCAAATGTGGAGACAGAGAGAGCATAAAATAAGGTGGGATGGTGGCGGGTGGGGGGTTGGGGTCCCCGCCACCATCCCGCCTCCACCAAAATTTAGTCCAGGCCGGGAAGGCCTGTGAACGGTCTTTCCACCCTGCCGCTAATTGAGGCCCTTAAATGGGTAATTCAGCCCCAATTAAGGGCCTCTTCCCGCCGCAGCCGCAATTATCTGTGCGGCGGGCGGCCCTGTTGCTGCATGGGAAGCATGGTACGTTAAACTGTGCAGGTTGCTTCCCAGCTGTGGGAGGTGGTTGTTCATTCAAAGGCACAGTGCCTGAACAAGGGACCCAGCATCAGGAAGGGGGGGCCCACTGAGGGCCAACCCCCTGCCCTTGCTGCCAACTTCCCTTCCCCTTCCCCCCCCCCACCGGGACCCCCACCCCGCAAGACCCCTCCCACCCTGACCTACCTTAAGCCTGGTTCCAGCGCCGCTCCTCAATGTCTGGTGGCTGCAGCAGCCACCACCGCCTGTGCAGTAGCGCTGCAGCTACCGGCTTCTGATTGGTTGGCAGCTCAACAAGGCTGGGACTTCTGGCAACTGGGTCCTAGATCCTATGGAAGGCCAGCCGTCCAGTTAAGTGCCTGATTGGCACTAAATTCGGCAGGCCTTCCATAGAAGAGGCAACGTGGAGATCTCGGCATCATTTTCCCCCAATATCAAGCCCCCCCTGCCGCAAGCATAAAACTTCCCCCATTGGGTGGCTTCTGCTTGTGCTGCAATGGAAGCTGAGACATCAGCCATCAGGCACTGCATGATGTTTGGGTCAGCAAGTGTTCTTGTGGAGTTTGTCACCGCTCCATGCTGGAAAGGATGGGCTCCAGGCTCTGCACAAAGCCCTGTGCCAAGTTGGAGCCAGATTCCTCCATGTTCCTTGACAGTGACATCAGACTTTCTGGGCAGGCCTGCCAATGCACCAAGCACTTCTGTGTACATGCCCAACAACCTTTTCCTGTACACTGCCCCATCGAAGTCTTCATTTGAATCCTCTGTAGCAGTATTTGTTTGTGACCTTGTTGGCTGAAGAGCTGGAACCTGCGCTACCCTTTTCCCCTGCCTTGGCTGTATGCCACTTGTGCCCGGTGACTCACCGAGATGAATTTTGTGCAGCCATCAAGGGCGGGTATGGTGGTGTGTGGGGATGGCAAATTGCAATGTAACCATCCACCTGGAGGTCCGGCTTCATGGCATCGGTTCTGGATTTTGTCAGTGGCAGGAAAGCACAATGGCGGCATTACTGCTGTAACATGATGGGAACCTATTTTAAATTGCTGAAATGCCAATTTACATGCATTAAAATATAATTAAAAATGATTTAATGATGGGTAAGTGATTCCATGAATGGGGGGCATCACTCACATGCTGCCAGATTAACGACTGGTAAAGCCTGGCAGCACAGAGGTGAGAGGACATATTGCTGTGACGGGTAGGCAGCCTGGAGCATTGCTGCATAGGGAAAGAGGGGGTGTTTAGATCTATTGATCGACTGTATTGCTGTGGGCTTTACAGGGGCATCCGGGGTTCTGGAGGCTCTGCAGGGGGTTGTAGGATTCTGGGGGCTCTGCAGGAGGGTCTGGGGTTCTGGGGAATCTGCAGGACGGTCTGGGGGCTCCGCAGGGGGGTCCGGGAGGCTCTGCAGGGGGGGTCCAGGGTTCTGGGGGCTCTGCAGGGGGGGCTAAGTGTGGCTGTGCCTGGGGGGGTGTCTGTATAGGGATGGCTAAATGATGCATGATGGGTCTGTTTGCTCACACTGCTGGAACAGAGGTTGGGCCATCATCAAGGTTGGCCTCTGAGGTCCATCAGCGACTGCGCTGACAGAATTATCACATCCTAAGGTAGGAGGCCTGACAGGTTAAGCAATGCACGAAGGAGGCAAGAAACAATCTCATAATGACTCGTTTAGAGAGTGAAATAAAGGTTCACCTTAATACATGAACTCTGCCACCTCTGTCCCATTTGTGGTCCCTGTCTTGCAAGCAGTTGCAGTACACACTCATGACCATGGGAGAATTTATGTTATTGAGTGCTCTCATCACATTGGCATGTTAATGAGGGCTGTGGTCTCATTGGCATAACCCTGGGGGAAGAGGGAGGTCAGCAGCTCACAATTAAGACATAATGACATATGGCTTTCAAATAATATGACCTAATGATTTGAACAAAGGATCTTTTAATTATTTACCAAAAAACATAAATGCTACACCTGTGAGACCCAAAGTGTGGTTATGTGCTCTTAATACGTTTGCGGGTGCTCGACTGCAGTATGATCCCCACGGCAGCAGCTAGGCTGAAGGCAGGCTGCCCCTTGGCCTGTGATGACTTTTGTGGGTGTTCTCTGGCTGCCTGAGGCCTGGAAGGCCCCAGGTGCCCGGGGGTGACCTGGTCTGGTGCAGGACTCTCATCAGGTGCTGCGGCTGCTGGAGCTGGGCTCACTGACGGAGGGGCTGAGGAGCTGGTGGCCACATGGAGTACCCTGAGGGGAGGCCCCAGATGTGGATGGCAGCCTCTCCTCCTCCTTTTGAAGGCTCACTTGAGCCTCCCTGTTCCCCAGAGAAGGACCCAGGAGTTGGAGTAAGCTCTGGGCTCCTGTTCTTTCTCTCGCCTTGCCACTACTGCGTTGAGCTCATCGCCAAGGTGATGGTGTGCAGGTCTGCATGCATCTGTGGGATCTGGCTTTCCATGAGGGTCACCAACCTTTTGATGGAGAAAGTCATGTGCTCATAGGTCTGAGACATGGCAGCACTCATGGCGTGGATGGACACCTCCATCATCCACTCATGACTGTGCATGACCTTTGGCATCTCCGCCCGATGTTGCCTTATCTCTCTCTGCAATTCCAGCATGCCCTGGGCTGCCAACATCAGAGGCTCAACATCAGCCTGGGGTTCAACAAGGGCCTGGCCACCCACAGTCCTCCAACATTCGGAGGCCTAGGCTGTCTCACCTTCACCAGCTGCACGGGAATGTGTGTGGTGCACTCACCATCTTGTGACCCTGATTCTAATACCGAACAGGTACCCACCGAGGTGAAAGTATCTGCACTAGTGGAGGATGCAAGAAAGTCATGGGATGGTGCATCTTCTGAGTGGTCCTCCTCCTCAGAGGTGGACGACTGTCCCCCTGTGGCTGCAGACCGCTGCGAATGGCAACCTGCATGAGAGAACACAAAGATATATGGGTTAGGCTGTGCAGATCTTCTAATGCCAACCATGCCTAATGTGGGTCTCCAACATTAATGCGCATGCCAACTGGAGTCAATCCTCACTCTCTTGCGCAGGGATTCTAATCTTCCTGTCTGATATTGCATGGCCGCCCTGGGTGCCCACCAGCTCCAATGCCTCTTCCTCCGCAATGGTGAGAGAACACAGATGTGGGAGACCTCTGCCAGTCTGGGCCATCTCCCTCCTATTATGGGCCCTCTTGTCCTGCAAGAGGAAGGATGGAGATAGTTGAGAATAACAATTTTGCTCATGTCAGCCCCTTGTCCCCTACTGGAGGATCTGACTTATCTCATGCTGACACTCACTGTGAGGGAAGTTAAGAGGGGTGAGCTATGAAGGAAGGTGGCCTGTGGCCAAAAGGCAGCCATGCATCTGTTAGGAAGAGATAAAAACCTAGCCAATCAGCCAACACCACAGTGCTGCTACCTTTCCCATGTCACGCAACCTCTTGCGTTGTCACATGCAGTGTTCAGAAAGGCGAATGGTATCAAGCACTCACCTTGGCAGAACATAAGAGGTTGTTGACCCTCTTGCTGCACTGGCCCAAGTTGCGCTGGGCGACCCCTTGGCTGCTGACCTCCTCTGCGATCTCCACCCAGATTTGTTTGGTCAGATGGGAGGACTTCTTCTTGCCATTGTGGAGGAAGAGAACCTCCCGCCTTTCCCTTGCAGCCTGGAGGAGAATCTGCAGGGAGGCATCACTGAACACTGTGGGGTCACCCTATGTCTTGCCACAGCCATCATCTTCTGCCCTCCTCGGGAAATGAAGGTACAGGAACCAGTCACACAGAGTTGTAGGCTGCACAAAGCTGACAATAAATCCAAGGCAGGAATGAATGCAGGGCTGGCATAAGGTGCCAGCACCTTCTCAGGAGTCATCTGAGGCTGTATTCAACGACTCTCCTCCTGCCCCCAACATGTGTTTGAGGGGCACCCGCAACTCCCCTGTGCAAAATTGCCACCTGCCGCGTAATCGCGGTAGTGCAGCTGCCCACATGATGAATGCGAACAATAACCTTTTCCATGTCGACTCATTAAATTCAGCCCTTCGTGTGCAGATCATGTCACTGTGCTATTCCCTAAAGTACATATAGTGCCAATATCTTAGGTGATGGCTGTGAATGTGAGATCAAGTGACAGGATTTTTTTTTCATCGGTGCCCTGCTCGTCTTGCACTTTTTGCTCATGCAGCACTGTCTGGTCCTGTGGCAGTTCTTGGATATCTGAAAGAAGAAAGGCACAAGGGTAAGGCTGGGGTGAGTGAAGTGAAGGAAAAGCAAGAGTTGCATGCTTGCATCATCTGCAGCTTGTAGTTCAGAAGGATGAGGAGAAAGTGGGATATATGGTGGATTAGGTAGGAACATATTGTCATCTTCAATAACTTCAGTCCCACCACGTCCACAGCCTCAGTCATGGCTGCTCCAATGAGGGCCAATATCAAATCTATGGGGGTGAGATTGTGCAACTATGCATTCTAGCCCACTGGTTAGTTCCTGCTGCCTCCGGCTATGCGTCAACTTGTCCGGCAGTGAAGTGATTAATGACTTTAAACCCTTATAGGGATAAAACCAAATCAAGCGTACATCCCTATGAATCTCCTTTAAGTTCAAGCCAGACAAATTCTTATAGACACTTTTTTGGGTCCAAAGAATTGAACTAGTCTTCCCTCAAAGAAAGAAAACTAACAGAGAATATTATCATCTTTCGGATAGCCTATTTTTTAAATAATTATGACTAAGTCATAAATATCCCAGATATTATAAGGGTCTGGGAAACTCTCTTCAATACTTATCTCTCCACTTAAAGAAACACAGAGAGAGGGTTCTTGTAGTTGTATACAGAATGCTACATGAGATGATTTATTAACTTTTATATATTTATTAAAGAATTGAACATACAAGTTTAACCTTGATAATGTTACAGGAAAATATCTTAGAATATCCATCAAAATTTAAAGTAAACTTTTATCTTAAATTCCCCGAGTAAGCCATAGGTTGAGAAGCATTGACGAGGAATTCAATACTTCTAGTTTTTTACTTCAAAAACCCTCATTTATAAACTGTTTCTAAACTATCATCTGACCTTTTAAGCCTAATTCAACTTTTTTCCCTGGGTCTTTATAGGTAGACCCCACATAGGCATCAGGAATCTATGGCCCCAATAGTAACTTGGAAGCAGTGGAGAGAGGGGATCCAATATCATTTGGGAGACCCAGAAGGAACTTTAGCGTGTCTGTAATACTTTAATGTAGCCATCTCATTATCATTGTACTTCTGGGTATGGTGTCTAGTGCACAGCAGTGGGCGTGATAAAGACCTGCATTTAAAGGGTCAATACAAAGATGGAATTTGAAGAAATTTGAAGTTGGAAACAAAAGAGGAATAACTTTGACAGTGGATTCAAAATGCTTAAAGGCTGCACCCCACTTCAATGACACCATCAAAACTTGTAGGATGTCGGCCAAGAGCATTTCAGTAGTCAGAGCCTCTACCTCTGCTGATGCCACAGAGGTTGCACCACGTAGCAGCAGTAGGAAAAGGAAGAGGGAAGTTATCTGGTTGTACAAGAGTATGAGTTATATATTGTTATACTATCTGTAAAGTACTATGAACTAATTAGCTAGGAACTGGTTGATATGTGTAAGTGTTCCAGTGGGGCCACATTCACGGCTGCACTTGAAAGTCATAGGATGTAGAACAAAAAAACAGTCTGGTCAGCCCTACCAGGCAGCATGGTGGGCTGTATTAAACACAAAGAGCTCCAACCGTTCCAAGTCTAAAGTGTGGTTATTTCCAACATCTGGGAATCAGAAAACGACAAGAAGACGTAACAGGGTGACAGCGAGTGTCTGTGTGTAAACCTAGAACATTTTAAAAGAATTAGATTGGGAAAATGGACCCAAATTAGAAAGAGAGAACGAATACCACACCAGAAATCTGCACATCATTACAGCAATGTAATCCTGCAAGTTAATGCCTGATATCCATGAGCAGCTGCACATTTTCCTAGGTTGAGAGGGTTGTCCTATGAGGAGAGATTGAGTAGAATGGGATTATACTCCCTGGAGTTTAGAAGAATGAGAGGTGATCTCATTGAAACATAAAAGATACTAAGAGGGTGTCATGCAGGCTCCCACCTGCCAAGAATGAGGCACATATATTTTGCCACAAGGGCATTAAATTTTAAAATTGTTGCTGGGAAGAAAAGAAGGCCTATTACAAGGGGTTGCCAAGCCCCTGACTGGAAATCCATTTGCATAGTAACAGACAGTACTTGGATAGGACAAAGGGGCCACTCCCTGCTCCAATTTAATCCACAATGGACTTTTGATTAACAGATGTTAAGGGTGGAGGAGCCCACATTTCCAGGTTTACTGCTAAGATGGCTGAATACACAAACGGATGTGGTCACACCAACCCCCCAGTCACATGACTAACTTGTTGAGCAAATTGAGTTTTTGAATTTGAACTTGCCACAGAGTTTTAAAACTCAGAAAGCTGTTTGCTCCTGGACTGGAAAAGACCTCTGTCCTGTCTGCTGTCATCTCGTTCTCACCAGCTTTGGAATCTATTGACGACATATGAACCCCAAGAGAGAAAAGTCTCCTACAGTGAATAAGGTTTAAGAAGAATACTGGGACCCAACGAAAAGCAAGATCTACCTACAAGCAAGGACTACAGCGAGCTCAAAGCATAGTAACAAAAACCCCTCTTCAGAGATTGCCTCAAACCTCTTCACTACTTTTCTTTTGCTCTTTTCTGTCTCTATTTGCATGTGTGTATCACGTATACATGTTAGTGTGGGGCGCGGCGTGTATCTGTAGGTGTTAGCCGAATTAGAGTTTAAGTTTTAATAAATTTCACTTTTCTTCTTTAAACCTAAGCAGGCCTGTTTGTGCTCATTTCTTTGCCTTATAATTGGAAAACATTGAACAAGGATTCACCAAAGGGGAGCTCAAAACACAGTGAGTTTAAACAAAACCCTGTTACAATAAGACCAGGTGAAGGCTAAAAGGGACCCCTAGACACTTTTCTCACCTGGTCGTAACAGGGCTTGACAGAGTAGATGCAGAGAGGCTGTTTCCCTTGGCTGGAGAGGCTAGAATTAGGGGGCACGGTCTCAGGAAAAGGGGTCAGCCATTTCTCCTCAAAAATGAAGAGAAATCTCTTCGCTTGGGCGGTTGTAAATCTTTGGAATTCCCTACCCCAGAGAGCTGTGGATGCTCAGTCATTATATTCAGTATATTCAAGCTGAGATTGCTAAATTTTTGGATTCCAAGGCAATCAAGGGATATGGAGATTATAGATGTATGGATATGGGAAAGTAGAGTTGAGGTCGAGGATCAGCCATGATCTTCTTTAATGATAGAGTAGGCTCGAGGGGCTGTATAGTCTATTCCTGCTCTGATTTTTTATGTTTGTTTGTTCTTATATACCAACCTAAAATCTCAGGAAAAAACAAAGCTGACATAATCCCCAACAATTTCAAAATTCAAAATGTGTTTTTTTAAAGACAAATCTTAAGTTGTATGAAAAAAAGCTGTCATTGTTCTTTCTGTATTATTTCAGCTAAATTTATACTTGTCTTTCTAGATGCATAAGAACATCTTCACCAATGTTGTCTACGCCCTCCCTAGTTAGTTCAGCTGGATCTCATAGGAGCTGTTCCAGTAATAGTGGGTCATCCCCCTCCTCAACCATTAACATTCCACAGCGTATCCATCAGTTGGCTGCTAACCATGTCAACATCACCAACAGCATTCTCTACAGTTACGACTACTGGGAAATGGCTGATAAGCTGACCAAGGAGAACAAAGGTATATATTTTGGCTTAGTTGGAGATGACGTATAGTAGATTGATTGCTTTAACAGTGGCTTTTCTGCTTGCCAGTCTGAGGTTTTTATTCCAAAGTACATAATAATGAGATAACATTCACATATAAACAAAATGAGGTCCAGAAACAGAATAATGTGAACATCAAATATGCAAACATGAGAACGATACAATACTTTTGACCTATCCTTCTCTGGCATTCCATAGATATCTATTTTGTGTCTCCATTATGTTGGGAGTAGTTTTAAAAGAACACGCCAACCAAGCTCCATGTCGAGATTTAAATGCATAGAATTTACTAGTAATTTGAACAAGTTTGCCAAACCACCTATGCATAGCTCGCCATTTTTCACCTTACAAATCTGTGGAAGCCTAAAGTAGTTTCTGGCAAGTTTGTCTAACCTTAGTTTCCATGTTAAAAGAATTGTTACGAACATTTTACATTCAAGATTTTTTTAATGTTTAATCAAAGTCTTATTGATGCGTCATCACAACAATATAAAATGATAAGAACTATCACAGTTAAGATGGGAGCAGGGAGAGTATTGACAATAACACATGTTATAATGAATGGCAGTTGCATCAGATTAGGAGTGGAGACTTACTGCAATAAGCTTCAGGAACCTGTCACAGCAGGAGAAAGAAGGTAACCACTGGCTGCCTGAAGAAAACATTACTCCAGGAATTGGAAAGGAGAAGTGATACGATGTTTCCGCAGAGGGCCAGGAGTCCCTCAAAGCACACCCTAAGAAGGGAATGAGAGCAAGTGGCCAGGGAGGTCAATTCCTGGAGTCTGACCTCAAGGATCTGGCAGCAGTACTGGTAGAAGTTCAAAGACCTCACACAGGTGGTCAAGGTCAGTGAGTGCATCTACACATGACATACCCTACCCTCTGTATGACCAACCTCTCTCACTGCTCAATGCACCACACTCCCATCACTCACCCATCAGCAATCTCTAGCAATCAGGACTCATGCCTAACATCCAGATACACCGCCTCATCCTTACACATCTACCAATGCTTCCAGCCTCACATTCACCTCTCACTGCTTCTACAGACCTCCAGCCATTCAGCTATGGCAGGCACAGCACCCAAACACATTGTAACACACTCACTGCCATTCTTCCCTCTCTTAGAGGTCAAGGTGACCCATAACCATAGGGAGCATCACAAAACCAGCAGGGGACAGGCAAGCCTGCATCACCTGAGGACTTTGGAGGAAATGTTACTCCGGATCACAGAGTTTGCTGTAACTGAGGTCATTGCATACAGCATCACTGAGAACATTCAGGATGGCAGTATGTTCCTGCCTTATGCCCCTTCTCAAATCCCACCTCACCTTCATGCCAGATAGCAGGATGAAGTGTAAGCTACAGATGGCATGGGCGTGGACCTCTTGTTTCCCATCCACCCTACTTCCCTCATTCCAACTCTCCCCTTCTGCAGTTATGATTTCAGATATGCAAGAACTGCCACCTGGCCAGCCACTGCAGCCTCATGAGGAAGGGTGACAACTACACCTGACCTCTCATGAAGAAGCACTGTCACATGATGTGACACTCACAGACACCAACTCAGATACTGGCACTGCATGTGCCTTAGAGGGTAGTATAGAATTGGGATTTGTACATGATGAGTCACCGGGCACCAGAGGGCTGCAGCCATGCCAGGGAAAGGATAGTTTGTGTGCCAGCTCAAAGGAGTGCAAGGTCACAGACGAGTGCCACTGCAGAGCAGTCTGATGAGAAATTTGATGGAGCAGCCTACAGGAGAACGCTGATGGTCATGCACACTGAGATGCTTGGTGCATTGGCAGGCCTGCTGGACAGCTTGTTGTCACTGTCGAGAAGCATGGAGGAGTCCAGCTCCAACCTGCCACAGGGATTTCTGCAGAGCTTGGCGCCCTTCCTTTCCATCATAGAAGTCGTGGCGAACTCCATAACAGCACTTGCGGACCCACCTGTGATGCAGCTCCTGGTGGCTGATGTCTCAGCTTCCATTGCAGCACAGGTAGAAGCTCCAATATCTCAGTGCTGCAGTGGAAATTCAGATGAAGGTCAAGAGATCCATGCTTGCTGCTATGCAGACTCAGACTGCTACCGTCATGGCTGTGCAAAGGGCCATGCAGGTTCTCACAGCAGTCGTGAATGGTGGCGGACAATTAAACAACTAACAGGAGGAGGAGGTGGCTCCACAAATATCTCCATCCTCAATGATGGGGAGCCCAGCACATCAGTGCAAAAGAAAAGGCTGAAGCATTCGCAACCATCTTCAGCCAGCAGTGCCGAGTGGATGATCCATCTCGGCCTCCTCCTGAAGTCCCCAGCATCACAGCCAATTCCATGTGATATCAAGAAATGGCTGAAAGCACTGGATGTTGCAAAAGTCATGGATCCTGACAACATCCCAGCTGTAGTACTGAACAATTGTGCTGCAGAACTGATCGCGCCCCCAGCCAAGCTGTTCCAGTCTAGCTACAACACTGGCATCTACACAACAATGTGGAAAATTGCCCAGGTATGACCAGTACACAAAAGACAGAACAAATCCAATCCAGCCAATTACTGCCCCATCAGTTTACTCTGAATCATCAGCAAAGTGATGGAAGGTGTCGTCAACAGTGCTATCAAGTGCCATTTGAAGTGCAATAACCTGCTCTTGGATGCTCAGTTTGGGTTCCACCAAGGTCACTTGGCTCCTGACCTCATTACAGCCTTGGTCCAAACGTGGACAAAAGAGGTGAGGTGAGTGTGATTGCCCTGGCAACATTTGACCGAGTGTGGCATCAAGGAGCCCTAGCCAAACTGAAGTCAATAGGAATCAAGGGGAAACTCTCCACTGGTTGGACTCATACCTAGCACATGATGGTTGTGGATGTTGGAGGCCAAGTATCTCAGCCCCAGGACATTGCTGCAGGAGTTCCTCAGGGTAGTGTCCTAGGCCCAACCATCTTCAGCTGCTTCATCAATAACGATCCCTCCATCATAAGGTCAGAAGTGGGACGTTCACTGATGATTGTACGATGTTCAGCACCATTCACAACTCCTCAGATACAGAAGCAGTCCAGTCCAGCAAGACCTGGACAGCATTTAAGCTTGGGCTGATAAGTGACAAGTAATGTTAAGCCACACAAGTGCCAGGCAATGACCGTCTCCAATAAGAGAGAATCTAACCATCTCCCCTTGACATTCAACAGCATTATCATCGCTGAAATTCCCACTATCAACATCCTGGGTGTTATCATTGACCAGAAACTGAACTGGAATAGCCACATAAATGCTGTGGCTACAAGAGCAGGCCAGAGACTGGGAATTCTGTGGCGAATAACTCACCTCCTGTCTCCCCAATACCTGTCCACTATATACAAGGCACAAGTAAGGAGTGTGATAGAATACTCTCCACTTGCCTGGATGGGTGTGGCTCTAACAACACTCAAGAAGCTCAACAGCATCCAGGACAAAGCAACCCATTTGATCGGTACCCCATCCACCAACTTAAACATTCACTCCCTCCACCACTGATGCACAGTGGCAGCAGTGTGTACCCTATACAAGATGCACTGCAGCAACTCACCGCCTCCTTTGACAGTACCTTCCAAACCTGCGACCTCTTCAACCTAGAAGGACAAGGGCAGCAGGCGCACGGGAACACCACCACCTGCAAGTTCCCTTCCAAGTCACCATCCTGACTATGTAGCAGATGGATTGAAAGGTGGGGAATTGTGGAGGTACTGTGATGTTGGAATGACATTTTAGGGGAACCAGAGTCTCAGTATATGCTCATGGACAGCTGTCTTGGGCAAAGGGGTCCCAGATGCTTCCTCTTTTTCCTCCTACTCCTCCTCCTCCTCCCTAGATGACCTCCGAATATCTGGTGGCAAGGGATGTGCCCACATGACCGCTTGGTTGTGGAGGACTCAGCAGACCACCATGAACTTGGACACATGCTCTGTTGAGTACTGAAGAGTGGCCCCTCGAGTGGTTCAAGCAGTGGAACTGTTGCTTCAAAACACCAATGTTTTTTCCATGACATTCCTTGCTGCTGCAGTGTTCTTATTATTGGTGCATTGTCCTCACAAGGTTGGGTGGTGGAGGGGAATCATGAGCCAGGTGTATACCGGATATCCCCTGTCACCCAGCAGCCAGCCTCTGGTTCTTTGTGATGGCTCAAAGATGACGGGTATGGCTGACTGCCTCAGGATGAAGGCATCATGGTTGCTCCAGGATAGTGGGCATTCACCAAGAGGATCTTCTGGTCATGGCCACACACCAACTGGATGTTGATGAAGTGGTAGCCCTTGTATGGGGCCTACAGTCAATCATATCCTGCACCATTGGGAATCCCACGAATCTGCAAAATCATGTACTCTCTCTGGTCAGTAAGAAGACAATGAAGTCCCCTCTCCTTCTATATAGGGCGTCAGTGATCTCCCGAATGCTTCGATGGAAGGTGATCTGTGGGATTTTGCTGATGTTGCCTGCTCCTGCCTGGAAAGATCCACTGGCATAGAAATTTAGGGCCATGGGGATCTTGACAGCCACTGACAGTGCTGTCCTTGCCCTGCTGCATGAGTGCAGGTCGAGTTGCAGGAGGTGACACAGTTCAGCTACCACCTCCTTGCTGAATCACCTTGGACACTGCTTCTGGCTGAAGTGGAGGTAAGAGAAGTATTCCCTAAACACTCTTGGTGCCTAGGGCCTTCTATTGAGAGCCCTCCTCCTCTTCCCTCTGTGCACTGCATCTCCTCTGCTGCGTCTGCCCCATTTCCAAGTCATGCTGCAACCAAAGAGGGACTGTAACTGTAGCCCCCATTACCGAAGGAAGTTTTCTCCTGCCAGTCCAAACAACACTGACCTCCTTGTGAGGATCCAGCATCACTCACTTGAAAATCCAATAAGTTAGCAAAATTCCTCCATTAACACAGCACAGTACTTCCACTAACTCTGCATGAGCGAAAGTAAGTCAAAAGCACCTCATCTGGGAGAAGGATTTTTTTCTGCTTTCATGGGATGTGAGCATTGCTGGCAGGGTCAGCATTTGTTTCCTATCCCTAATTCCTTTTGGGAAGGTGGTGGTGAGCCACCGCCTTGAACTGCTTTGGTCCAAGTGGTGCGGGGACACCCACAGTGCTGTTAGAACGGGAGTTCCAGGTTTTTGATCCTGTGATGGTGAAGGAATGGCAATATAGTTCCAGTTCAGCACGGTGTGTGGCTTGAAGGGACACGTGCAGGTGGTGGTGTTCCCATGTGTCTGCTGCCCTTGTCGTTCTAGGTGGTAAAAGTCGTGGGTATGGAAGGTGCTGCCGAAGGAACCTTGGTGAGTTGCTGCAGGGCATCTTGTATATGGTCTGCACTGCTGCCACTGTAGACCGGTGGTGGAGGGAGTGAATATTTAAGGTGATGGATGGGGCACTGAACAAAGAGATTGCTTTGCTCTGGATGGTGTCGAACTTCTTGAGTGCTGTTGGAGCTGCACACATCCAGGCAAGTGAGGAATATTCCATAACACTCCTGACTTGTGCCTTGTAGATGGTGGACAGGCTTTGGGGAGTCAGTTGGTGAGTTACTCTCTGCAGAATTCCCAGCCTCTGACCTGCTTTTGTAGCTACAATATTTATATGGCTACTCCGGTTCCCACTTATGGTCAATATTAACCCCCAGGATGTTGATGGTGGGGGATTCAACAATGGTAATGCCATTGAATGTCAAGGGGAGATGGTTAGATTCTCTCTTGGAGATGGTCATTGCCTGGCACTTGTGTGGCATTAACATTACTTGCCACTTATCAGCCAAAGCCTGGATTTTGTCCAGGCTTTGCTGTGTGTGGACACAAACTGCTTCAGTATTTGAGGAGTTACAAATGGTACTGAACATTGTACAATTATCAGTGAACATCTCCACTTCTGCCCTTATGTTGGAAGGTCAGGTTGGCCCTTTAAGTAACACCAGTAGGGGGTCCTTCATGCAATTGAACACATGTTCAGCAGGTAATGATTAACAGAGAGCTTTAACTGGACCTGCACAGTCCAAAATGGCAGATTGTGCGCCAAATCAGCATTGGAGACTATTTGGTGTTGTGATCCACTGACTCTGTATGCTTCTGGAGCATGTATGGCACACCCATGCAAGTGCCCTGTCAGTCAATTTCGTGTCATCAGCTCTCTGTGCCACTCATTGAAAAAAGCAAACAGAGCACTATTAACCTCAGTGTGATTCTAATCTGTTTTACTATTTATCTTCTCATTTTTGACATGGTGTGTTTTTTTTAATCTATGCTCCATTGCATACAAATTAACTTCAGTTTCTTCTCTTTTCAGAGTTCTTTCATGATCTCGATGCACAGATGGAACCTATAACACTACACAGTAGTATGACACATCTTGTTCGATACACTCAACAAGGACTGTATTGGATACGAATCAGTAATCACATGTTGTAGTGCTTTTATCAATGAACAACTTACGTGTACTTTCAGTTCTAACATAATGAACTGCGGGTTTACTCAGAAAGACTCCTGTGTACATTGAAAGAAATCTTTGCATTGGAACTTCAAACCTTAAATTTGGTTCTTCCTTGATATTAAAAAATATTAGGCTTCAGTCTTTGAATATAACAAAAGATTGAAGAAGCACCAATGCAATTTCTCAGCACTGTTTCTTCTTGTTTCCCCCTCTCAGCACTATCCTACCTTTTACATCAGAAAATACCCTTCTACAACTGCTGAATATTACAAGCCTTGACTTACCTCCCCCAATGATATGGATGGGGCAGGTTGTCCGTCCCCGGCAATGGTATCAGCTGCCTGTGCACAAGTGCTGATGCCATTTTTAAAGGGCTTTGAGTCCTACTGTTGAATTTAAATCAATCTGTTCAGATTGACTGTTCATGAGCCTTCACAGACAACTGTACATGCGTAAACTTTAAACCTCTCTTTGCATTCTTTTACAGGTTTCTACCCATAATGATACATTATAAAGTAATTTAAAAAATAGTCAAATTCCATTCGTCATATTTTGTAAGCAAAAGGTAAAAAGATTAAGTGCAATTTATGGCAATAAGTAATCAATGATTATCTGTTAATCTGAAGACCGTCTAAGTTAAGACTGACAGTAGTGTCAATAATGTCAATAAAGGCGAAAACAATAGCGGCCCACAAGCGTGCCATTTTTAAAGGGCTTTGAACCCATCTGTTGAATTTAAAAATTTAAAGAGACAGTGAATAAAAAAAAGTAAATATATTTATTTTGCCCCTCTCCCACCACTCCCAATAAACATAAAATTAATTATTTGCCCTCTCCCCCCACAGAACACTTACCTTGCACACCTGACCTTCCCCCCTCCAAAGTGCATAAACTTTAAACTATAACCCTTCCCACCATCCTTTACACCAATGATGTCACTTTGACCCTGTTCCCCCCTCCCGCACTGAGAAACTTACTTCCTGCCCCCTCCCCACAGGTGTTCCACCTCATTTCCCCAGAGGGGGATCCGACGTCACATGGGTGCTGGCCAGCGGCAGGAAGATTGCACCGGGACGGAAGGTGGCAGCGCAAGTATAATTAATTCATTAATTTTAATGTATTTAAATATTTAAATGGTGGTCCCGTCACCAAGTGGCAGTGGGGGGCCTGCAACAAGGCGTCGCCGCCACCGGCAATATCGGGCCGGGCCCTCCCGGTGTCAAGGTGCGTGGCGGCCCTCTCCCGGAGGCAATTTCCAGCCTCCCCCTATGTCACAATCCCCAACGTCGGGGTGTCTGTAAAATTCAGCCCAGGGAATTCCTATTGAGAAAAAGTAAAAGCTATCTAAGCAATATTGATGAGAAGGTGTGCAGTAATTGTAAATGATTCATTAAGTTTATTTCGAGAAGGTTAAAGGGGTTGTCAAGGGTCCAGATATTAATTGGTAGATTTTTGGCTTAAAATTCAGCCTCACCTCATGCTATTAAGCTATTTATAAATAGCATTGTGTTATTTCAAAAACTAAATTGAAGTTATTATTATTCAGGTTAGTTGAAGAATTCTGGGCATTATTTTCAGAACATGTTTATCTCCCACAAATTTAGTACCATAAGAACATACCCGATAGTTTAAGTGGCATTATGGAAACATTGTAAATGTGTCCAATTTTTCTGTTTTCAACACAGTCACCTGGAATTTCTATGGCAGTTCTTACCTTCTGCCATAACTTCTGGGAAAGGTTGGCTGAAACCCTGAAGCAATCCAGGATTTCTGCCGATCTTCTGCAAAAATTACAGCCAGTGATTGAGGAATCCTTTCGGAAAATCTGCCCCTAGAATCCAGCAGCATGCTGTCCAGTAAATAGGCAGATTACATAAATAATATTCAACAGCAGGAAATACCTTTTTTGCAAAAGGAAGCAAGTTTAAGATAAAAAAGGGAAAATCCATTATAATGTTAGACTCAAAAACATCAGTGAGAAAGGACACTCCAAAGAGAGAAGCAAATATTTTTGCTTCATCCTGTTTCCTAGAATTTTTTTTAAATTTCCAATATATTTTTAAAATTCAATGCCAATTTTAGGAATAACAATAGACAATAATGTTTGGTGGGCGAGTTGCGTATCTACCACCAATCTATACTATAGTAATGAGAGGCTGCCATTAGACAATAAGTAAAACATTAGTAAAACAGAAGCCTCAGATAAAGTGGATCAATTATTGGGACAGGTTTACAAGGGCATAATAATATTGATGACAACTAATCATCATTTAGAACATTATTTAATTCATTCGAATTTGATCTAGAGATTATTCCTCCTCTATTTTATAATGCTAAGCCTTAATATTTTGTCAGCTATTACCAATATAGACTTTAGGGAATTAAATTCATTAGTATTCTGTAATTGCAGTGCTGTAAAGATTGGTATCTTACTGAGCATTACATCTGCTCTATCATATTCAACTTGTTGGATCTTTGACTTCTGCAATAAAATGTTTGGTCAGAACATCTAACTTTTACACAAAATATCATTATTAGTCCATTATTTAATTATTTAGTCACAACAGGGTGTATCTCTTTATTCCTTTGTTAATATCTTCACCTATTCCTCTTTGTTGTTTATGAAATATTGATGAAATGTTACTCCTTCAACAAGGAATGTTTGATATGTCAAAGTGTATTATTTTCTTAAAAAATACATCTTTGCTGTTTGATTATAATATTGTATAATGTATGAATTGTCTAATGCTAATGCATTTAACTTATATACAAAATTAGTTTACTTTTCAGTCTAGCATAAGATATCTAACACCTTCACCATTGCTGTCATTGATTTTATATTTTTGGATGAAATGTGCTAGTATCTGAAGCCAAACAAATAACCATAATTAGCAGTTAAATTGTATAATAGTAATTAAGATACAGACAGGCGTGTACATGTGAATGAAGCCTTGGGAGTCACTCATCCTCTTGTTTGGGGTAATTTATATTAAACTGAATTCACTATGGTTTTACAGTACTATAAACTGTAAAAAAAAAATGAAGACTATTGTATAAATATATGGTCCTGTTGATTGAAAAATGGATAGTTCCGTATTTTAAAAATGCATTTTCATTTCAAGCCTAAATTCTTGCAGATTCTTGCTCCTCAAATTATCCACATCAATGTTTCTAGAAAGATCATTGTAAAGTTAATCTAGCTCAATTGAACAAGCCTTAAAAACATTTTAACAATAAGCATATTTATATGAAAAAGTTAATATTAATTGAAGGCATCAAAAACACTACTGTTTCATGTCTTTTGTAGGAATAAATATTAATGAAGAAACATAGCAACAAGAAGTCAGCAGGTTAATCAGACTTGAGAGGACTTTGCTGGATCAAAATAATTATAATCACTTGGTGGTGGGCATCTCAAAACATATCAGTAACAAATTTTACCTTTCGCAGACTATTATCCCACCAAAAGCATATATCCTACTAGTTTTACAGCAACAGAAGATTTTCTCTAGCAATTCTAAACTAAGAGGACATTTTCATCATCTCAGTAGTTGAAGCATAAATTAACCTAGACTTGGACTTCTTCCAAGTTAACACCTGGCTGGTTTCAGGACAGGGAGAAGATGAAACTGGTTGATGAGGTTGTCCACTGAATCACTTCTTCCTTAACAATAGCAGTCAGCATTTTCCTCTGACATGAGGACAGTGTAAGGTTACCAACTCTGGTTGTATGTATTCCTGGAGGTTTCATCACATGACCTCCTGCCTCCCAACCACTACCACTCTCACCAACACTCCTGCCATTTGTCGCCCAAAACATCCACCGTCATTGTGCACTGCCTTCCCACCCCAGTTGGAAAGCAAAAAGACTCTTCATTGCCCAATTGGATCATTCTTGACTGTCAGCCAAACAGCCTTTCTTCCATCTCCAATATTTTTATAACATATCTTAGAAATGTTCAATATTTTGATGCCCCTATGACTTAGGTCGCTTGCCACAGTGTCCTGGAGATTAATCTTCAATTCCTGGAGATGCCAGGCTGTTCCTGGAGGGTTAGCAACCCGAGGACAATGGCCAGTTGCATCCATCCAAATACAGTCTACTGGAATTCATGTCAGCCACCTGATTTCTGTCTGTGGTCAGGCCATCACTAAGAAGGCCATTAAGGGGCATTCAGTAGCAGGTGGAACCACATTTAAAGTGAACCTTCATAGGATCTTCAAATTGCTATAAATTTGCTTGTGAACGATCACTAAAGTAATGTTTTTTCTTTTTTGATCCAAATCTTTCTATTAGTTCCAGTGTTGTTTTTTATTTCCTGTGGCTATCTTTATGTAGCTCATTCAACACAGGCAAAAAAGATGCATCTATTAGAGATTCCCTTCTAATTGTGCTATTTCGAAGGAGAAATGAATGAGGAAGAGCAATTCATGGAATACAGGCTTATCAGGCACCACAGATTCACAACATGAGCAATGCTTAAGGAACCAATGCTTCATTTGTGAGGCTATACAAGATTTGTGTCATATGCTTGAATCAGATTTGAAGCCCATTTCAGGATGGATGGCAGTCCCTTTTGGTCAAAGCCAATGCCAGAATAGCTGGGCACAGTGACATTCTCGGGACTGAAGTAAAGTTCAGTAGTGTTTAGTAAAAGATATGAGACGGACAGCATGCTGTTGAAACAATGGATACTTCTTTATTTTTACTTTCACTTTTCAGCTCCTCTGCTGGCATGTGTGTGTACAGCAGCCTCAAGTGAACAAAATGCACAATGATATTTTCAAAACACTACCGGCAATGAGGCCAAGAAACCCCACAAGAGGGTGGTACATTTTGTATGGAAGGAGGTGGCAGAGTTCTACCTCCATCACCCCAAGAACTGCTGCAGAGTACTGGAAGAGGTTCACTATCCTCACAAGAGTAGCTAAGGTAAGTCTCAGAGATGGTGCCAATATACATCTACCACTCATACTGCCTTCATTCACCTCCTTACCTACAATACTATTTATTTCTTGCCCAGCTCCCCGCACCCTTTAAAGGAGCAGCTAGGTGCCTTTAGGTGGCAGCCACCTGCCAGATTTCCCACCCTCCCAATTGGCAAGCTGCCATGTGGAGTGTGATTAGCACTAACATTTCAACAATTGCATTTCCAAGGCCGGAAAATCCTGGGCTTGATTTCATTGCTGTAACTGCATTGGAGCAGAAACCTGGGACAGGATAGTAATCAGAAAACCTTTGGGTAAATTCTTGTAGCTACTGGATTTATCCTGTACCTTCATAGAAACTTTGTTCTGTCTTTAAAAATATCAAAGGATCACAACATCAGACTTCATTTGAACTTTAATAAATAAATTTATTGAGCAAAAGATGAACATTCTGGTATATAATGGTAATATATTTTATGTAAATATTTTCAGTAGATATTATGTTAATCAGCTCCATGAACAAAACAATAAATGGTCACCTTATTTATATATGTTTAGCTATTATTTTGTTGTTAGCCTTTAAATATGCAGTATTCTTTTCAAGGTGTCTTTCGAACTGCAAAAGCTGAACTGGCCTAACCCATCTCTCTTTAAAGGTTCAAACTGCCTCAATGATTTTAACATTAACAGTTTAGCCTATTTAAGTAATGGTTTAGGACTTGATGGATTTAATTAACTGTCAGCTCAATTCTAACCAGCTCACCTGTAATTTCTGCGGTCTGGAGGAGTCTGTGTTTCACGTTTATATGGAAAGTATGAGGTTGCAGCCCTATTTGACTATCTGAGGGGGCTGCTCCTCAAGATCTGGTTGTACTTCAGTACCATACTCCTGATCTTTGACCACGAATCTTTGAGCAGATCGGAGGACCTCCTCGTGGGATTGCTCCTGGGCCTGGCCAAGGTGGCCAGCAACAGGTCCAGGAAGCGGGCGGTCGAGGGGATCGCTCGGCCCAATTGGCTGCCTCTCCCATGGCTATGTCTGCACCCGGGTGTCTCTGGCAAAGGAGCACACGGTTTCCGTCGATTCGCTTGAGGCCTTCTGCAACCCATGGGCACCGGGGGGACTGGAATGCACCATCTCCCCCGGTAATGTTATTTTAATTGGAATAAGTCCCCCATTTTTGGGCCAACCGAGAAGTTAATAGGTTTTAAAAAGAGGTATAAGACACAGACTAAAACTGTGGTTGTTGGGTTCAGAGGTTAAAAAAATTCCAACCGCTGCCAGTCATGCATATAATTAAACAAATCACATAACAAATGGTTTTAATTGAACTGCCAGGCACTCATTTTCAGTTGCAGAATATTTACACTCCATCTTGATAGAGGTCTTTAAGATTATGAAAGGGTTTGATAGGATAGATGGAGAGAAAATGTTTCCACCTGTGGAGGAGCTCAAAACTAGGGGCTGCAAATATCAGATAGCCACAAATAATTCCAATAGAGAATTCAGGAGGAAATTCTACACCCAGAGTGTGGTCGGCATGTGGAAGTTACTACCACAGGAGTAGTTGCGGTGAATAGCATTTTAAAGGGAAGCAAGATAAACATATGAGAGAGAAAGGAATAGTTTATGCTGACAGGATTAGATGAAGAGGGATGAGATGAGGGTCATGTGGGGCATAAACACCAGCATTGACCTGTTGAGTTGAATAGCTTGTTTCTGCACTGTATATTGTATGTAAACTTTGTCAAGATTCCTGTTTGCAAAGGCCACCAGCAAATTATCTGCCACATTTCCTACATTATAACAGTGACTACACTTCAAAAATACTTCATTGGCTGTAAAGTGCTTTGAGACACCCAGTGGTTGTGAAAGGCATCATGTAAATGTTTTTCTTTCTTTCACCTGGAGGAAGCACTCAACACAAATTCAGGCACTGACCATTTAAATTAATGCTCAGAAAATGGTGTGTGATGAATGCATACCTTTCTGTAAGTAATGCCCCTTGAGCAGGGGTATGAGATGCCCCACAGGGAATACAAATTTGGAAAATTATGCTTAATATGTTCCAAGAATGCTATTTAATTTCACAAAAGTGAGATAGGAAGTGTTCAGGGCCGGCATGTTCCTGTTAGATTGAAGGGCAAGGCTGGCAAGTTTAGGGAACCTTGGTTGACGAGGGATATTGAGGGCCTGGTCAGGACAAAGAAGGAGGCAGATGTCAGGTATAGGCAGCTGGGATCAAGTGAGTCCCTCAAGGAGTATAGGGGATGTAGGGGTACACTTAAGAAGGAAATTAGGAGGGCGAAAAGGGGCCATGAGATTTCCCTGGCAGATAAGATAAAGGAGAATCCTAAAAGATTCTATAAGTATATTAAGAGTAAAAGGGTAGCTAAGGAGAGAGTAGGTCCCCTTAAGGATCAGTGTGGTAATCTATGTGTGGAGCCACGGGAAATGGGCGAGGTCTTAAATGAATACTTCTCGTCTGTATTTACTGTGGAGAATGTCATGGAAGCTAATGAGTTCAAGGGACGGAACAGCAATATCCTAGAGCATATCAACAGTACAAAGGAGGAGGTGTTGGAGGTTTTGAAGTGCATTAAGGCGGATAAATCCCCAGGGCCTGACCAGGTGTATCCTAGGATGCTATGGGAAGCAAGGGAGGAGATTGCTGGGGCCCTGGCAGAGTTTTTGTATCATCGTTAGCCACGGGTGCAGTACCAGAAGACTGGAGGATAGCTAATGTTATGCCTTTATTTAAGAAGGGCAGCAGGGATAAGCCAGGGAACTACAGGCTGGTGAGCCTTACATCAGTGGTGGGAAAGTTACTGGAAGGGATTCTGAGAGACAGGATTTATAGGCATCTGGAACAGCGAGGTCTGATTAGGGATAATCAGCATGGCTTCGCACGAATTTGATTGAGTTTCTTGAGGAGGTGACCAAGAAGATTGACGAGGGCAGGGCGGTGGACGTTGTCTACATGGACTTTAGCAAGGCCTTTGACAAGGTCCCACATGGTAGGCTATTCCAGAAGGTTCAAACACATGGGATCCAGGGTGAGCTAGCCAATTGGATACAAAATTGGCTTGGTGATAGGAGGCAGTGGGTGGTAGTGGAGGGTTGTTTTTCAGATTGGAGGCTGGTGACCAGTCGTGTGCCGCAAGGATCGATGCTGGGCCCTGTGTTGTTTGTCATATATATTAATGACTTGGATGTGAATGTAGGGGGCATGATTAGTAAGTTTGCAGATGACACCAAAATTGGTGGTATAGTGGACAGTGACGAAGGTTGTCTAAGGTTACAACAGGATATAGATCAACTGGGAAATTGGGCAAGGGATTGGCAAATGGAATTTAACGCAGACAAGTGCGAAGTGATGCATTTTGGGAAGTTAAACCAGGGCAGGACATATACAGTGAATGGCAGGGGAGCGTTGTTGAGCAGAGAGACCTTGGGATGCAAGTACATAGTTCCCTGAAAGTGGAAACACAGGTAGACAGGGTGGTGAAGAAGGCATATGGCATGCTTGCCTTCATCTGCCGAGGCATTGAGTACAAGAGTTGGGATGTCATGTTACAGTTGTACATGACGTTGGTTAGGCCGCATTTGGAGTACTGTGTGCAGTTCTGGTCGCTGCACTACAGGAAAGATGTGA
Organism: Heterodontus francisci; assembly: GCF_036365525.1. NCBI lineage: Eukaryota > Metazoa > Chordata > Chondrichthyes > Heterodontiformes > Heterodontidae > Heterodontus > Heterodontus francisci. The sequence continues at coordinate 71,052,784 of NC_090376.1, forward strand.
TTAAGCTAGAGAGGGTGCAGAAAAGATACACAAGGATGTTACCTGGTTTGGAGGGCTTGAGTTATAAAGAAAGATTGGATAGGTTGGGTCTGTTTTCCCTGGAGCGAAGGAGGCTGAGAGGGGACATGATAAAGGTATATAAAATTATGAGAGGCATAGATAGGGTAGATAGTCAGAGTCTGTTTCCCATGGTAAGGGTGACTTAAAATAGAGGGCATAGATTTAAGGTGAGAGGGAGGAGGTTTAAAGGGGATCAAAGGGGTAAATTTTTCACACAAAGAGTAGTGGGTATCTGGAATGAGCTGCCAGAGGAGGTGGTGGAGGCAGGAACAGCAGCAACATTTAAGAGGCATCTGGACAAGTACTTGAATGAGCAAGGCATAGAGGGATGTGGAATTAATGCAGGTCAGTTTCAGTGTAAGTTAAAAGTTAATTCCCTTTTGTTTTCGGAGGACCAGGGGACTGCTGGGTAAGTAAAAACTATATATTTGGGCGGTGGCTGTACCCGAGACACTACACGTGTAGTGTCTCCCACCCACCCTCCTCCTCTAACCAAAAAAAAAGGACTCTGGTGTGTTGATAAGTTAAGCTTTTTATTTAAAAAGTTCTGTCCGTCGGATTGCTAAGCGAACAAGTTTTGACTTTTTTTTTTTGGTTTTTCAGTAGATTTGTTGGGAATTTAGAATAGTGGGAATGGAGGTTAAGGCAGTTGTATGTTCCTCCTGCAGAATGTGGGAGGTAAGGGTCGACAAGAGTGTCCCTGCTGACTGCATCTGCGGGAAGTGCACCCAACTCCAGCTCCTCGAGAACCGCATTAGGGACCTCGAGCTGGAGCTGGATGAACTTCGGATCATTCGGGAGGCGGAGGGGATTATTGAGAGGAGTTTTGGGGAGGTAGTCACACCTCAGGTAAAAGAAGTAGGTAGATGGGTTACCGTCAGGGGAAGGAGAGGGAACCAGCAGGCAGTGCAGGGATCCCCTGTGGCCGTTTCCCTCAACAACAGGTATACCGTTTTGGATACTGTTGCGGGGGACGACTTACCAGGGGTAAGCAATGGGGTACAGGTCTCTGGCACAGAGTCTGTCCCTGTTGCTCAGAAGGGAAGGGGGAAGAGGAGCAGAGCATTAGTCATTGGGGACTCCATAGTTAGGGGAACAGATAGGAGGTTCTGTGGGAACGAGAGAGACTCACGGTTGGTGTGTTGCCTCCCAGGTGCCAGGGTTCGTGATGTCTCAGATCGTGTTTTTGGGATCCTTAAGGGGGAGGGGGAGCAGCCCCAAGTCGTGGTCCACATAGGCACCAACGACATAGGGAGGAAGAGAGATGGGGATTTAAGGCAGAAATTCAGGGAGCTAGGGTGGAAGCTTAGAGTGAGAACAAACAGAGTTGTTATCTCTGGGTTGTTGCCCGTGCCATGTGATAGTGAAGCGAGGAATAGGGAGAGAGAGGAGTTGAACACGTGGCTGCAGGGATGGTGCAGGAGGGAGGGTTTTGGTTTCCTGGATAATTGGGACTCTTTCTGGGGTAGGTGGGACCTCTACAAACAGGATGGTCTTCACCTGAACCAGAGGGGTACCAATATCCTGGGGGGGAGATTTGCTAGTGCTCTTCGGGGGGGTTTAAACTAATTCAGCAGGGGAATGGGAACCTAAATTGTAGTTCCAGTGTACAGGATGTTGAGAGTAGTGAGGTCAGGGATAAGGTTACAAAGATGCAAGAGGGCACTGGCAAGCAAGGACTTGGTTTAAAGTGTGTCTACTTCAACGCCAGGAGCATCCGGAATAAGGTGGGTGAGCTTGCAGCATGGGTTGGTACCTGGGATCTCGATGTAGTGGCCATTTCGGAGACATGGGTAGAGCAGGGGCAGGAATGGATGTTGCAGGTTCCAGGATTTAGATGTTTCAGTAAGAACAGAGAAGATGGTAAAAGAGGGGGGGTGTGGCATTGTTAATCAAGGAGAGTATTACAGCATCAGAAAGGACGTTTGAGGACTCGTCTACTGAGGTAGTATGGGCCGAGGTTAGAAACAGGAGAGCAGAGGTCACCCTGTTGGGAGTCTTCTATAGACCTCCGAATAGTTCCAGAGATGTAGAGGAAAGGATAGCGAAGATGATTCTCGACAGGAGCGAGAGTAACAGGGTAGTTGTTATGGGGGACTTTAACTTTCCAAATATTGACTGGAAATACTATAGTTCGAGTACTTCAGATGGGTCAGTTTTTGTCCAGTGTGTGCAGGAGGGTTTTCTGACACAGTATGTTGACAGGCCAACCAGGGGCGATGCCACATTGGATTTGGTACTGGGTAATGAACCCGGCCAGGTGTTAGATTTAGATGTAGGTGAGCACTTTGGTGATAGTGATCACAATTCGGTTAGGTTTACCTTAGCGATGGGCAGGGACAGGTATATACTGCAGGGCAAGAATTATAGCTGGGGGAAAGGAAATTATGATGCGATTAGGCAAGATTTAGGATGCGTAGGATGGGGAAGGAAACTGCAGGGGATGGGCAAAATCGAAATGTGGAGCTTATTCAAGGAGCAGCTACTGCGTGTCCTTGATAAGTATGTACCTGTGAGGCAGGGAGGAAGTTGTCGAGCGAGGGAGCCGTGGTTTACTAAAGAAGTTGAAGCGCTTGTCAAAAGGAAGAAGAAGGCTTATGTTAGGATGAGACGTGAAGGCTCAGTTAGGGCGCTTGAGAGTTACAAGCTAGCCAGGAAGGATCTAAAGGGAGAGCTAAGAAGAGCAAGGAGAGGACACGAGAAGTCATTGGCGGATAGGATCAAGGAAAACCCTAAGGCTTTCTATAGGTATATCAGGAATAAAAGAATGACTAGAGTTAGATTAGGGCCAATCAAGGATAGTAGTGGAAAGTTGTGTGTGGAATCAGAGGAGATAGGGGAAGCGTTAAATGAATATTTTTCGTCAGTATTTACAGTAGAGAAAGAAAATGTTGTCGAGGAGAATACTGAGATTCAGACTACTAGGCGAGATGGGATTGAGGTTCACAAGGAGGAGGTGTTAGCAATTTTGGAAAGTGTGAAAATAGATAAGTCCCCTGGGCCAGATGGAATTTATCCTAGGATTCTCTAGGAAGCCAGGGAGGAGATTGCAGAGCCTTTGTCCTTGATCTTTATGTCGTCATTGTCGACAGGAATAGTGCCGGAAGACTGGAGGATAGCAAATGTTGTCCCCTTGTTCAAGAAGGGGAGTAGAGACAGCCCTGGTAATTATAGACCTGTGAGCCTTACTTCGGTTGTGGGTAAAATGTTGGAAAAGGTTATAAGAGACAGGATTTATAATCATCTTGAAAAGAATAAGTTCATTAGCGATAGTCAGCACGGTTTTGTGAAGGGTAGGTCGTGCCTCACAAACCTTATTGAGTTTTTCGAGAAGGTGACCAAACAGGTGGATGAGGGTAAAGCAGTGGATGTGGTGTATATGGATTTCAGTAAGGCGTTTGATAAGGTTCCCCACGGTAGGCTATTGCAGAAAATACGGAAGTATGGGGTTGAAGGTGATTTAGAGCTTTGGATCAGAAATTGGCTAGCTAAAAGAAGACAGAGGGTGGTGGTTGATGGCAAATGTTCATCCTGGAGTTTAGTTACTAATGGTGTACCACAAGGATCTGTTTTGGGGCCACTGCTGTTTGTCATTTTTATAAATGACCTGGAAGAGGGTGTAGAAGGGTGGGTTAGTAAATTTGCGGATGACACGAAGGTCAGTGGAGTTGTGGATAGTGCCGAAGGATGTTGTAGGGTACAGAGGGACATAGATAGGCTGCAGAGCTGGGCTGAGAGATGGCAAATGGAGTTTAATGCGGAAAAGTGTGAGGTGATTCACTCTGGAAGGAGTAACAGGAATGCAGAGTACTGGGCTAATGGGAAGATTCTTGGTAGTGTAGATGAACAGAGAGATCTTGGTGTCCAGGTACATAAATCCCTGAAAGTTGCTACCCAGGTTAATAGGGCTGTTAAGAAGGCATATGGTGTGTTAGCTTTTATTAGTAGGGGGATCGAGTTTTGGAGCCACGAGGTCATGCTGCAGCTGTACAAAACTCTGGTGAGGCCGCACCTGGAGTATTGCATGCAGTTCTGGTCACCGCATTATAGGAAGGATGTGGAAGCTTTGGAAAGGGTGCAGAGGAGATTTACTAGGATGTTGCCTGGTATGGAGGGAAGGTCTTACGAGGAAAGGCTGAGGGACGTGAGGTTGTTTTCGTTGGAGAGGAGGAGGAGGAGAGGTGACTTAATAGAGACATATAAGATAATCAGAGGGTTAGATAGGGTGGATAGTGAGAGTCTTTTTCCTCGGACGGTGATGGCAAACACGAGGGGACATAGCTTTAAGTTGAGGGGTGATAGATATAGGACAGATGTTAGAGGTAGTTTCTTTACTCAGAGAGTAGTAAGGGCGTGGAACGCCCTGCCTGCAACAGTAGTAGACTCGCCAACTTTAAGGGCATTTAAGTGCTCATTGGATAGACATATGGATGAAAATGGAATAGTGTAGGTCAGATGGTTTCACAGGTCGGCGCAACATCGAGGGCCGAAGGGGCTGTACTGCGCTGTAATGTTCTAATGTTCTAAAAGACAGGTGGGATTAGTATAGATAAGCATTATGGTCGGCACGGACGCGGTGGGCCGAAGGGCCTGTTTCTATGCTGTATGACTCTATGACTCTAAAAATTAACATGTTTATGTTTATAGTCAATCTTTCTTTAGTCGTTGGAAGAACACTTGTTGCAAATACTTCAGCTGGTCCTGAATAATTGGGTGGTGTAATATCATCTAGGAACACGACAGAACAACGAGCCCATTATTCATAAGGTACTGGAACACAGCTGGGGCACTGCACAGCTCAAATAGTAGTAACTTGAAGTGGAACAACCTTCCGCTGGATTGAAAAGACATCTTGGACATGCGCTCAATATACTGGAGACTGCCTGGAAACCTTTAGAAAGGGAAGAAAGCGGCAATGAGAATGGTAGAGGGAAGACCTCGAGTGGCCCCACGGTTCAGTGATGCCTCCATGCATGTTCTCCTCCAGGCTGCAAGGGCAAGGTGGGAGGTCTTCTTTCCCGCAGATAGGAGGAGAAGACTGGCCCACCTGACCAAGCAAGCTTTGATGGAGAGAGCAGAGGAGATCAGCAGCTGTGGTGTCTAATGATGGCCATGAAACCATTGTCAATTGTTGTAAAAAAAAATCTGCCTCTCACAGATGCATCTGTCCATGACAGTATTGGTAGGAGTGACCACAGCACAGTCATTGTGGAGACGAAGTCCTGTCTTCACATTGAGGATACCCTCCAATCGTGTTGTGTGGCACTACCACTGTGCTAAATAGGATAGATTTTGAACAGATCTAGCAATGCAAAACTGGGCATCCATGAGGTGCTGTAGGACATCAGCAGCAAAATTGTACTCAACCACAATCTGTAACCTCATGGCACGGCACATTCCCCACTCTACCATTACCATCAAGATGGAGGATCAACCCTGGTTCAATGAAGAGTGCAGGAGGGCATGCCAGGAGCAACACCAGGCATTGGTGTCTACCTGGTGAAACTACATCCCAGGACTACTTGCATGCCAAACCGCGTAAGCAGCATGCGATACAGCTAAGCAATCCCACAACCAACGGATCAGATTTAAGCTCTGTAGTCCTGCCACATCCAGTTGTGAATGGTGGTAGACAATTAAAGAACTAACTGGAGGAGGTGGCTCCACAAATATCCCCATCCTCAATGATGGGGAAGCCAGCACATTAGTGCAAGAGATAAGGCTGAAGCATTTGCAACAATCTTCAGCCAGAAACGCCGAGTGGATGATCCATCTCAGCCTCTTCCTGAAGTCCCCAGCATCACAGCCAATTCCATGTGATGTCAAGAAACGACTGAAGGCACTGGATACTGCAAAGGTTAAATAAATGAATTTTTAAAAAAACGAACCTAGATCAAGAGCTGCAAGTGCGTCAATAACCTTAATCATTCTGCCAAGGTGAGCACTCCATACCTCTTTTCCCTTTGGGGCTTGCACAAGTCCCATGAGAGGGTGAGTTTGGTGGAGAGGGAATGACCACTTAGTCAGTGACAAAGGGGACAGGTAACAACATATCCTGTCAGAGGCATAGCTACATCTCAGTGAGAGGTGTTCATCTGTGATTGCTGACTACCACAAGGTCCCTCGAGAGTGGCTGCATGCAGGAGACATTTGTTTGGCCCCATCATGGACGGCTGGGCTACCGTCAGCATACGTGTTGTGCTTGACATCACAGGAAGACTAACAGTGTTCATCTTTCTCCTTATAGGACAAGACACTTTAAGGAATGGGTCAAGACCGGCAGAGGGTCCCATACCTGCCCATCCTAATCCCCATGGAGGAGGAGGCATTACAACTGGCATGGCAGCATGGTGCCTGCTCCATCGCAGATGGTGCAACAGGAGTGCACACCCAAGAGAGTAAGTGGCTGAGTGCAGAGGCACAAGGGAGCCTCTGGCACACGCAAGTTAAAGTGTTCATGTGCCACCATTAGACACATGGAGCTCCACACCAGGATAGCTGGAAGGACGCAATGGGAGTGAATAACATTTTAATCTATCTGTTCTTTCATGCAAGTCAGGCTGAAGAGCAGAGAGCTGCAGTCACTGGGGGGCAGCCAGCGAGGAGGGGATGGGGACCTCGATGCACCATCACATCATTCCCCCACACCCTCCACCAGCGCAGGTACTCTCACATCAGTGGGTATCCGGGGTTCGGGAACACAACCTGATGAGCACATCACAGACTCGCTCAAACAGCTGACAGAGGTTGTGACAGCCCAGGCCACTGAGAGTCGGAGTCCTGTGGGAGGCCAGACTGATGCTGGGCCCCAGTTTGATGACATGCCTCTGGAGTCATTGGCAACACAGCACCTGCTGGAGCTGCAGTGTTATGTAAGAGAAAATCTGGTGATTGTAGAGGCAATGCGCAACCATGCATGGATGATTGTGGAGTCCATCCAGGCCATGTGTGCTGCCATGTCTCTGATGGATGCACACTTGGCTTTCTCCATCAAGTGATTGGTGACCTTCATGGAGAACCAGATCCAGCAAACCACTGAGTAGATGCCAGAGATGCACACAGACCTCATGCCATCAACTTACCAATGAGCTCTGTGCAGCATTGGCTGGGCGAGAGGGGGTCGAGGCACCTGGATTCTCCACCAGGTCCTCGCACTTCTCAGGTCAGCAGGGAGGAGCAAGTGTGCCTTGCAGGGGAAGAGGAGCGGATGCCTGATGCATCTGTGGCTCCTCTCAGAACAGCTCGTCAGCCTGTCTGCCAGTGAAACCAGTGCCTCAAGTAGCTACAAAAACAGAGGAGGGTCCTGCCAGGGCCTGCAGGCCTCAGGCAGCCAGAGGACAGTCGCCAAGATCATCCCAAGCCACGAGGCAGCAAGTTCAGTAGCCTGCCTCCATCTCAGCTGTAATTGCCGGGGGAGCACCACCTCGGAGCACTCGTAAGAAATTTAAGAGCACCTAGCTGCACTTGGGGTTCACAGGTGAAGAGTGTCAAACTGTGAAGCCTCACATTTGTTGTTGTGTTAAATAAAGGATTAATGTGTTGGCGCTACATCTCCTTCCATTTTTTGCATCCCTTTGGGACTTCAGTTATACCCTGCCTCCCTCAAGAACAAAGAACAAAGAACAGTACAGCACAGGAACAGGCCATTTGGCCCTCCAAGCCTGCGCCGATCTTGATGCCTGCCTAAACTAAAACCTTCTGCACTTCCGGGGTCCGTATCCCTTTATTCCCATCCTATTCATGTATTTGTCAAGATGCCTCTTAAACGTCTCTATGGTACCTGCTTCCACCACCTCCCCCGGCAACGTTCCAGGCACTCACCACCCTCTGTATAAAGAACTTGCTTCGCACATCCCCTCTAAACTTTGCCCCTCTCACCTTAAACCTATGTCCCCTAGTAACTGACTCTTCCACCCTGGGAAAAAGCTTCTGACTATCCACTCTGTCCATGCCGCTTATAACTTTGTAAACCTCTATCATGTTGCCCCTCCACCTCCGACGTTCCAGTGAAAACAATCCGAGTTTATCCAACCTCTCCTCATAGCTAATGCCCTCCATACCAGGCAACATCCTGGTAAGCCTCTTCTGTACCCTCTCCAAAGCCTCCACGTCCTTCTGGTAGTGTGGCGACCAGAATTGCATGCAATATTCTAAGTGTGGCCTAACTAAAGTTCTGTACAGCTGCAGCATGACTTGCCAATTTTTATACTCTATGCCCCGACCGATGAAGGCAAGCATACCGTATGCCTTCTTGACTACCTTATCCACCTGCATTGCCACTTTCGGTGACCTGTGGACCTGTACGTCCAGATCTCTCTGCCTGTCAATACTCCTAAGGGTTCTGTCATTTACTGTATACTTCCCACCTTTATTAGACCTTCCAAAATGCATTACCTCACATTTGTCCGGATTAAACTCCATCTGCCATTTCTCTGCCCAGGTCTCCAACCGATCTATATCCTGCTGTATCCTCTGACAATCCTTATCACTGTCCGCAACTCCACCAGCCTTTGTGTCGTCCGCAAACTTACTGATCAGACCAGCTACATTTTCCTCCAAATCATTTATATATACTACAAACAGCAAAGGTCCCAGCACTGATCCCTGCGGAACACCACTAGTCACATCCCTCTATTCAGAAAAGCACCCTTCCACTGCTACCCTCTGTCTTCTATGACAGAGCCAGTTCTGTATCCATCTTGCCAGCTCCCCTCTGATCCCATGTGACTTCACCTTTTGTATCAGTCTGCCATGAGGGACCTTGTCAAAGGCTTTACTGAAGTCCATATAGATAACATCCACTGCCCTTCCTTCATCAATCGTCTTCGTCACTTCCTCAAAAAACTCAATCAAATTAGTGAGACACGACCTCCCCTTCACAAAACCATGCTGCCTCTCGCTAATAAGTCCATTTGTTTCCAAATGGGAGTAAATCCTGTCCCGAAGAATCCTCTCTAATAATTTCCCTCCCACTGACGTAAGACTCACCGGCCTATAATTTCCTGGATTATCCTTGCTACCCTTCTTAAACAAAGGAACAACATTGGCTATTCTCCAGTCCTCTGGGACCTCACCTGTAGCCAATGAGGATGCAAAGATTTCTGTCAAGGCCACAGCAATTTCTTTCCTTGCCTCCCTCAGTATTCTGGGGTAGATCCCATCAGGCCCTGGGGACTTATCTACCTTAATGCTTTGCAAGACACCCAACACCTCCTCCTTTTTGATAATGAGATGACTGAGACTATCTACACTCCCTTCCCTAGGCTCATCATCCACCAAGTCCTTCTCCTTGGTGAATACTGATGCAAAGTACTCATTTAGTACCTCACCCATTTCCTCTGACTCCACACATAGATTCCCTTCTCTGTCCTTGAGTGGGCCAACCCTTTCCCTGGTTACCCTCTTGCTCTTTATATACGTATAAAAAGCCTTGGGATTTTCCTTAATCCTGTTTGCCAATGACTTCTCATAACCCCTTTTAGCCCTCCTGACTCCTTGCTTAAGTCCCCTCCTACTGTCTTTATATTCCTCAAGGGATTCGTCTGTTCCTAGCCTTCCAGCCCTTACGAATGCTTCCTTTTTCTTTTTGATGAAGCTCACAATACCCCGCGTTATCCAAGGTTCCCGAAACTTGCCAAACTTATCCTTCTTCCTCACAGGAACATGCTGGTCCTGGATTCTAATCAACTGACATTTGAAAGACTCCCACATGTCAGATGTTGATTTACCCTCAAACAGCCGCCCCCAATCTAAATTCTTCAATTCATGCCTAATATTGTTATAATTAGCCTTCCCCCAATTTAGCACCTGGTTGCATGGGATCATGCTGCCTGCGGTCAACGCTTCACCCTTGCCACTGTGCGATGTGCAACTGGGTGCAGGGCACTGGAAAGGTAAATGAAGCAGGCAATAGCACAGCTGTAAAAAGGTAACACTTTGTTGGTATGTATCCAACAGACGTAGGGTCATATGAAATGTCTGTGTATTAGCATGTCCTGAGTCTCCCTTGTGCATATCTCATTGCATCTTGCCTGTGCTCGCTGAGGTCCCTCTTTTTGCATCGCCTGGTCAGCAGCCTCCTCCACATCCTCATTGTCAGAGGAGGTATCACAATCCACAAGATCCTCGTTGTTCAACTCCTCCCTTTGCAGCACCAGATTGTGCAGTGCACAGCAGACCACCACAATATGCGAGATTCGTGCTGGGGCAAACTAAAGGCTTCCACTGGATCGATGAAGGCAACTGAATTGAATCTTCAGAAGCCCTATGGCCTGCTCGATGGTGGCTCAGATTTCCCTGTGGCAGATGTTGTACCTTTCCTCTGCATCAGTGTGTGAGTTCCTTACAGATGTTAGTAACCATGTCTTCAGTGAATAACCCTTCGCTCCAAGTATCCATCCCTGAAGGCACGCGGGGGTCTGGGAAAGCTGTGGCACCTGGGATTGCCGAAGTATGTATGTGTCGTGTCTGCTTCCCGGTTACTGTGTACACACCTGAATGCTCCATCTGGGATTGTTGCAGACTGGTTTTTCATTGAGCACGTGGAAGCCCTTCCTGTTGATGAAGGCTGCTGGCTCGTCTGTGGGAGTCATAATGGCGACACGCATGCAGTCGATCATACCCTGCACCCAAGGGAATCCAGGGATGACCCTGATCCCAATGGCTCTCTCAGCTTGCCTGTCTGGATTGGTACAGAAATGTGTCGCCAGCCCTCTTGAACAAGGCATCAGTCACTACCTTGATGCATTGATGTGCTGCAGACTGAGATGCTGGACATATCTCCAGCGGATTGCTGGGAAGATCCAGAGGCATAAACATTCAGTGCCATGGTGACCTTCAGCACCACTGGCATTGGGTGGCCATCACCTCCCATGGGGCTTTCTTCGTGCTCCAGCGTGCCACACAGATCAGTGATAATCTCCCTGCAAAGGCACAGCCTTTGGCGACACTGCTGCTCCAACATTTGAAGGTAGCTGAGCATCGGACAATAGACCCACTCTGGAGGATTGCCTCTTCTGCACTCAGAAGGCAGGTCGCATGCCCCTCAGCACCCTTCTCCTGCATCCCCACCTCAGGGTAGGCTCTTCGGTTGGCACAGAGATTGCTGATCTCTTGCTGCCTATGACTGACCTTCCCTCCCTCTCTGCTGCTCCTCCTCCTCACCAAAAGCCCTGATGTCAGGGTGAATGAGGTCCATGGCAGGTGGCCTCTCTCAGTTTCCAAGGCCTCTTATGCAAAGGCGCCCCCCCCCCCCCCACTTTATCGCACTCCCCCCCACCCCCAGCCCTGCTTCTAATGTTCAAATTCCACTGTCCAGATGGGACCCTGGCAGCACACCCTCACAATGCTAGCAACTTATCCCTCCCTTTGTTTGCCAGTGCCCTTGCTGCTTCCCACTCCCTGGAACACCACTCTGGCTCTCATGATGGCCACTGGATGAAGCCAGCACTGAGCTCTCATTTGCATGCAGCCTGCTTTTACAGGGTGAGGTTTGAAGCCCCGTGGTTCCCGTGTGCCGTTTGTAAAATTCAAAAACCCCTCTGAAATTTCTCACAATTGGCCAATTAATTGCCATAATTACATTTCTGTCACATTCATGCAATGTCCTCCTGCCATGTTGGTTGCCATTGGCCGCTCCGACATCTTCCATCCTGCTATTCCACCCACTGCCCCACCTCCAAGCCCGCTCCCAAAGGGCCCAGAAAATTCAGCCCTATATGTGGTTCATTAATACTATCTATCAGTTTCTATCTGACTAAAACTTGCCTCTCAGGAGCTTTCCTTTCTCTATAAGACATTCAATATTTATTATCAAACTTAATCAATCATGACTCCTTACTAACAAATGAAATTGCGATCTAGCAGGAAAGGCACTGACAAATTCTCAGTTAATAAACAATCTTGATAAAATCTGAATGCCAGTGGGATAAATTCAATGGTAATTTTCCCTGTCAGTCCATTGCTGATAGAATTTGTCACTATAAGGGCTGGACCTATATGAGGTCTGCTGATCTACCACTTCTGCCTTCATCATACAGAAAGTGGCACATGCGTACAATAGGGCCGTGAATTGCCTGCTATCAAAGTGGATAGTCAGGTGTGGGACTGTTTGTTATCTTGTCCCCTGTGAGTTGCAAATAAATCTGAATTTTGTTATTCCATCCTTGCCTAGCTATGGCAGTTTTGTGCTGGTCTGTTCTCCACAGGAAACCCCTAAACAGCTTTTCACTCAGTAGCTTCCCTACTTTAATTAACACATTCACATTCCCCGTCCCACCACCCCTGGAGAATAAGCCGCCCTGAGGAGCGGTATTGCAACATGGGCAGCTACAAATTATAAAGGTTGGTAAACAACATACAAAATATTTCAGTGGTCAGTCTTTTGTTGGAAATACAGTCAGTCCTCTGATTTCTTTTGTTATGACCGAGAACTGTTATGTTTGTTATGGGAGAACTGCCCTGTCTTTCTCTAGTTCCACTTCTCCACAGGTCACAACATACATTTAAATGTTTACCTAGTTACCGATATGGCCAATCATATACTCTATTTTCATTTCAGAGTAAAATCCACCAACCAGGTTTCTTTAATAAACAACAAAATTATTAACTTATTATAAAACAAGACTTAGTCAATAAAGATGCAAAGCTTTAACACACAGTTTGAAATATGACAGTATATATATCTTTTGGGCCTCCTTATCTCGAGAGACAATGGATACGCGCCTGGAGGTGGTCAGTGGTTTGTGAAGCAGCGCCTGGAGTGGCTATAAAGGCCAATTCTGGAGTGACAGGCTCTTTCACAGGTGCTGCAGAGAAATTTGTTTGTTATATATATATAGATATATATTCCCTTCTAAATACCCAACACACACACACACCAGTTAAGGGAAAAATAAAGATGCTTTGGCTAAAGTACTTGTTAATTCTTGAAGAAAAAGGATAAAATATGTTATGTTCCAGATGGCATACAGTCTGGCGTCCGAGTACACATAGACGGTTCACTGGGATCTTTTCAGAAGCAGTTCTTTCAGGAGATGTCAAGAGGAAGTCTCGCAGCAGCTTTTCAGAAAAAATGCTGCTTCAGTTTCTTTATTTCTTACACTTGATTCTCTGGGATTCTCAAAGAGATGGAAAAGGATGAGCTGGTGATGGCTGCTCTCTTAGCACACTTATCGCCAACTGACATTCAAAACAGTCCACACCCCAACCAGAAAGTCAAAAACTCCTGATCACCATAAACCAAGACATGTGGCTTCTCTGTAAACATCTCCGATAGCCAGCAAGGCTTCTGATGTTTATTTAGCACTTCTTGACTCTTCCAGTAATAGTTTTTTTTAAAATCCCAAGTGTCCTTTCAGTGACCCTTTTAAAAAAACCACATCCATGGAATCTCTTCAGTCCTCCAATGAATCCATCTCCACAATTCTAAAACACGAGTTCTCAGAAAAATATTTTTTTTAAAAGAAGCACTTTCATAACATTTTCCATTTCAGGCAGCCCAAATCTATTACATAGTGTATGTGCTTGTAATGTCAGCTCAGGTATCTTTGTCAAATCTACAAATGCAAGTGCAATTTGACACATCATGATAAGTCTTCTCTAGATTACTAAGAACTGAAGGCTTATCATGTTGGTTAAGAGCACAGGTTGTGAAGTTGGGTGCAAAGGCCTATCATTCATAGTGGGCAGTATTTTGTGGCATATAAAATGGCAGCATATTTGATTGTGGCCTGATAAATAAACCTCTGACTGGATCTTGCATATTTCTTGCCATTCCTTGCAAGTAGCATAGCTTGCCTATTTGAAATTGATGCTCCAGTGTGTGGCTAGCCTGGCCTATAGTAGTAGACTTCTTAAAGACAAATAATAATTTTTTAGGTTATGATTTTCAAGTTTATTTTTTAATTTATTGTTACTTTATCTGCATTTTCATTGTCACATTAATATTTGTTGCTCTTTGTGCCTGATGTTTTAAATTGCAAGACTGTTATTTCCAAATCAATTTCATACAACCATTTTGTTTCCAGCTGCTATTTTGCTTCTAACAACCAAAGTAGCTTGGATAGGCATTTCTTTGGGAATTCCAATAGCGTTGTTAAAAGTGAAAGAGAAGAGCAGTTCCTGAGAAAGGCAGTGTGACTGTACCTCAGGTATTATATACACCCTTTCCTAAGAACTGCAATCATTAGCCAAGAATGATTTTCCCAGGCATGAGGAGACCTGCCTTTCATAGAAAGAATGACACACTGATAACTTGGGCCACCTGGACTTTTCCAGTGGACATGCAATAACATTTTATCTGCAAGGCTGCCACTGGTAAGACACACTTAATCGGCCAGTCAGCTGCAACAAGCAAATGAAATAGGCCTCATAATAACTTTCAAAGGGAACTGGATATATATTTGAAAAGCAAAAAATATGGACAAGTGCAGGGAAGTGGGGCTAATTGGATAGCTCTTCCAAAGAGCCCACACAGGCATAATGAGCTAAATGGTGTTGTGTGCTGTATGATGCTATGATTATTTTCAAAGGCAATATATTCATCACTCTCCTTTTGAAAAGGAGGCATCAGAAGAGAATATTTCCTGAGTACCAAGTTTTCCTAAGATTATAGAGAATACTATCTATGTATAGATTGCATGGATTTCAGGTGGATGAGAGTGTATATATTGTGATGCACAAGGAACAGCAATTGTCTGCGACAGGCTGGATGAAACAAAGAGTCTTTTCCTGTCCGTCATTGCTCATATAACAATAAATAAACAGCATAGGTAGTCGGTTGGGGCTGCAGTATGTTGGAATTAGTGTGCTTGTAGTGTCAGCTCAGGTATGTTTGTCCAGGATTGCCACATCTGCAGGATATGTCTCTGCCTTGAGTCACTCTGGCTCCCAGTCATTGAGCTGGAGTGTGAGTTGGAGACACTCTGACACATAAAGGAGGGACAGGAATTTCTTGATAGTTTTCTCCAGAGTACAGTCAAACCTCAGAAGAAAGCACAGGTGCAGGAAAAGGAAAGTTGGCTATCAGTAGGCAGAGTAGGGGGAACGTAGGGAAGGCAGAGAGAGGTTCTGTGACATAGCAGGTACGATGTACTTGCTGCCCATGAGGAGAAGGATGAAGGCTGATGGAGGATGGTCAGAATGCTAACCATGGCACTGTGGAGCAGGAGGTAGTTCAAGGGGAAAGGAGCAGAATAGAAAGGTTGTAGTCATGGGGATTCGATAATTAGTGGGACATAGATCATCATCTGCAGTTGCAATCAAGAGTCCAGAGGGTTCTGTTGCCTACCTGGTGCAAAGGTAAAGGATATCTCAGAGGGACTGGAGAAGGACTTGGAAAGGGAGGGGGAAGATCCAGTTATCATCATCCATGAAGAACAGGGAGGAGGCCCTGCCAAGAGAATATGAGAAGTTAGGAACTAAATTAAAAGGAGGGACCTCATGAATGGTAATCTTGGGATTAGCGCCTGTGCCACGTGCTATTTGACATAGGGACAGACGGGTGGATTGGTGAATGAATTGAATGCGTGGTTAAGAGATTGGTATGGGAAGGGGATCTTCCATTTCATGGGATCATAACACTAGTTCTGGGACAGGAAGGAGCTATACTGCTGAGGCAGGCTCCACCTGAACTGGAATGGGACCAGAGTCCTGGCGAATAAATAAAACTGTGGATAGGGCTTTAAACTAGTAAGGTGGAGAGGGATATGATAGAAATAACATAAGTCTGAAGATAAAAGAAATAGGAGATGAGATGAAAGGTTGGACCAAGATAAGCAATAAAGTTGATACAGAGTCAAGGAACAGATATAGTTGTAGAACTTGCTGCAATTTGATAGGGCTTTGGCGAGACCACACCTGGAGTACCGTGCATACTTTTGGTTTCCATATTTAAGGAAGGATATACTTGCCTTGGAAGTGGTACAGCTCAGGTTCACTAGATTGGTTCCTGGGATGAGAGGGTTGTCCTATGATTAGAATCTGAGTAAATTGGGTCTATACTCTCTGGAGTTTAAAAGAACAAGAGGTTATATCATTGAAACATATAAGATTCTGAAGGAATTTGGCAGACGTTGGGCTGAATTTTCTAGGGTCAGGATCCTGACGTTGGGACCATTTTTGGCTCACACATGACTACTGCCATGATTTTCAATAAGATGGCCAATTAGTAGCAAGAAGGCACGTTCAGCATCCAATTAGGTGAGGGAGCTGGACACGGCGAGCCCACTTTAAAGGGCTTACAGCACCACCATTGTAGGAATGGAGTTGTTGAAGGTTTGAAGAGAGAGGTGAGTAGTGGACCACCAGCAGGGTAGACTCTCAAGTGTGGGCAGTCCCACGATTTTCAGATGCCTCCCTTGAGTTTTTTCTGGAGGCGGTTGAACAGCGGAGCATACTTTTCCCAGAGAGTGGCAGGAAGAGGCCAGCCAGCCAGACAGAGGTGGCATGGCTGGGGGTGGCATGTGAAGTGAACAGCCGCAGCGCTGCTGCCAGGATGTGGGTACAGTGCCAATAGCACATCAATGACCTACTGAGGGCTGGCCAGATGAATACAGTGTCACAGCCACATGACGACTCCAGTTCTGTACTGACCAACTCACCCACAAGCTGAGTAACCTGAGGCCGCATAGTGCTCCTGATCATTAAAACGATGTATGCCCTGGAGCACAATTGAGGCAGTGGCAGTTATCACACCACTGTCACTTGTGGAGGAGGCAGCATGAAAGGCATTGAAATTTCATGTGTCTGAGCCGCGAGAAGTGGTGAAGGATGACAACATGGTCTTACCATTCTTGCTCTTGACCTTGCCGGAGAAGCAAGCTCACAACTCCAGGGAAAGGACTCGGTCAGGTGGTGTAATGCCCCATCTTGCTGTTCTAACGTCAATGGAGGAGGCCATTGACATTG
Organism: Heterodontus francisci; assembly: GCF_036365525.1. NCBI lineage: Eukaryota > Metazoa > Chordata > Chondrichthyes > Heterodontiformes > Heterodontidae > Heterodontus > Heterodontus francisci. Next base: position 71,069,752 of record NC_090376.1, read on the forward strand.
CCAGGGTGGCAGCCCATCAGGAAGTCAGCGATGGTGAGATGAGCGTCCATTCAAGAGAGGGTGAAATGATCTTACCATCTCCAGGTGACGGGGATGGAGCTCTCTCCTCCTCAGTTTCCTCCATTCCTATAAATATGATGTAATTGAATGCAGCTGATGAAATAGGCAAGTTTTCCTTACCAGCTTCTTATGTCTCCTGCAGGGCCAGTTGTGGAGGGAGAGCCAGCGCAGGAACGAGTGACATCATCATCTTCTTCAGCCAAGGAAGAAGCAATCAGGCCAACACAGTCACATCAGTCAAGCATACCTTCCACCTGTGCAGATACTCTCACCTGGGTATGACCTCACGCACGTTAATAACGGGTGGCACAGGTTGAGCAACATATCACAGAAGGGGGTAGAGGACAGACACAGCCATGCTCAGCTGGGGAGAGATGCAGAGCCTCGGGTGTCACACACAAGGCGGGTCTTCCTCGAGCAGCAGCACGAGATCTGTGCCTAAATGTTGAAGTTCTCTGAGGCAGGGTGGAGTCACGGGCAGAGAATGGAGGCGTCCATCCATGACATGTACTCAGCTATGTCTCAGGCATATGAGTGCATGTCATCATCCATTGAGAGACTGGCCAACCTCTTGGAGAATCAAACGTGTCATGATGCTCAGTGGATGCAGGAGCAGCACACTGAGAGGCGCAGAATGTGTGACACATTCTGTAGCATTGATCGGTAAGTGACATTGATGACGCAACAATGTATGGAGTGGATGCCAGGTGTGCCCCAGCTGGTGGTTCCCTCTGATGATCAAGTGTCACATGAAAGGGCTGAGGCAGGCAGCGATGAGGCGCCTTGGCCTGTCCAAATGTGGCACCTTCAATGTGGGAAGTGTGCCACTCCTCCACTTCTCCTTCATCAAGGTACACACCACGCTGGATGGCCATATTGTGAAGAGTGCACCAGACCACTACAATTCAAGAAATTCTTGAAGGAGTGTAATGGAGGGCACTCCCTGAGCAGCCAGGGCACTGGAACTGTATCTTGAGAAGTCCAATGGCCTGCTCTATGGCAGCCCTTGTGCTGAGATGGCAGCGGTTGTAGTGCCTCTGTGCCTCCGTTGAAGGGTTTCATAAAGGTTTTAGCAGACTTCTTTTCGATGGCTAGCCCTTGTCACTAAACAGCCATCTATGTATTCTCTGCGGTGGCATGAACAGCTGTGGCACTTGTGATTGCCTAAGGATGAAGAAGTTATGGCAACTGCCAGGATACCGTGCACAGACACTTCTGATGGTCGCACACCAGCTCAATGTTAAGAGAGTGGAATCCCTTTCTGTTTATGAATGCCCCTGGCTGCTCTGCCAGTGAATCGATGGCCAAATGGGTCCAGTTAACAGCCCCCTGCATCTGAGGCAGTCCAGCAATGGAAGTAATCCCACTTCCCTCCGTGCCTGTATGGCCCCATCAGTGGTGAACTCAATGTAATCCAATGCCCTCTCAAACAGGGCATCTGTGACCTCCTGTATGCTGTGATGGGCAGCCGATTGTCAGTGCAACAGTCACTTTAACAGCTACTGGCAGGGCGGGCTGACACTCCCAGCAAGGAAGTGAGGTGGCCCCCCATCAGGACACACAACTCTGTTACCATATGCCTTGTAGGCACATCCTTCGGTGACTGATACACTGTCAGATTCAGGAAGCTCATGCATTGTCAGTATACCTTATGTGGAGGGCATCGTCTTCATATGAACATACCAACATACGAATTAGGAGCAGGAGTTGGCCACTCGGCCCCACGAGCCTTCTCCGCCATTCAATTAAATCATGGTTGATCTGATTGTACCCTCAACTCCAAATTCCCACCTACCCCCAATAACCTTTCTCCCCCTTGCTTATCAAGAATCAATCTACCTCTGCCTTAAGAATGTTCAAAGACTCTGCTTCCACTGCCTTTTGAGGAAGAGAATTCCAAAGACCCATAACCCTCTGAGAGAAAAAATTTCTCCTCATCTCTGTCTTAAATGGGTGTCCCTGTATTTTTTAACAATGACCTTTAGTTGTAGATTCTCCCACAAGAAGAAACACCCTTCCCACATTCACCCTGTGAAGATCCATCAGGATCTTTTATGTTTCAACCTAGTCGCCTCTTACTCTGCTAAACTCCAGTGGATACAAGCCTAGCCTGTCCGATCTTTCCTTGTAAGACAACCCGCCCATTCCAGGTATTAATCTAGTAAACCTCCTCTAAACTGCTTCCAATGCACTGACATCCTTCCTTAAATGAGACCAATACTGTACACAGTACTCCAGATGTGGTCTCACTAATGCCCTGTATAAATGAAGCATAACCTCCCTACTGTTGTATTCAATTCCCCTCGCAATAAACGATAACATTCTATTAGCTTTCCTAATGACTTGCTGTACCTGCATACTAACATTTTGTGATTCATGTACTAGGACACCCAGATCTCTCTGCACCTCGAGCTCTGCAATCTCTCACCATTTAGATAATATGTTTCTTGTTTATTCTTCCTGCCAAAATGGACAATTTCACATTTTCCCACATTATGCTCCATTTGCCATATCTTTGCCCACCCACATAACCTATCTATATATTCCTTTGTAGCCTCCTTATGTCCTCTTCATAACTTACTTTCCTACCTATCTTTGTATCATCAGCAAATTTAGCAACGATACCTTCAGTCCCTTCATCCAAGTCATTTATATAAATTGTAAAAAGTTGAGGCCCCAGCACTGATCCCTGTGGCACACCACTCATTACATCTTGCCAACCAGAAAATGATCCATTTATGCCTACTTTCTGTTTCCTGTTAGCTAGTCAATCTTCTATCCGTGCTAAAATGTCACCCCCTCCACCATAAGCTTTCAGTTTCCACAATAACCTTTGATGTGGCACCTTATCAAATGCCTTCTGGAAATCTAAGTACAATACATCCACCGGTTCCCCTTTACATCCCCATTGAGATTGTTTTTTGGAGCAATATGTTGTGGAACCAACCAGGGAGCAGGCTATTCTAGATTTGGTATTGTGTAATGAGGTGGGATTAATTAATTATCTCATAGTTAAGGATCCTCTAGGGAAGAGTGATCATAGCCTGCTAGAATTTCAAATTCAGTATGAGGCTGAGAAACTGGAGTTCCACACTAGCGTATTGGAACTAAACAAAGGTAATTACATAGGCATAAGGACAGATTTGGCCCTAGTGGACTGGGCAGGAAGATTAAAAGGTAGGACAGTTGATGAGCAGTGGCAGATGTTTAAGGAGATATTCCATTCCTCCCAACTAAAATATATTTCAGAGAGGAAGAAAGATTGTAAGAGAGGGAAACAACATTCATGGCTAAGCAAGGACGTTAAGGATAACAAAGACAAAATCGAAGGCATACCATATTGCAAAGGCCAATGGCAGGCTGGAAGATTGGGAAATGTTTAAAGATCAACAAAGGGTTACTAAAAAAGTAATAAAAAGGGCAAAGATAAATTAGCAACGATAAAGAAAACTAGCGCAAAATATAAAAATGGATAGCAAAAGCTTCTATAAGTATATAAAAGGGAAGAGAATAGCTAAAGTGAATATTGGTCCCTTGGAGGATGAGACTGGGGAGTTAATAGAGGGCAACACAGAAATGGCAGAGACACTGAATCAATATTTTGCCTCAGTTTTCATGGTGGAGGACACTAGTACCATCCCAATAGTAACAGGTATTGTAGAGGTTATAGAAAAGGAACTTAGAACAATCATCATTACTAGGCAAAAAGTACTGAGCAAACTATTGGGACTGAAGGCAGACAAGTCCCCAAGGCCTGATGGCCTACATCCTACGGTCTTAAAGAAAGTGGCAGCAGAGATAGTGGATCCATTGGTTATAATATTCCAAAATTCCCTGGGTGCGGGAAAGGTTCCAGTGGATTGGAAAAAAGCGCCCTTATTCAAAAAGGGAGGGAAGCAGAAAATAAGAAACTATAGACCAGTTAGTTTAACATCTGTCGTTGGGAAATTGTTAGAATCCATTATGAAGGAAGTAATAACAGGACATTTAGAAAGTCAAAACACAATCCATCAGAGTCAGCATGGTTTTATGAAGGGTAAATCGTGCTTGACTAATTTGCTCGAGTTCTTCGAAGATGTAACAAGCAAAGTTGATAATGGGGATCCTGTAGATGTAGCATATCTGGACTTCCAGAAGGCATTTGATAAGGTGCCACACAAAAGGTTAATACACAAGGTAAGATCAGATGGGGCTAGAGGCAATTTATTAGCTTGGATAGAGGATTGGCTAACCAACAGAAAACAGAGGGTCGGGATAAATGGGTCTTTTTTCTGGTTGGCAAGATGTAACTAGTGGGGTGCCAAAGGGTTTGGTCCTCGGGCCCCAACTATTTTCAATCTATATTAATGACTTGGATGCAGGGATAGAAGGTACTATAGCCAAATTTGCAGATGACACTAAACTAAGTGGGATAGTAAGTTGCAATAAAGAAATAAGAATCTGCAAATGCATTTGGATAGGTTAGGTGAATGGGCCAAAATTTGGCAGATGGCGTTTAACATGGATAAGTGTGAGGTTATCCATTTTGTTCGGAACAATAGAAATGCAAATTATTATCTAAATGGAGCAAAACTTCAGAGAGCTTCAGTGCAGAGGGATTTGGGTGTCCTCATGCATGAATCGCAGAAAACTAGTTTGCAGGTACAGTGGGTAATAAAGAAGGCAAATGGAATTTTGTCATTTATTGCTAAAGGAATAGAGTATAAAAGTAGGGAAGTGTTGCTGCAACTGTACAAGGCATTAGTGAGACCGCACCTGGAGTATTGTGTACAGTTTTAGTCCCCTTACTTTAGGAGGGATGTAGTTGCATTGGAGGCAGTTCAGAGGAGGTTCACTAGATTGATTCCAGAGATGAGGGGTTTGTCTTATGAAGAGAGATTGAGCAGTTTAGGCCTTTACTCTCTAGATTTTAGAATAATGAGAGGACATCTAATTGAGGTTTATAAGATGATTAAAGGGATTGACAAAGTAGACATAGAGAGGATGTTTCCTCTTGTGGAGCAATCTAGAACAAGAGGTCATAGTTTTAGGATAAGGGGTAGCAGATTTAAAACAGAGATGAAGAGAAATTACTTCTCTCAAAGGGTCATGTGTCTGTGGAATTCACTACCCCAGAGTGCAGTGGATTCTGGGACATTGAGTAAGTCTTGACCATGAGCTCAAGGCAGCAGTGGCAAGGCGAGAGGGAGATGAGGGACCTGGAGTCACCATTACGTCCTTCACCCTCTCAGGTCAGCAGTGAGGCACAAGTGTGCCTTACAAGGGAGGAAGAGCGGCTGCCCCCACCCCCACCCCCCAACCCCGCAGCTGGAGTCTCCTCTCAGGGTGCTACTGGTGCAGGCAGCAGTTCCTCAGCTCCTCTGCCAGTGATGCCAGATCCTCCTTCATCCCTGACAACAGAGGGTGGTACTGCTTCTGTGCAGGAGGCCTTAGCCAAGGGGCAATAAGGTCAGCAGTCTGCCTCCACTTCAACTGACAGCGCAGAGTGAGCACCACATAGGAGTACATGCAAAAGAATAAAGAAGGGCACCTAGAAGCACTTGGGATTCACGGGTGAATGTTTAATGTAAATAGAAAGAGTCGCGTTTGTTGTCAGGGATAATAAAGTTACGCTTCTATCTCACAAGATATCCTTCCTCTTATTTATGGCCTTTGGGGCTTCATGGTTAATCCTGCCTCTGTCAAGGGGCTCAAGAGAATGGATCCTGCTACAAGCGGTCAAGTGTTGAACCTTGCCAGCTGAGCACTTTGCATTTGGGTGCTGGGTGAATGCTTCCTAAAGGAAGGAAGGTGACAACAGAGCTGCATAAAGGTAAGTCTTTATTAGTTAACCTACAACTGGCAGTAAGGATCAAAGGAAACGCGAATGTTTAAGGGCATTGCAAGCTTCCCTTATGAGTATCACATGGCATCTTTCCTGTTCTCCCTGGGATCCTTCATCTGAGATGCTTGGCCGGCTTCCTCCTCCACATCCTCATTATCCAAAGAGCATCATGCTCCTCAATAACCTTGTTGTTCAACTCCTGCCCCCTCTGACGTGGCAAGTTGTGCAGTGCACAGCAGACCACCACAATGCATGAGACCCTCACCAGACATACAGAACAGCTCCACCGGACCAATCTAGGCACCAGAATCTCATCTTGAGCAGACCAATGGCATTCTCCACAGTCGCACGAGTTGTCCTCTATTGGGAGTTGTACCTTTCCTCCGCATTTGTGCATGGGTTCATCACAGGCATCAGTAGCCAAATCCTCAGTGAGTAGCCCTTGTCTCTGAGGATAAAGCCATGCAGGAGGCTGTAAAAGCTCTGGCACGTGGGACTGCCTTAAAATGTAGGCATTGTGGCAACTTCCTGGGAAGCGTGCACAGACCTGGAGGATCCATTTACAGTGGTCACAGACAAGTTGAACATTGAGGGAGTAGAAGCCCTTCCTGTTGATTAAGGCCTTGCTGGTGTGCAGGAACCTTGATGGCCATATGCATGTGTAGTAAATTATAATCCTAGCCCTTTTTTTGGGCTATCCGGGAGCAGGCCTACTTCTCAAATGATCACTCTCAACATAAGGTTGAGAAAGACATCCCAAAGACACTCGAATGGGTCTGAAGGACTGATTTAACTCTTCCTAAAGGAAAGGATCCTGCTTAGAATATTACCATCCTCCAGAGATAGAAGCTTTGTGAGATAGAAGCTTAACTTTATACAAATTTCAGCCAGATTATAATAACCTGGATATTATGAGTGTCCAGGAATCTCTCCTCAGTAATGTACCTCCCTGCCAAAGAGTGTACAGAGACAGTTTCATGAGTTAGCAACAGAAGTGTGAGAAATATGTTTTTTAAATATTTTTTCCTTGTACTATGAATTTTAGATACAGTACTTCATAAATGTTTGTGTGGGCTTTTAGTAATCAAAGAGCTAACTGCTGGTATGCATTGATTATGTTAGGTGCAAATAAAGGATGTCACATGGTGATTAGGGATAAAAACATTACACGAAACTAGACATTTATAGAGACAAAGGATAAGAAGTTAGAACAATTCAGAACAATTACGTGGAAATTAAAACAAGTCTGTCTGGATGTATGGTTCAGGCATTCAGGCAATGGGGACTGTAGGAAACAATGGGTCAACTCTTACTGCACATGGTGCTAAAATATGTATTAAACTGAGACCACAAGATGTTATAGAGACAAGTAGAGTTTGTCAAGAAACTGCCAACCATGTGGAAGGGGGAACAAAGGGCATCAGTGTCGGCTAAGTCTGTGGTCAAAACTGTTGTTGTAAGAACTGCAGGCTTGCCAACATATCTTTATGTATTATGAATTTGGTGGGTCCTGTTTAAGCTGAAGCACCTATTGTAATGCTTGTCAAACTTATACTATCTCTCTTTAAGACAGCGTGCTGTCATTCTTATACTATGGGTAAACCTTATGCTTTTGTATGATTAAATGTGCATGAACCTTCAGTAACTATAGAGTGAGTTTTAGACATTTGCAACTATTGGGAAATCACAGCTTGCTTAAAGCCAGGGTCGACAGTGTTACACAATCAGAAAGTGTGAATAAACAGAGGAGCCAGACGGCTCAGGTTCGGACAAGGTGTAAATGAAGAGTGAAATATGTTCCCTGTGTATGAATAATGTGATTAAGCAGACTGCTCGTCCTGACTGGAAATTCACATATGCAGTCACGATGTAGATTTGGGAAGGGGCTTCATCATTAACAAGAAAATGAGTAAATAGTAACTAATCAGAAAGCAACTAACAAACCTAAGACTAAAAAAGCAATGTATGAGACTAGAGACTAAACTATCAGAATATGTGATTAGAACCTTACAAAAATCCCCAGTGCCTGTTCAACGTACTCAATCTACTACTGAAGACGAGAAGAAGAGGAACCGAGGAGAGAGCATTGTCTAGAGTCTGACAGTTTCAGGAAAGCAAGGAACGTGGACACTCATTGCTCATTGCCTACTGTTCAGTATACTGTTGACATTATCTTAATAAATTCTGGTTGATTGACTATTGTTAAGACCAGGTGAGAAAGAGGTCTAGGGTTCCCTTTCAGCCTTCACCTGGTCTTACTGGAACGGGGTTTTATTTTTAAACATACTGTGTTTTTAGCTCACCCTTGGTGAATCTTTGTTCACCGCTTTCCAATTATAAGGCAAAGAAACGAGCACAAACAGGCTTTCTTAGGTTTAAAGAAGAAAGGTGAAATTTTATTAAACTTAAACTCTAATTTGGTTGACGCCTGCAGATACACAACGTGCCCACACTAGCATGCATATGTGATACACACATGCAAATAGAGACAGAAAAGAGCAGAAGAAAAATAAAGTGGAAAGGTTTGAGGCAATATCTGAAGAGTTTTTGTTATGGTTCTTCAAGCTCACTGTAAAGTCCTTGATTGTAGATGGGTCTTGCTTTTCATTGGGGCCCAGTATTCTTAGTTTTAGTTTTATTTAGTTTTAGAGATACAGCACTGAAACAGGCCCTTCGGCCCACCGAGTCTGTGCCGACCATCAACCACCCATTTATACTAATCCTACACTAATTCCATATTCCTACCACATCCCCACCTGTCCCTATATTGCCCTACCACCTACCTATACTAGGTGCAATTGCTAATGGCCAATTTACCTATCAACCTGCAAGTTTTTGGCATGTGGGAGGAAACCGGAGCACCCAGAGGAAACCCACGCAGACACAGGGAGAACTTGTAAACTCCACACAGGCAGTACCCAGAATTGAACCAGGTCGCTAGAGCTGTGAGGCTGCGGTGCCAACCACTGCGCCACTGTGCCGCCCTTGTTCACTGTAGGAGACTTTTCTCTCTTGGGGTTCATGTGTCTCCAGTGGGTTTTTTGGAGTTCCGTGAGAAAGAGATGGGAGCAGACAGAAGAGGCTGTGGCGAACCAGCCAGGAGAGGTCTTTTCAATCCAGGAGCAAAGAGCTTTCTGTTCAAAACTCTACAATTAAAAAAAAACAGACTGCCAAGCAGGTTAGTCATGTGACTAACAGGTTTGACCAGGTCTGTTTGTGGATTGTATTGGTGCAGGGGATAGCTCCTTTGTTCCAGCACTGTCTGTTAATATGCAAAAATGCCTTTCCAGCCAGGAGTCTGGCAACCCCTTGTAACAGGCCTTCTCTTCTTTCCAGCAACAGTTTGGAATTTAATGTCCATGTGGCAAAATTAATGTGCCTCATTCTTGGCAGGTAGGGGCCTGCATGACACTATAATTTGGCTGTTGTCCCTGCCTCACTAGACTGTTTGTCTTGTCCGAACTAAAGTAAAGCAAGGGATGTATTTTTCCCACAGAAGACTATATGAGAAAATATAAATTCTAATTGATATAAAAGTTTATTAAAGAACTGAACATGCAATTCGCTGTTGGTGAGACAGTCAATCACAACATTAATAGTTCTAGGAAAAGATAGAAAGTACAATCTTGTTTCTAGTAGAAAATCCAATTTTTAAATCTAAATATTGTTACAGTAGAATATTTAACTTAGATATCCATCAATTATTAAAGTAACATTAAATCCCTGAGTAGAAGACCACAGAGTCAGTGAGATACCTCTATCCCAGTTAAGGGGAGAATTATCATTGCTTTACTCCAATCGTCGTACCTTTACCATGAGAGATGTTGGAGTGAGTCCAATGAATTTAAAAATCCAATGTGTGCTTCTAATATACTGTTTTTCAAGTTGCATAACTGATTTCTTAGGTATGGAGGTATTACCTCAACTGCACGTAAGTTCGTCCCCCATTATTTCCCAAATAAGGCTGTATAACTGTTAATTCCTAGATAAGGTCCACCCTCTTTGATTCCCAAGAAAGCCAAGCTGCAAGCTTCATGATGGTCAATTTCTCGTTAGTCATGTAACTGTGTTTCAAGATTATAATTCAGTTTTTGGGTATGATTAGCTTTGTCAAAATTTAAGTTCACTGTGGTTTAGGGCTATCACCATAAAATCTTATCAATGATTATGCTGTGGTAGCTTTTGTGATAGTTTGTAAAACCGTATTATCAATGTGAGGTTCATGACTTTGGAGCAAATCCTCCTTATTAGAACCTGCCTTTATGGTTCTAAGATGAGGCAAGCTTTTTCACTAAGGTTTATATCCATTTAGTATTATAGAGATGATCTTTAGGAAGATGTACCCTTTTTTAAAAGTTTTAATCCCTCATTCAAAGGAAAATAAGTCTTTTAACATAATAACCCCTCATTATAGCCGGATTCTTTCTCACCTGTGGTTGGTGACACCCTGCACCTGGGGAATCCAGCAATGGCCCCAAATGATGGACCTCTCTGAAGGTTGGGATCCATATGGAAATGCATATAGATTCCAGCCCTCTTGATAAGGGTATTAGTGATCTCCTTGATGCATCAATGGGACACTGACTGTGACATTGCACACGTGTCCCCAGTGAATCCAGGAATGATCCAGAGGCGTAGAAGTTCCTTCAGCGCCACTGGCATTGGATTTCCACCAAGTCCCCTGGGGCTCAGATTGTCCTGCATCATAGAGCATAGGTCAGTGATGGCCTTCCTGGAGAGGCGGAACCTTATTTGGCACTGCTTCTCGGACATCTGTCCGTAGTTGAGCCTTGACCGGTAGACGATCTCTGGAGGGTAGCTTCTTCCATGCGAAGGAGGCTCCTGACTTTCCCCTCTGCATCCTTCTTCACCATCTGGAGGCCAATGTTTCCCTGCTGTGAGCTTACAGGTTGTTGTGGTGTCCCTTCCTGTGCCTGGACCTCTCTCCCGCTCTGCTGCACCTCCTCTTCAATGGGGTCCCCAAAGCCTGCATGAATGAAGCCCATGATATGTGGCCTCCCCCAAGTTCAAGGCCTTCACTGTCAATGGCACCCCTCCTTTCCTGCACATGACATCTTTGGCGAAATGGCACTTTCCCATTCATCCCCCTCCCGCTGTACCAGCATCTTTGACCCCACTCCTCAGACAATTCTCGATGCCCTCCCTTTTCCATGCTGGCTGGCAATTGCTGCTTCTCCCAAAGGCCTCCCTTTGCAGTCAACAACGAACTCCCGCCTCCATGTCGCCTCCCTCAACCAGCTGAGGCTCTGAAACCCCGTGATTCCCCAGCGCCATCAATAAAACTTAAAACTGAGAATAAAATCTCTGTCAATAGGTCTCTAAACGACCTAAATCACCTGTCGGCCGTGTTGATGTCTGGTCTCCGCCCTCGATATTCGCCACCATTGATAAAATCAGGATGGGACATCACAAAATTGGAATTCTGCTCTAACGCCTCCTGTCCCAATTTTATCCCCCCTTCCCTCTGTTCTATCCCCAAGGGCTGCTTAAAATTCAGTCCCATGGGTGAATAAAGAGATAAGGGCAAAATTAATACTAAAGCAAAAGGTCTACACTAACGTAGACAATAAAGGAGAGGATGACAAAAGGGATTACAAAGGTTAGGAAAAAAGTAAAAAAAAACTATTAGAGAAGCAAATAGGAACTATGAAATTAAATTATCATGGAATATACAAAGTAATAGTAAATTATTCTACAGGATAGGGTATCTAGGAAATACACAGGATAAACTCACAGATAATAACAGTGAAATAGCAGAAATATTGAATAATTACTTTGCTTCAGTATTTACCAGGAATAGACATAATATTAGAAGAAGAGATTAAAAGATTTAAAATAGAGAGGGGAGGTAACTGATCAACTAGTCAAACTTAGGGAGGATAAGTCCCCAGGTTCAGGTGGATTACATCCATGCATACTAAAAGAAGTTAGTGGAAAGATAGCAGAAGCATTATAATATATTTTTAAAAATTCGTTGGAAAACAACATAGTGTCAGCAGACTGGAAGACAGCAAAAGTTATTTCTATATTTAAAATCGCAGTGGCACGCTCTGATCTCGTTGGTCTTCAGGCGCAGATGCGCTGTCGCTGAACCCCCGTGATATTTCATGCGGGGGCTCATTTCAATAGAGGGGGCAGAATAGCTGCCCCCGATGATGTGGGAATGGCAGCCGCTCCATCCCCAACAACAGCATCCGGCACCACCACTCAGGCGCCGGCACCATTTTTAAAGGGCTTCAGGACCTTCAGTCTCATTTAAATTTTTAAAGGTCCCATTTCAAAGAAAACTGAAGAATACTTTTAATTTTACTATGATTACTCTCACCCAAAACCACCCACCCTGCCATCCGCCCCCCCATCCCCACCCCCCGCAATGAGTCTTCATTTAATAATTTGACATATCCCCCAAAAATACCTTTTGATATTCTGAACCTCCCCACCAACACCCCCCCCCCCGACTTCAGCACCTTTGATCGTCAACCCCTTCCAATCATCCCCACAACCAATGACAATAGTTCTCCCTGCTTCCGCCCTGAGAGTTACATTCCTCCCCCCCTCCCCACCAGTGTCTTGCCTCGGTTCCCCAAAAGGGGTTCTGAAGGCACGGGCCTTCCGGCCACCAGTCGGAATATCGCCGTAGGATGGCACCCGGTCCAGGTAAGTTATTTAACATTTATTTGCATTCATTATAATAAGCAAATGAAGGCTCCGCAGCATGCGGCGGGGGCGGGGGCCACAGCGAGGCCTCACCACCACCAGTAAAATGCGGCAGAGCCTTCCTGGCATCAGGTGTCGTGGCGGGCCTCTCCCGGAAGAATTTTCCCGGCCTCCTGGCCATGATCCCCGATGTCAGAGGGTCTGTAAAATTCAGCCCAACAAGTCCAAAAAACTATGGCTGAATTTTATGGGCCCATTTGAGATGGCAATGTAGGCTACGGTGGCTGGGGGGTTTTTCCCTAGGCGGCTGACATGGAGGGTGGGCCTAGCATATTCACGAGTCGGGAAGCCAATTAAGGCAGTTAACAAGCCAATACACAGCAATTTTATTCACAGTTCTGAATTTTCTTCAGGGCGAATGGGAACTACGGGGCTTCAGAGCTTCGCCTAGTGCAAAGAGGTGACGAGGAGGGAGCTCAATATTAGTGTTGTTTGCCAGGAAGGATGGGGTGAGCTCATCGGGAAACAGTGTCAGGAGTTGGGGGTCAAGATGTCAGCACCATGGGGCACCCACAAAAGGATAGCATCGGGACTGTGCCACCTCCCTGAAGGGCACATGTTGGGATTGGGGATGGTTGGAAATCCATATTTGGACTGGAGGCCTTGCAGTCAGGGAGAGGCTAACCTCTCATAGACTTCATTCACTTTGGCTTTGATGCTCCCCAGGAGGAGGAGGAGGAGAGAGGGAGGGAGGGAGATTCAGGGATGGGCAGGGGAGTGACAGCATATTGGGGGCCCACAGGAGGTCCAGCTCCAGGCTCAGGAGGCTGGAGAAGGCTAGAGAGGGGCAAGGTAACAACTCCCAGTGCGCAGAAGAAGGTACCCTCCGCAGAGGGTATACCGGCCATGTTTCAACTTCCTGCAGATGTCCAAGCGGCAGGGTGTCTGAAGCCTGCAACTCTCTAGGGAGGCTGTCAATGATCTATGTGCCATGAGATCCCTGGGACGTGGCAGACACCCAATGCCAGTAGCGCTGAAAGTCACCGTGGCTCAGAAATTCTATGCAGGGGTCCACTGAAGATATGTGCAGAATCTCCCAATCTGCGGCACATCGCTGCATCAAGGAGGTTACCAAAGCCATGTTCAGGATGGCAGACGACTATGTACACTTCCACACCCATCCAAACAGTCAAGCTCAGAGGGCTATAGGACTCGCAGGCCATCGCTGGATTCCCCAGGTGGAGGGGTGATTGACTGCATGCATGTGGCAATCAAAGCACCCACAGACCAGCCTGCTGCCTTCATCCAACGGAAAGGATTCCACTGCCTCAATGTCCAACTGGTCAGCAACCACAACAAGAGCTTCCTCCATGTGTGCGCTTGCTTTCCTGGCAGCTGCTATGACTCCTTCATCCTGCACCAGACCAGACTGCCTCAGTACTTCACTCCATCCCCCAAAGTGCATGGATGCATCCAAGAGGATAAGGGAAATCCTTTGAAGAGATGGCTACTGACTGCTCTATGGGAGCCCCAGACAGAGGCACAGAGACACAGAGGCAAAACAACCCTTGCCACCTGCTCAACAGGTCAACCATTGAGCGGGTCATTGGTTTTCTGATGATGCATTTCTGGCGCCTGGATTGGTTGGGTGGTGCCCTCCAATACCCTCCTGCAAGGGTCTCGGTCATTGTGGTGGTCTGCTGTGCTCTCCATAACATTGCCCTCCAGAGGGGTGTGGACCTTGAGGATAGTGAGGTCCTGGAAGGAGACAGTTCATCAGGGGAGAAGCAGGAGAGGTGGAGGGGGATAACACTGAACAGAGAGGTGCCCCTGCTGCACGACAAGGTGGCCTCCTCCTGCCACACTCTGGTTGGACGACCTCCCTCCTCTCCATCACGGCCTCCAGCATTCGATCCAGGTCAGCATTGATGGAGAGGGTCTGCCCTGCCCCTAGTGCCAGCCCTCCCTCTCCCATGAAACTTGCTTCCCTCTGGCGCTGTGGAAGACAGATCTCTCCCTCAGGACAACCAACAGCCTCAGTGATGGCAGTGTTAGGAGTCTACATGAGCCCCACACTTGATCTGACTCAAAACCATTTTCATTCCCATTAGCTCTAGGTGAACAGGAAACACGTTTCCAAACCAATTTAGGGCTCACCCATTTGAAAACTGCAATCCGAATCAGTTTCCCACAGGAGACGAGTTTCTGACCCAAAACCAGACCTGGTTCCTGTTTCCCACCTCCATAATGAAAATCCAGCCCTATAGCCCAGTTAACAATACCAGTGGGAGGAAAAGTAATGGAATCTTTACTCAAAGGTGTAACAGAAAGGTATCTAGAAACTGAAAACATAATATAGTCAACACGGATTTCAAAAGAGATCATGCTTTCTATGGTTCTATGCTTGACCAATCTTATTAAATTCTTTGAAGAAATAACAAAGAGTTGACAGGGTAATGTAGTAGACATAATATACTTGGATTTTCGAAAGACCTTTGATAAGATACCATATAGTAGTCTCATGACTAAGGTTAGAGCATGCAGGGCCAAATAGTTAGTTGGCTACAAAATATCGCATCAATCACAGATAAAAGGCCATCTCTGATCACTTCCATGTATCACTCTCCACCCACATTCTTGTCCCTGTTCCAACCTTACTTCCTTCTGTGTCTGCCCCCGGAAAAAACTATTGCCCAATTCAGTTACAACTGCACTTTTAAAATCCCAACTGTCTGGCCTTTGGCCCTCTGTTCACCACAACATTTCTGCAGCTACTGATTTGCTCAATTGCATCCCCATTTCCACCTTTGATCCCATAGACCCCAATAAAACCATTACCCTCTCTCACTCTGGCTGTTCACCCTGGTATGGCCCTCGTCTCTGCTCCCTTAAGTTCAAGAGATGCTGATTTGACTAGATATAGCTGACAACTGGCTGAGCCATTTGCCACCAGATCTGGCTGCACCACATAAAGCACTATTAGGTCCTACTTTTATCTGTGAAAACTGCTCACTATTTCAGGATCACCAAGAAGTGCAAAGATAACACATGTCTTCTTTTATCTACTGCAAACAATCTTCTTAAACCCCTCTCTCCTGCCTGTTCCACACGTCCAACAATAAATGTAAGAAGCTCATGGACTTCTTTGTCACTAAGATTGAGATCATCTGATTCGCTGCCTCTGCTGCCTGCCTATCTTCCCTTAGCCCACCGGGCCAAACTTCTTCTAAAGTTCCCTGCCGCCCTAGCTGTAAACTTACATCTTTCTCTAGTTTCTCTATCTCTCCTCATGCCCTCTTCCAGCTCATCTTGTCCATGTGAACCACCTCGTGCTCCCTTGATTCTATTCTTGCTGAGCTACTGATCACCCAACTTCCGTTCCTGATTCCCACCTTAGATGATATTGTAAAGGCTCTCTCTCTTCAGGTACTGTCCCTCTCTCTTTCAAAACTGCCTTCATTACCTCGCTCCTCAAAAGAGTGACCCTTGACCCCACCATCCTTGCAAACTACCACCCCATATCCAACCTCCCTCTTCTCTCCAAAGTCCTCGAACATGTTTTCATCTCCCAAATCTCTGCTCCTTGTTCCCAGAATTCCATATTTGAATCCTTCCAATTAAGTTTCTGTACTGGCCACAGCACCAAAATGGCTCTTGACAAAGTCAAAATGACATCCTGCGTGAATGTGTCAAAGGTAAACTATCCCTCCTCATCCTTCTCTCAACCTCTCTGCAGCCTTTGACACAGCTGAACATCCTCCACCAACACCTCTCCACCATCATCCAGCACAGAAGGAGGCCATTCAACCCCTTGTGTCTGTGCCGGCCATAAAAGAGCTAGCCAGCCTAATACCACTCACCAGCTTGTGGTCCATAGCCCTCTAGGTTATGGCACTTCGTCCACATTTTTTTAAAATGCAATGAGGGGTTTCTGGCTCAACCTTCTTCTCAGACAGTGAGTTCCAGATCGCACCCATGGGTGAAAAGATTTCTCCTCAGCTGCCCTCAAATACTTCTATCACTCACCTAATTCCATTCTGATTGATCGAATTGATCTAATCACAGTCAGTGTATCACTTACAAAGTCATAGGCCGGGATCTTACCAGCATGCTGTAATTCCCGGCGTCAAACAATCAAGAGGCCAGCAGCTCTGGAGCCTCGGCAGCGACACAGATAGAGGTAGCCGCTGCTGAGGCTGAAAGGAGGAGAGGTTGCCTCCATATTGAGGAGCCCTCAAAGGGCTGGTAAGTCATATATTTCTGTGCTGGGGCCAGGTAGGCAGTCCCTGGCAATCAGAGAGGTAACTTCTCTATGATTTTATATGGCTATGTTTTCCAGAATTCCTTAGATTCAGGAATGGTCCTGTGAGATTGGAAGTTGGCAAATGTTACGCTGCTTTTCAAGAAAGGAGGTAGAGAAAAAACAGGGAACTACAGGTCAGTTAGCCGAACATCAGTTGTTGAGAAGATGCTGGAAACTATTATTAAAGAAGTCTTAACATTGTACTTGGTAAATAGTATGATTTGAACAAGTCAGCTTGGTTTTACTAAAGGGAGATCCTGTTTGACAAATTTATTAAAGTTTTTTGAGGATGTAACTAGTAGGGTAGATAAAGGGGAACCAGTAGATGTAGTATACCTGGATTTTCAAAAAGCATTCGATAAGGTGCCACATAAAAGATTAATAGACAAGATAAGGGCTCGTGGTGTTGGGGGTAATATATTGGCATGCGTAGAGGATTGGTTAACAGACAGGAAGCAGAGAGTGGGCATAAATGGGGCCTTTTCAGGTTGGCAGGCAGTGAATAGTGGGATGCCGCAAGGATCAGTGCTGGGGCCTCAGCTATTTACAATCTATATTAATGACTTGGATGAACAGGCAGAGAGTAATGTATCTAAGTTTGTTGATGATACAAAGCTCAATGGAAAGGTAGGCTGCGGGGAGGATGTAGAGAGGCTGCAAAGAGATATAGACAGGTTAAGTGAGTGGGCAACAAGATGAAAAATGGAGTATAATGTAGGGAAGTTGTTCACTTTGGTCATAAAAATAGAAAAGCAGAATATTTTTTAAAAGGTGTGAAACTGGTAAGTGTTGATGTTCAGAAAGACTTGGGGGTACTCATAGAAGGAACGCACAAAGTTAACATGCAGGTGTAGCAGACTATTAGGAAGGCAAATGGCATGTTGGCCTTTATTGCAAGGGGATTGGAGTACAGGAATAAAGAAGTCTTACTAAAATTGTACAGGGCTTTTGTGAGACTGTACCTGGAATACTGTGTGCAATTTTGGTCTCCACATTTAAGAAAGGATATACTTGCACTGAGGCAGTGCAGGGAAGATTTATTAAAGTGGTCCTGCGGTGAGGGGGTTGTCCTATAAAGAGAGGTTGAGTAAATTGGGCCTATATTCTCTGGAGTTCAGAAGAATGAGAGGCGATCTAATTGAGACATACAAGATTCTGAAAGGGTTTGATAGGGTAGAAGCTGAGAGATTGTCAGGGATTCTAGAACACAGGACACAGTCTCAGGATAAGGGGCCAATCATTCAGGACTGAGATGAGGAGAGATTACTACACTCAAAGGGTTGTGAATCTTTGGAATTCTCTACCCCAGAGGGTTGTGGATGCTCCATCATTGAATACATTTTAAGGCTGAGATAGATAGATTTTTGGTCTCGCAGGGAATCAAGGGATATGCGGAGCAGGCAGGAAAGTGGAATTGAAGCCTAAGATCTGCCATGATAGTACTGAAAGGCGGAGCAGGCTCTATTGGCCAT